>NW_006442484.1:29123305-29268541 GCF_000325575.1 Pteropus alecto
CTCTCCTGGGGAAGTGTGAAGAGAGAGGCGAGGGCGGGAGCTGGGCTGAGTGCGGCGCTCGCGGGCCAGCGCGGGTTCCAGGTGAGCGCGGGCTCGGCGCGCCCGGCTGTCGGAGAGGCGGGCCAGAGTCTGCCCGGCTGGGTCGGAGGCTGGATTCCGTGCGTGGACCGCCGTTCCCTCTTCGCGGGATCCTGGGCCACGACAGCAGGTCTCCGTCTCTCTCTATTGCTCCCCCTGTCTTCTTTGTAATTGTCTGGAGCGAGTCCCCACTGGGCGGCCAGAGTGCCGGGTGGGCACCGCAAAGTCCTGCAGCGCGTGACTGAGCGCAGAGCTCAGTACCCCGAACCAGTCCCGGGGCAGGAGCTCTGGCGGATCGGGTGAGGGGCCTCCCGGGAGCTCGGAGCGCGCTCGCCTGCCGCTGCAGGTACGGAGAGAGGACCGCGAGGCGCGGAACTTTGTGCCGCCGCCCGCCCTCTACCCTGCATTCTCCGCTACGCCGCCGACCTGGGGGCGCTGGCCACCCTCAGTGCCTCGGTGACGCTCGGCGGTGGGGCGGCTCGGCCTTTCCACCCCGGCAACTTTCTCCCACCAACCGCGGGCCACCGGGGGCTACCGTGCGCGGGCGCTTCTGCACGGCCCGACACTGGGGACGTTTTGGGTCTTGGATGTCTTCCTCGACGGTTGCCTTCCTCTTTCTGCCTCCGTTTGACTCTGAGTGCTCCTCTGCCTCACTCTCTTTGTATGTCTTTCTGTCTCTGACTCAGTTTCTTTCTCTGTCTCCCCAACCCTTCTGTGTGTTTCTGTTTCTCTTTCATTCTTTCTCCCTTTCTTGGGATGCCTCTGTGTCCCTGTTATACTCTGTCCCTTCCGCTGGTCTTGCAGTATTTTCCCTATTTCTGCCTTTCGCTGCCTATTTCGATCTCTCTCTTTCATCTCTCCTGCCTCGTTCTCCCGAACACCAGCTCCCAGATCCCGAGGCGCCCTGGCCGGGGGAGCACGCCCTGGCCCATCTTCTGTACACATCCAGGTACAGAGACCTTTCTGCTGGGAGCCAGAGGGGACGCAGGGATGGATGCAGCTTGCCCTTGTCTGGGCTGTGGGGTCGAGGGGCTGAATGTGGGGCGCGAGGGCCAGCTTCCCCTCCCGGGGTCCGAAGGCTCTGCGCTTCTGCTAACCCGAGCGCAGGCGGCTGCTGGTTTGGACTGCGAAAGCTGCGGGTGCCCCTCCCCTTATCACGTTCCTTGGCTACGATCAGTTGAATTTCCAGGTGGAGAGTCTACATCTCCAGCCTTTACTAGGAGCCACAGAAGAGACAGTGGGCAGACAAACACAGAAGCTAAGAGATCCAGGGAAAACTAATCTCGAAAGGGTGAGAGATTTCGTGAGGCAAAGGTGTTACTAGCGGAGGAGAGGGTACTGTGTGCTTTAAACTGCCATAGCGTTCAATCCTTGAGCGGTTTCCTTGGGGAAGATCGCGATCACTCTTCCCAGCGCTAGAGACTGGCTACCTCAGCCCCTTGAAATTCCGTGTTTCCTTGGGCCCCCCAGATCTTTAGCTTTATATGAAGGCTGCCTTTGCTCAAGGGTGCTACCCCCTCGTGTGTATTTGTGTGTGTGTGTGTGTGTGTGTGTGTGTGTGTGTGTTCATGCCCTCTAGTGTTAAAGAAACCTGATGGTTTGAGAATATTGAAAAGTAAGATCATCCTTTTAGTGACTTAGTTTGGACCTCTTACCTTTCCAGATAATTTTCTGTGCTTTTACCCATCCTTTCCTTTCTTCTTCTTGACTTTTGCATGCGTTACTGATCTTTCCTTTCCCCTGATCTCTACAAACTCCTCCTCTCCTGCAAAATCAGAACCTTAATATTGAAAGCCTGTTTGAGTGATTTCAGAGATGGATAGATTTGGAAAATTTTCATAGGCAAAGACTGGCTTCGAACGTAAGAAATATGCGTCTCTCCACATTGTTTGCCACAAATCAGGATTTCACATCTCTGTCTGATGCCCCTGCCCACCTTCAACTCCACTGAGAATATTCTCTGGCTGCTCCTGCTTGTTTAAATAAATGCTTTTAATTCACCATTTCTGTGATGTTCATTTCAGGGCTTAAGAGGCACTGTGTCTCAGATCAGGTTTGGGAGGAAGAAAAGAAAGCTTTTTCAAAGGCAATACAGCACTGCTGGTGTACATTAATTCTGTATCCCAGAGTCCAGAATGGAACCGAGTATGTCTCAGATCTGTAGACCCTAGCACAATGTGAGAAAATTAGTAAATGCTTAATAAAAACTTGATTGATTAGCATGCATTAATTATAGGCTTTGAAGTCACCCAGCTATGCTATGGGCCTATATTTACAAGAAGTTGAATTCTGCTTCCCTTTTTTCCCTGCTTCATTTAGTCTTTTATGAATGGGTATAGAGGACTAGTAGAAGGGATATTGAAACATGAGTCCTCTGTGACTTTTTAGCTCATCACTGCTTGAATTTGCCCCTCTCTGCAAGTCTTTAGCTTGACTGATGTTCTTTAATAGTTGCTGTAGAATCGAAGAGATGAGTTTAGAGGCTCAGATGGATGGCATCTCTCAACCTTCCTACTTTAAAGTAAACTGGGATATGACATCATTTGTGGGTGAATACTTCTGTGTGGTTTTTAAGAAGTGAAAAGTTCTCTTTTAATAAAAGAACAGGAGTATCAGCTTAAAATATTTGGGGGCTATAAATTGATCTGCAAACTGAATCACTTACCTTAAATAATTTATAAGTGTCCTTACTGCTTCAAATACATGAGAGGCATGATACTACTTGTATATGTGCATTTGCCAAAGTACTTGGAAATGCCGTGCCTCCTGGTACAGGGAACTAGTAGGAACCCATGGACTGCAATATTGCTTTTATGATGATTTGGTAGTCACCTCTTAAAACAGTTGAGTATTGTTCAGGGTCATGTTCAAGGCAATTTTGCTTTAAAAAATGTTACTTACAAATCACCTGATACTCTTTCCAATTTTTTTTTTTTGTATTTAAAAATAGCAAAGACTACTGAAGGTGAAATTCTGATATTGTTTGAGATATGTTCTGATTTCTTACTGATAAGAATTTTGAGACACATTTAACTTTCTAACTTAATGTGTATTAATTTCAGGTTTTGTCAGAGTGAAATACAATGTTTCCATTTTTCCAACTTGATTTTTAAAAGCAGTAGTCGTAACAGGAACATTTCCATGTAATAGAGATTGTTCAGCTTTTTAAAACTTTGGCATTTTAGGAAGAGGGTGAGAGAACAAGCAAGTGAGAATTTTTATTCTTTTTGGTTAGGCAAATAAAGAGAACATTGGTGTTTCTGAATAACGAGAAAAGTAAGTGACTGAGAATGAAGTATTAACACAGTTTCACCATGTGCAATAAATAACAACACTGCATGTCTCTGATGTGTTCATTGTGCTTTAAGAAAATGAACAGTTATTATAGTTTTGTTCTTTAATTTGCCTTTTAGGCATCTTATGCTCAAGTGGCACCTCTTGCAATAAACAACAAATTTTGACTAACTTTTACTACATCACCTTCTTGGGTTTGTGTCTCTTTTAGTAATAGGAACGTAGATATAAATTAATAAGATCTAACAGATCCTGCTTTGACGTTTTAGTGACTACATGCCTAGTTATTAAAAAATTTTAATTGGGCTTTTGTTCTAAATCCTTCCTTTTACTCTTGTCAGAATAAACACATGAACTATCAAACCAAGAGATAAATATATGGCTCATATTGACTCTGACAATCTATTAGGTGACATTTCTTAATATCACCTCCCCACACATATACATTAAGCATATATTTGAACAAATAAATCACATTTAAAAATTTAACATCGTCCGCTTTAATAAACCATTTATCATTTTACCAGATTAGACTTCTATTTACAATTTCTATCTTAAAGCACATTGTTTAATTAAGGACTCCTGCTATTCAATTACAGGCATATGTGTTTCTAAAGAGTCAAGCTTTTCATTGTGAGATTTAATACTTAGAGAATTTAAAGAAATTTGTTAAAATGAATACACACATTAATTCAGATGTAGTTGGTCATCCATTTGGGGCATTATAAGCAGTTTTCTTTGAGAGCAAAATATAAATCAAACAGATTTTATGCATTTGATACTTATTTCTCCTTGATTCAGATTTAGACCTCTGTGAATGTTTTCAGTGTAGTATATTTATAATAAAATATTTAATTGGTATTAGCTTGACTACCAAGAAATAATTAAAAGTGGCTGAAGACATCTGTGTCATTAACATATGACCAAGAGTTCCTTGTAAGTGCATTAGCTAAAATTCATTTGTAGCTATGAGTTTCCAATTTTATTGTCTTACTATGTCTCAGGACCTATTTAAGCTAAAATTCTTAATTTTCAAAAGTCCTTACTACAGATTATTAAGAGATTGCTGAGACCTAGTGTTTAAAATGTAAGTTAAAGTAGGGAGTCATGCCTTTTCTCTAAGGGCCCAACTTCAGTCAAATGCCCACATAACTATTATGGTCCTCATAAACTGTTAGTTTCTTATTGTTCATCCTACTATAATCGTCCAACCTGTACAATAGACCTACAGCAAGATGCGAAATATCAGTTTTTAAAAATTGTTCCATATTAATAGTTAATCCTTCCAATGTAACTTGAAAGGGATATAGGGAAAGTAGTGACTATTCCATCATAAATATGAACATATTTGTGATCGTATTTTCTGTTATGTGACAAAATTAAACATATTGTTCATATTAAATATTCAGACTTGTATTTTCTCAGAAGCGCTTATTGTTAAGATAGATGAGAACTGTCCAAGATTTATCAGGGTTTTCACATGATGTGGAATTAATTGGGGCTCTGCATTAAACTACATTGAATTGTCACTTAAATCTTACTTAAGCTCTTGTGAAACATTATAGAGAAGAGGGTGATTAAACTGTTGGTTGGTACTTTGGTGAACATAATATGTGTGCTGAGTAGCCTCTGTAAACAGAAAGGATGTAAAGCACAGTCTATGTATTCAAAATCATCCAAATTATACTTCAGAGATAGTAGTAAATGTCAACTTACTCTCTAACCTAATGTTAATTGCCTTGATATTATGAATACGACACCTCTTTTTTGTTAAAAAATGGATTTTCACATATGGGAAGAATTATCTTCTTGTAGGCCAGAAGCATGATAACTGGCTTAATTTCTGCTTGAGATTTTTATTATTATAATTAGTTTCAGATGGAGAGGTTGAGATTTACATAACTATCAAAGTCCCTATGCAATAATGCCATTAGTCTAATGAAAGAAAAATGGGACAAAATACTCAGAAGCAAATATATGTGACAGTACAGCTATTTCAGTTTATTTATGAAGGAGTTAAAAATGGTTAATATAGTTACAAATTCACAAAATGACTAAATTTTATTGAGTATTTACTTTGTACTTGTACTGTGCGTAAATGAACATCTAATAGGTCTTGCCACATTTTATCATTTTATCCTTATAACTGTAGGTGTAGTAAGTAGTGTTGCTATCTCTATTGTATAAATGAGGACTCACTTGCTCAAAATCAACAGCTAATGTGTAGTAGGGCCAAGGATCACACCAGCTCTCTCTGTCTCTTAAGCCAATGCTTCAATAGTTTTCAATCTGATGTTTTTACTAATAAAATTTTTTTAAAAAATGACCCCAACTTCCACGTGAACATTTTCTTTTGCATAGTAAGAATGATTTACAAAGTCTACTTATATCACTATCATTTTATAAAAGAGTGGACATTTTAACATGAACTAAGATGGGAGAACAGAATCTCAAAATATAGTTCTTAAAATAAAATAAATTTAGCTTCCTGTAAATTTTTTTTCACTGCAGTTATTTTTCTAATTTAACAAAGACTGATGAAAATTTCATCACAGTCTGGTAATTTATTTTACTACATTTTGTAAACTGTGCTTGGGAACCCTTCTTAGTCTGAACCACTATAATATTTTGCTCACCCCATGGACCTCCTGCATCCACACAGCATAGGCCAGCAGAGTCATCATATTCATCACTGAATGAGACACAGCCCATATAGCTATTCTCTTCTCTTTCTAGTTGCAAGTCAGGACAATTAATTTGGAAAGATGCTAGCTAGCAATTGCTCTAACCTCAGTTTACTGTTTTAATGTTTGTTGAAATTTTAGTGGATTGGAGGTGACTTGTTTCTTCATGGTAGTTAACCACAAATCACTGTAACTGAGAGGTGCTAATCTGTGTCCTGGGACAAGGAATGAGGATTGAGAAAAATACAAGGTACATGTCTCAATTTATTCCTATGTCCTTGCCCCTAACCAGTGTTCTCAACCTTTGGAAACCAGTTGCTCCTTTTTTATTTCTTTGTTCACCTTCGTAAGGACAAAACAGTTTTACTTTAGGTCAGAGAAAATTACAAAGCTAAACTTCTAACTGCTTTTGTAAAACTAATGGATACTATTAAATTCCAAATTGCTTTGAATAGTGACTCTGTGGCCACTGAAGAGGAAAAGAATCTGGTGGGTGTGTGAGATGTAGCTAAATTGACCTAAAGTGCTGTTGAGTGTCACTGCTGACAACTAGTTTGTAAATTGAAATTACCTAAAGAGGTTTTTATTTTTGCTTATTTGTTTGTTTTAATAACAGATTTTCAAGTCCCACTGATAAAGATTCTCATTTGCCTGGGATGGATCTACAGAATCTGTCCCAAGCAACTGATCTACTTCTAGTATATCATTTTTCAGATATACTTATTAATTTTTATTTATTTAACAAACGTAGAGGTTACTGTGTTCTGGATGCCATTTAAAGTGCTTTACAGATACTGATTTATTTAATCATAATGACTCCCAAAAGTAGGTTTTGTTAGTACCTCCACTTTACAGATGAGGAAATTGAGTCTCTGAAAGGTTAAGTAAGTTGTCTGGAATAAGCTAATAAGTGGCAGGGCAAGGACTATGCTATTTTGATGAAATGATTAGTAAAACAACCTGCTTTAGGTCACAAAGCTCAAAGTAGCAGAATTGAAAAGAGAACTCTGATTTCTATATCTTGTTTCTTATTTAAGTAAGTTTTGCTTTTGAAAGTAAAGGAAGAAAACTTGACCAACAACCTTAGACTTCTAGAGTTGAAAACAAAAATGTTTACCTTTTAGAAGTCATAACACCAAATTAAGAAAGAAAGTTAATTATGAAGGGGACAATAAACATGGAAAAATCAGAGTAGTTTTCTTCAAATAGATTAATTATTGTCTTTACTTACATGCAGACCCCTCTCCCCCCTCAAAAAAAGAAAAAAACCCAAGGAATTAACATATAGTTATGCAGACAGGAAGAAAAAATTTATATCCATAACTAAATAAGATTTTTATATACAGACTTTAATCCCTAAGATCGACATCTGTAACTAACCTACTAAGAAATACCTTATTTTTTCTGTAAGTAACTGATGTATTAATCAATGATGATTAATGCGTTTTATCCTTCTGGCTTCTGGTTGATTTTCAGCAACTTTCTATTACTTAATATTTTTGTTGAATGCACTAAGACAGTGTTTTAATATGACTTTTATTTAGTCTTTTAAAAAAATACAATTTTAGACTGATATATGATTAGATTATGTAAATTATTCAAATTAGATAACTCCAGTAATGAGTTACTGTCTTTTTTTTTTAAATAAAAATCTACACTTTAAAACAATTCCCTTTTCAGATTCTGTAATCAGGGGAGGGTTTATGAGATTATTGACTAGCCTGATTTTAAAACAATACAGTTTTTTCTCTTTTCCTCATAACAAATTCTACTTTTTTTAATTCTCAAGGCTCATATTTCTTGATTTTCTAGATAGTTCAGTCTCAAATGGGAGTACATGTTGTTTGTCTTGAAAAATATTAGAAACCATCCTGTCCCTGATTATAATTCAGATTTTATCCACATTCTAGAGATTTTCAGTGTTCCTCTGTATATTCTTCATAAGTAAACACTGTGTTTATCGTTTCCTAATACTCTTTTTCTTCTCCCATATCTTTCTTCCTCCCCCTTCCTTTTTTCCTTCTTCATGGTGCTCTCTACTTTGAATTATCTATCTTCTATGGCTTGACAGATCTTCATGTAGCAGGATTGTATTATCTATTAGTTGTCTTAATTCTGTAAAAAATAAAAAGAAAGTAAGTAAAACGAGCTTCTGTTTATTTCATCATTTAGTCTCTGAATAGGTAAGAGATAGATGCTCCAACTCTTGCATCTGGGTCATTTAACAAGAGGCCAGGGATGCTAAATTCACATTTCATTACCTTTGTCTACTTTTAGAATTGTGTGCTTGGGCCCTGTGGTCAGTTGGCAGTTGGCAGGCCCATGGCTCCAAGGGAATGCTTTGTTATTTGAGGGGATGCCAATTTCAGTTCAGGCAGTTCTCACATTCCTTGGTCAGATTTTCCTTATAAAACATCCAATATGTGTTTCATTATTTACTTTAGACCAACTTCATGTCAAAAATTCATTGTGATGCTATTGCTGGATTGTGATGAGCAATTTTTATAATTTAGTTTCTGTGTTTCCCACTTTGGCAAACCTAGAACAGATATTTTGTCACAGATTTTTAAAGAATTTTATTGCTGTGCACTAAGTTGAGATGAATCGTAGGTAATTGGATGGTGCAGCTGAATTAACACATTGAATTGCCAGTTATGAGACACTTCATTTGCTGTAGCAGGCAACAATAGGCCCATTTTGCTTCTACAAGGCACAAATTCTTATTATCTATATAAAATTCTAATTCAAATAGAATAACATATATGCATCATTTCTATTTCTTTTGTAAAGAAAGATAACCTCCACAAATATATTTGCGACTATCTCATTAAATAATTTTGAACTTCAATAAATCTTTTTTTTTGAGAATATTAATTAGTTGTCTCATTCTACACAAAAAGGACAGAGTATAAGGCATTTCAGAAACATGAAATCAGTAGTACTGCTTTTATTCTGTGCACCTTAAGATATGTACAGATATGCAGTTTGCATTTATTTCAATAGAGAGCCGCCTTTGAATCATTCTGAACAGCATTATTGCTATTATGAATATGGTGATATGCAACACTATAATAATTGTTTGTTCTTGGGTTTTCTTCATTTTAGATATTTTAAGCTTAGTTTCTCTAGGTCAGTAGAATTGCTTTTAAACAGATGAGTAGCCATTTTAAGAGGGAATATTGAGATATGTCTTTAAACTCCCTCCTGAAACCTCATTTACAAGTATTAAATTAAGGGGTTAAAAAGATATCAAGCTGTTACAAAGTATATGGAGTGAAGCCAAGCTGAGGAAACTGCCTAAGATATGGGAGGGTCATGAAGGTGAGGAGGAAGCCACTTTGCCATTAACCAGTTCCCAAAGGCTTGAGGCTCAATAATGCCAAGAAAAACAGAATTCAAAAGTGAGACACTGGAGCTGAAATAAAATAGTTACTCAACATGTATAGATGGGATAGCCAGCCTTCTATTCACTGATTCTACTTTGATGAAAACATCCCTATGGCAAGTTTTTCTTATTATCCCTCCTGAATGCCCCCCTTAACAGACACTAAGAAATCACAGGGACTGCTGAGGGACAGTAAGAGTAACTAGAGATGCATCTTAGAAACACAGAACAAAGTCTCTATTATTTTGGTGCTTAGGGTCTTTAGGCCTAATGTTCAGCTCTTGCTTACCCTAAAGTAATGTCTTCTAATCAATAAGACACATTCAAGTATAGAGGGCTCAGCATTTTCTAGTTCTTCATCCTTAAATATAGAACAGCAACTAAGGATCACCAGACAATTAAGAAATAACTTAAGACAAAAATATTAATAAAAGTCAACAACATGAAAAAGAGACCAAGGTTAAAGAAAAACAATAATAATAAAATGACCTTCCAAGGAACTGATCATGAAAAGATCATAAAAGAGGCAAAACAATTAGAATCTTAAAGAGATTTAGGAAAATAGTGCCTAAATTAAAGATTTTCAAATACATTTAAGGGAAAATTTATAATTTCAAATAAAAAAAATCTCTCAGTACAAACAAACAAGAAGATGAGTCACTGTGAATCTCCCTGAAGTGTGACTTGCAGATAATTGGAGCTCTGCAAGAAAACAAAAAATATAGTTAGAACAGCTATTAAAGAATTAATAGAATAATTTTCAAGTTTCTGAAGGAAGATGATTTGCAACTCAAAATTCCATAGTCACTCAAAATATCGATCAAGTACAAGGGTAGAATAAAGCCATTTTCAGTCCATATAAGGACTAAAGATATTTTTCTAAGTGTAACCTTTCTTATAAATTTATTTGAGCTCAAACCCTGGCAAAGTATAATTAAGAGGAAGAGAAAGACATGGCATGGTAACTGTGAAGTATTTCTAGAAGACAATTCATATTGCTTTAATCTGGTATAGAATTAGTGTGAAAAAATGGAGGGCTTTGCCTGGTGGAAGGCTCTGGGACAAAGGAGGGACATTATACATTTAATGTTAAAGAAATATTTGAAAAGATGAAGAAAAATAGTGCAAAAATATAAAAACTCCAGGAAAAACAAAAGAATATATAAGAAGGAAAGTAGTCAGAGAACTTTAGTGAGCCATGAAATGAATAACATTTTTATATTAATTAATTATAAATGGTATTTACTGTTTTTCAACTTTAGTATCAATCTTTAGATAATCATAACTGTAAAACTGAATGCAAATATTTTCAACAACGGCAGTGTCACAATAAACATAGAGCTGGTAAAGGTTGGGAGTTAGGAACTGGGGTTAGAGAAAGCAGAAAAATAGGAATTGGAAGATTAGCATTTCACAAAATGGAGCCAAGAAATAGTGTCTATAGTTTATAGAAGAAATAGCAGTGATCATATAGTCCTCAAAGTTACAAAGATAATTAAGAGAAGTAATGACTGAATTAAGAGGAAGAGTGCAGAAGTGGGGAGTGTGATAAGTGAGGCAACTTAGACACCATCTAAAATACTTTGGGTCCATTTGTTTAATCAAAGTATGCTTTAATTTGATTTTTTAAAATTATAATTGCTTTTAGGTGGGTTATGTTCTCCAGATTTCCACAGATTCCAATCATTCACTGTTGAATCACCCTGGTCCATAAGGATATTGAGTTAAAACTTCTCTTGAAGAGCTAATAAACAATTCAAGGTGATGCCTTGTGGGGAGAGGAATTGGTTGGGGTTGGGGGAGAGGACTGCACTGTCTAAAGGCACATAAATACTTAGAACTTTTGTTCGTAAACCCAGTAGCAGTCATCCCGTACAGTGTTTTAAAGATCATGGGGCTAAGAGAAAAGAATTGGATTCTAGTCCTGGCAAAGCCATTAATAAATTCTTAGCATGTCATTTAAGTTCTCTGGATCTCAGTTTCCTCCTCTTTAAAATGAAGCATCTGGTATAAAAATACCCGGTATCACTCTATATTGTAGTGTTTATTTTATAAACAAACACTACAATATAGAGTTATTTATAACTGTAACTTTTCTAGGTAGGATAGGTCTCAAGATTGATTCAGGGTTTTTTTTTTTTTTCAATTATAGTTGACATAGAATATTATATTAGTTACAGGTGTAAAACGGTGATTAGACATTTATGTACCTTATGAAGTGATCACTATGATAACTGTAGTAACTATCTGGCACTGTAAATAGTTATTACACTATTATTGCTTACATTCCCCATGCTGTACATTGCATCCCCCTGACTTATTTCATAAAGGAAATTTGTACTTCTTAATCCCCTTCACTTTTTCAGCCCTTCTCTCTACTCCCCTCCCATGTGGCAACCATCAGTTTATTCTCTGTATCTATGAGTTTATCACTGTTTTGTTTATTCATTTTTTTCTTTTTTAGATTCAACATGTAAGTAAAATCATATGGCATTTTACTTGCTCACTTTCTTAGAGTAAAGATGTTAACTGCCTTTTCAACAATGGTCTTTGTTCTCCTTTAAGTTTATCTCTTTACCTTGTGTCTAATTGAATTAACCACTCAAATAAGAATCAGCCAGCTGTAGTTTTATTAATCTATAATAATCACTTCCCAAATAGGGTTGTTTTGATATAATTTTTTTTTCATTATTCAAGGCCTTATTTTGTTTAACTTTTTTTTTTTTGCAAAACATTACCAAATGATTCTTTCAAAGATCCTATCTCCATTCCACCTGTTTTCCCGAACATATTAAACAATAAATTTTAAATGCCAAACAATAATTTTAAACAACATTTTTAGTGGTTTCCAGATAGAGATGGTAAATTTTATAGTCCCCTGTCTTATTAAGTTATACCAGTTACCTTGATTACCTGATACGTCTACAGATTCACAGAAGAAATGATAGGTGAAGAATGACTATTTCAGCATTAGACAGATGTGAGAATATTGCTGTTTTAGATTGGCAGCTGCTCTTGAAGTTCTCACTGCTTCTTATTGTTTAGGCTAACACTTTAATTTTGTAGCTAATCAGAAATAGCTGCTTTAAAGATGCTAGTTATTCCTAATGAATGTGAGAACACAGATGGATCCCACAAGAAATTTCTAACCCAGTGGTTGTGTGAAAAATTTTTCATGTGGGGTGTGTGTGTGTGTATGCTTTTTTTAACAATTGAGCAAACTAAAAGAAAATTGTAAGAGATGAGAGTAAGAGTGGGAGAGAGAGAGAATATGGGGGGTGAAAGAGAGACAGAGATAGAGACAGAGAGAAAGAGAGAGAGACAGAGTTAGAGAGACAGAGGAATAAGGAAGTTTTTCAGTTTTCTCCCATTGCTTGGGATGTATATAAAACAAAGCTATTATGGATAATTGAGAACGAAAATTACTTTTAATTGGTATGTTAAAATCCAGTATTTTTTATAATACGGAATGAGAGGGGATTCTGAAATAAGAATAAAACAAATTAACAATCAGTTGTTCTTTAAAGCTGTGACTATCTTGTTTCTGCTGAAAGATGTGATTATAATCTCTTGGGTCACCTCCTTTTACCATTTTCTGAGTGATCTGGATTTTGACAGTGACTTGGGGTCAGTGAGAGCTGTTTTGTCTTGTTATCTTACCTGGTTTAATGAATCAAAAGTCCATTAAATTTCTTTTTAAGGTGAAGTTTTTGGCAGTTAATTAGAACGTTTAGTGTATGAACTAACCCTTGATTATAAGATAAGAAAAATGTAGGGACTCAAGTTTGGAGGAAGCAATGGAACATGGTTGTGTTAGACACAAATTAAGACTGTGGTACCTGCATAAATCCAGTTCAAAAATTCTGACTCATCCAATTACTAGCAGAATGACAAAGCACAGTTACATAGCCTCTATATATTTTAGTTACTGCATCTTTAAAATGGGAATAGTAATAGCAATAGCTAACACTAATACAACCTGGGTCTCTGATTGGGCATGGAGATCTCTTTTATGCACTTTACAAAATATTGGCTCATCAAATTCTCACAAAACAAAGCTAGATATTCGTTTTTACCTACCTAATAATTATAACTACTTTAATGCGTTGTCATGAGGATTGAGGTGACATTGCATATAATGTACTGATTATTGTGCTTGGCACTTAGCAAGTGCTTTACAAATGTTAGCTATTATTAGCGCATCTCCTCTTCTAGAGTCCTCTACTGGCATTTAGTTTGTTGGGCGCCTAGTAAATTTGGCCTGCTTAACCTATTTTCAAAATAAAATTCTCAGACCTAGAAGACTTATTATAAGGAGTAACTGTAAAATTGGATCCCAGGAGACAATAAATGAATAGAAGTCAAAGGTAGGATTGAAGCCAAGCAAAATACAAATGTAAAACTGTATTAGTGAAATATTTGAAATCTTATTTAACAGAGAAGAAAAGATAAATGTGTGAAGGCAAAGATACCGTATTATGATAAGTATTATACCAAGAAGTTGTACAAATTATACACAATGCTTAACACTAAAGTGCCACTCGGCAGAAAGTGATCTAGCTTACAAAAAGGGTGGTAAGCTTCTTCTATTCCCTTTAACATTATTTGGAAAATTTCAACATCACTTCTGATTTTTGTTAGGTTCTTGGTTAAGTTGAGCAGTCATTCTTCACTTTCCCCTTAGTTTTTTAATCAGCTTGGACCATATTATTTTTTCTTGGCTAATCCTTAGAGAAATCGAAAGATGAGTGTTTTTTCTTGTGTGTGAATATGAAAAATATTAAAGAATTTAAAACATTACCATTTCAGCCTTAGTCCCTCAGTGAAAAAGATGAAACATTATTATTTTTATTTAGAGACATAGACCTTATTTTCAGTATATGATGTCTAGTTTTTTAAATGATTTTTATAAATGTTTAATTGGAGATTTTCTATTTTTTATTTAGAAGAATATATAATTTGAAATAAATTTTAATTCATTTCTCATTTAGAAAAATTTGAGTTCCAGTGTTTTCTTATGAAGAAAATAGGTTGTTTTGAATATTGATAGTTTGTCAATTCCTTCACAATAATTTGTACAAATGATAATTATACATAAATAATAAACTGCTCGAGGAAATCTAATGATGTGTCATGCTGTTTTTGATTTATTTATGAATCATTTCCAGACTGCTGAACTCTACCAAGACTAATTGTTTAATGTAACCTACAACTTCTTCAACTCCAAAAACATGTTCACTAAAAGAGCAGGTATTTAAAAAAAAGTGATAAAGGACTAATTTATTTTTTGTGACTTTATTACATAAGAAGTAGTTTTATAGATAATTAAATGGTATATGTTTTATCTGTGTTTAAAAAACCTTTTTATGTTACAAGTAATAAAATTATTCAAACAACCTTTTTACTATTTTATCTATTGAGATTTAAACAATTTTCCAGTGCTGCCTGAAATAATATTGGGTCCTCAGCTTTCATTTGCTAAGTATTTCTGTTGACTCTCCTCTTGAAGTTGTGTGCCATTTGAATTTATTTTAAAGTGATTTAAAAAACCTTATTATAAGCTTTAATAATCTTGTAATGAATTTCTTCATGAGAAATATTTCAAATCAGGTAATAACTCTTGCTGTGTCTGTGAACCGTGCATGAGGTTAAGCATTTTCAACCAAGGTTACATTAAGTCACAGACAGACAATTGATTTTCTTGTATTGTTGCATCTGTCTGCCAAAATATTATACCACCTGTAATTATTTTATAATGTGATAGTTCACTGATAATTAACCTTGTAAGCTTACTTTGTGAACAATTTTCGTTTTTATTTAACAGGTGCTTTGGAAGTTTGTAACTCACAAATGCACAATCATTAAAAATATAAGACCAAGATATAGAAAAATTTAGCAATATGATTAATTTTGTAATGTATTTTTAACTAACATTAAATCAAAGATATTTACTGTTTCCTGTTATAGAGCAGGGCTGATGCCTATTTGTGTGTGTGTGTGTGTGTGTATGTGTATTTCCCAAAGGACTTTTACTGAAAGTTGAGTTTTCATTTTTATATGTTCCCTGGGTATTTTTAAGTGTAGGCCCCCACAATCTTGTGCTTGGGGATCCTCAAGCTAAATACGTTACTGATATTGTATGATAATTCAGATATTTCTAATTTTTAGTTGCTTTATTAACTATAGTTTGCTTTGACCTTTTGTTGGATCAAATTAAGTTTTGGTCTAACTTTTTTTAACTTCTCTGTCTAAAACCTATTTTCAAGTATAATGTTTTTGTCAGGTTTAACTCAGGTTTACTTTTGAGATTTTAGCCAGCCTTAAAGCTTTTCATATACCCTTTCATCCTTACCACTCCTACACTAACACACTTGAAAACTCCCATGTTTAGTCATTTTTTTAGCTGATCTTATTTTATATCTATTTATTTTTTTTAAATTTTATATGTATTTTCTATGGAAAAATTTATTATTTTTTCTATGGAAAAAATTTATTATGTGATTTTAATCAAGTTGTATTATATGCATCTGTATTTTATTAAAATTCTCTAAAAATTCATGCACTTTTAATTGGCCAGAGGACTACATCTCATAGTAACTTGATATATAAAATTGTGGGCCAATAAAATGTTGTCACATTTTAATACAGAGTGTACTTTATTGGTACATGAAATGATTCCTGCTTAAGCAGCCAGCATACATAATCAATTAATAAATCTGGCCAGTGCTTTTGAGATCCACTTCATTTACAGCATTGTGTACATGCAAGATCAGGCACCTCCAAAATTTCTTTAAGGGCATATACTAACTAATGAGTTTTCAGCAGTGGGTTTATGTTCACCTGCAATTACTGAGTGCTTTTGCAATTCTAAAACCCTGGAGATCCACTTGGCAAAATCATATTTTGTGTGTGTGTCTTGCACTTCTGCTTGCTTTCTATCAAGTCTCTGCCTTACTGAATTCTCATACTATTAAAAAGATTTTCTCGTTCCTGCTTCTGAAGATTATTTTGTCATTCAGACATGAAAAACATCTACAAATGAGAGCTACCTATTTTTACAATGCCAAACTGTTCCATCAAGAAAGGGAATCATGAGCACATCACTATATGTTGTTATCTTGAGGAATTTTTACTCTCTCTGCTCTGTGTTTTTCAACAAAAGTGGTAAATACTATGTTATTCATGACTGTTTTATAGGAAAATGTGTGCTTCATTTGTTTATTAACCACTGTGCTGGGGCTTCAAGGACAATGAAGTTCTTTAGTATCTAGAATTCTGATCTGATGATATGCTTGGCTGATTGCCATCAAGCAAGTCATTCAGAGGACTTAGGAATTCTGATGTCACACACTGTGTATTAATCTCAGGAATAAAATTCACACTGCACCCCAATTTCAAACTTTTTCACATATTACTTTCTTAGTCCAGACTCATGCTTTCTGTTTATTAGAAATTTCATGAATTTTTACCTTTGTGCTGACACCCAATATAGATCTTTCTCTCTGTAAGGACAAATGTGCTTATTGGAGTGGCTTAACACCACCACCAACAACAACAAAAAGGAAGGAAGGAAAGAAAGGAGCTTAAATCCCCAGATTGATGCTGTGTCGTGGTTGGTTTGTTCCTCTTCCCTTCAAATACTTGCAGTCCTGTGGCGTGTTGTGCCTTGGACTGCTTCACTAACCTTGGGCTTCTAGAGCTGTTAAAGCTGAATAGGGCAGAGACTTTCTCTTCTCTTCCAGCAAGTCTCAGGAGTGAGATCTCATCACTGGCATTTATTCTCTGACTTTTAGCTTTTTTCCCCTTGAAATGGAACTAATTAGGGAGTTGTCCCATTTATAGATTCTCATGAAGCATTCAATATAAGTACATATAGTTTTGTCTGTCCCTGTAGTTTAATGAATGCTTTCAAATATCTTTCTAAATTGTAGATGTATATCCACATGTATCTGTCTTTTGTAGATTATGAAATCCAATAAGGTAGTTTAGCACAGTTCTTTTTGTGCTGTACCTAGCAAGATGCCCTATACAATTAAGTCCTTACTATATGCATTTAATTAGATTGCACATGTACAGATAGGTCCCCTGGGCCTTCCAAAGCTACTTTGGAAAATGATGCAGGCCTAAAAGGATTTAGGTCAGTCAAATTTTTATCTGGCTTTCTCAGAAGGATAGTTGAATATGTCTTTCCACTCTGCAATACTTGTGATATTTTTTTTCCTCTCAAATTCCATTATCAGCTAGTCAAAGATTGTGTACTTTATATACTTGTAAAACTCATTAGGTATTTGAAATAGCAATGTCTTTATGATTTTCACTAGTGTGGCTTGAGAGTCCTGCCACCTCTGTCATTTATAAGACTTTGCCTGGAACTTTTTTCCTCTGTAAGGGACATAAGTCGCAGAGTTTAAGATTGAAAGGGATCTTGAGGGGTGATCCTGTAACCCCACCTGCTCTTAGTCATGGTTGTGCCTAGTCTAAACCCAACACTGACATTTTCCTCTAAAAAGAAGCTGCCCCATGTTGTATAGTTTGTTATATACTCCACATTGCCAATAGAAGGATCTCTTCAAATATAGTTCTGAGTAACTCCTAGATGTAAAAAGTCTTTGAAAGCTCTACAGTTTAAAATGCAAGACTTTTCATAGAAATATATCCCAAGTGACCTTTGCAGCCTCATATCTTATCTTTTACTCTCATCTAATATATTTTCAGGATTCACTGAATTACTTCTTTGTCACCTGGATAAGTCATAGATGTCTACGACTGTTTCTTTGCTTGCACTGCTTTTCAGCCTTGAATTACTATCTCATCATTTCAGGAGTTGGCTCAAATGATACCTCTTTTTAAAAGATTTCCCCAAATTTCAAAGGCAGATTTTTTTTTTCTGTTTCTATGGCACTTTGTTTCTATTGCTGTTGCTAACTTACACTATGTTATCATGGTTAGTTGTGTTCTCCCATGTTAAGTTATAAGCTTTTTCACAATGGAGGCATGGCCTTTTTCATTGTTCCCCTGAGGCCTACTAAAGTCCATAACAAAGCTAGTCATTCAGTAAATGTTTTGATGAAGTATTAAATGTTGATTTAGTACAATAAATGTCTACGAATTTAATGATGCTCTTTTGAATGAATCTTTGTGACATTCTTGGTATCTCTTTCTGGAAAATGGTGGAGATATTAGAATATTAGTGTAATCTGTTCCAAAGACACTCATAAAAAATTGATCAAAATCATGGTTTCAAGAAGGTCCATAAAAACTGTTTACTTTAGCCATTAGCCAGTACTTGAAGTTCATTTCAACATTTCAGGAGAATGGACATTCTTAAACTCTTCCTTCAGCCCTTTCTTTAGGGCAGCCCATTCTATTTTGTCATTGCTCACAGTAAGGGAGTTTTACCATGTGCTAAGCTTAAATTTGATTCCTTGTAATTTTTCTCATTGGTCTTATTGATCTTAGTTCTGCTTCTGGTGAACATGGAAAAAATATATAAATTGCTATTACATCAACAGTTTTTCAAATAGGAACAGCATTCAGGTTTTTGCTATATATTCTCTCTCTCTCTCTCTCTCTCTCTCTCTCTCTCTCTCTCTCTCTCTCTCTCTCTCACACACACAGTGTGTGTGTTAATGTATATATATGTTATATATGTGTATATATACACATAGGTATATATATGTATATATGAACACACACACACACACACACACATAAAATATCAGTGTTAGTACACATATCAGCACTAGTCAGGAAACCATTGGAAATAATTTTATTTGGAAATGAGATAACTTGCAGAGATAGAGATAAAGACAGAGAAAAATAGATTACAATGCAGGCAATTCACATTCTGGCCAGTATGTGTTATACACACACACACACACACACATCACACACACATCCATATACACATACATATACATATATATGTGTGTATATATATATATGTTTCAGATATATAAATGAATAAAAGATGCCAGATTGTTGTATCATACTTCAAGATTTTAGATTCTAGGACGGTCACATTTTTCTGGTTGTCTTCTTGCTATAAAAGAAATTATCCTGAAATTTAGTGGCTTTTTAAAACAGCAATTATAATCTCTCATAGTTTTGTGGGTTCACTGGAATCAGCTCAGAGATCCTAACTTGGTGTCTATCACTCAGTTGCCATCAAGTTGTAATGGGAGCTGGAGTAATCTATAGGCTGGATGAACTATGTCCAATATGGTTTCTTTATTCATGTGTCTGAAGCCTCAGTGCTCTTCAACATATCTTCTCTCTTCAGCAGAGTATCCTGTACTTTTTACATGGCAGCTGAGGGCTTCAAGAGTCAGGAAACAGAAGATGCTAAGCCAATTAAGGGCTATTCCTGGAACTGCTTCTGAATATTCTCTTGGTCCAATGAGTCCCAGGGCCTGCTCAGATCCAGGAAATAAAGAAATGGCTTTTTCTCTTGGTGAATGCCAAGGTCACAATGCAGAAGGGCCTGTGGGATGGGAGATGGCATGGCCATCTTTGGAATGTACAACCTGCCATGCCACATATTTGGATAGTGTAATGGACTAAAGAACGCATTTTCAATCAATTTTTACTTACTCTCTGAAGAAGTAAATATAAATGCGATAAGTTTAAACAATGGCATACCATATGAACAAAGCACGAATATTGCCCATAAAACATAATATAAAATTAACTCACATTCTCTACCTAAAGTTCATCACATATTCATATCATACCATATGAACAAAGCACAAATATTGCCCATAAAACATAATATAAAACTAACTCACATTCTCTACCTAAAGTTCATCACATTCTCTACCTAAAGTTCATCACATATTCATACCACATGTCTAATTTGATCACGTGATTTGAAAGGTCCTGGTTCCAAATTTAGGTTTTGTTATTAAATAACTAATATCTAAGCAATCTTTAGTTTCTTGAAATTCATTTTTAATGTATAATAAAATCTCTGCTACTATTGGTAAAGCTATTTCTTTACTTGGAATCTAATTTTAAAAATAATTCTTCAAACAATTCAAATATGAAATATTTTCTTTTATGGAATATAAATTTCTCTATTTGAGTAATTTTCAATGTATTCTACTTTTCTAAATGTTAATCATTTCTATTTCTCTCATCTGAACTCTCACATTTTTCTTCAGATTAAGTATGATTTGACAGGTGAAACTTAATATTTGGTAATATATATGCTGGTCAAGTAATCAGTAAATTCATGACAGAAACATTTACTTTATTTTTACCTGCAAATTCTTAGATAATATGTATCACTTAGAAATTGTGTTCAGTGTATACCTAGAGTGGTCTAAAGAAATTACTGCTTTGTTTTTTTCTCACAAAATATGAAGTCTTGATACTGGTAGTGCAAGCCTGATAAGATGGTCCTATAATGTCACTGGGGATCTTAGATCTTTGCAGACATTCTAAGATTCATACACTTAGAAGAGCTGCTAGAGTTACGATTGTTATATCCACATTTTGGGCAGAAAAAGGCCAAAGAGCAGCAAAGTGCACATAGCAAGTAAGGGAGGAGTGAGTAGATATTGGTGAGGCAACTGGCGGTTTTAGCCACATCACATCGAAAAATCACATTTTATTAACGTTTTGACAATTTCTTATTACCTACTTATCCCTCAATTTTGTCTATATGAGTTTCCATGAAATCCTGCAGGATTTATAGGTGTGTTTTTGGTTCTTACCTATGCACTTTGTTGCCCCTATTGCCTCTGAGTTTTAAACTAGTGTTCATTTTTTCCTTTTGGATTATAATGTGATATTTATTTTTCCAGAAGATTTGCAAAATTAATAAAAGTATAAAAATAAAAATAATATTGCTTGTATTTTAAATCAAATATAATAATTAGCATTTTATTGTATAGTTCTCCAATCTTTCTAAATTTTATAAATATATGTATATAAATATATGTGTATATATATAATTATGTGCTTAATTGCTACTTTATTCATCATATTACTTTAGAAAGTATTTATGTTGTTTTAAAAATATAGATTGAAGATTTCTGTGTATAAATAAATACTATTTGAGACATGAATTTTGTGACTGCATGGCATTATATCAACTGCACAAATTACTGCTTATTTAGTTACTCTAGTTGCTTTTAAGATTTTACAATTATAAGTATAAATGACACTGATGACGTTCTCTGAACATGAATCTTTGCCTGTATCTCTAATTAGTTCTTAGAATAACTTCATGGAAGTGGAAGGGGTCAAAAGTTAGGATATATGCAGGAAAAGGTAAAAATTCTACAGAGACTAGAAAAAATGAAGTGAAGAATGTTAAATAAGCCATGCGTTAGCATGTGTTTGCTGAGAGTGGGATGGAATGAGTTAAGCAAAACTTCATCTCAGAGGCTGAAGGAACCAACATTTTCCCATATCTCTTTGGGTAGATAGGAGTAGTTGATGAAGGAGAAGGCATTCACTACTCTTTATATAGCAAGCCTGGTGGATGTTTGGAACAGTCATTTTTGCCAGCTGTAAACATTCAATGAAAAAAAGGGGCACAAAGAATTGACTGAGAATCCACTTGAGTTAGGAAATAGGTCTCGACATTTCCCCAAGTGGATGAATGGAGAAGAGGGATGGATGAAACAGTTTTCAGTTGGAGAATGCCACAGTGTAGATAGATACTGTCTACAGAGTATACACACTGTCAGAAATCAAGGGGCAGGGGTGCCAGATCTTGGTCAAGGCATTAATTAGGCATTTAGTCATGGAGTGGACTGCATATAGAATTAAATACTGATAGAAGTTGGCTAATGAACATCAGGACAATAACATTAAATTACAGACAATATTCAGACAATTCTGATTTGTCATATCTTTCACAATTGAAATTATCAGTAATATTATCAAGTCATATTTACAATAGGAAGTGTGCAAGGAACTTAGCTTAGGGTTCTTGAAGTCCAAATGAAAATGGGGAAATGGGGACATACTAATGATGACTTCAGAAGTTGTATATTAATCATTTTACTTTGATATTTAGGAAAATAGGGAAATAAATAAAAAGCAGGTGATTGTCACACACCTCAAAGAGCAGAACAAATGGAGATAACAACCAACATGACTTTGAAAGAAGTAAAATAACTCTGAGTTAATCTAATTTTATTCTCTGACACAATGACAGGATTTAAATATGAGGGGAAAGCCATACATCTTCATTTCAGTAAGGTTTAGTTTTTGTCTCACACAATGCTTTTATCAATCAGTAAAGAAAATATAGTCTGTGTAAAGGGACACATAGCTTGTTATTTGTCATTGAATCAGTAACCCACCAGGGCAGACCAAGTAACACTCCAGAAGGGTTTATTGGGTCCTTATACAGGATGATATTTGTATTGACCTGCGGAATTTAAGAATATGAAATATGGAATCTACAAACTAGGAAAGTTGCTAACTGTGGGAATTTGCAAGAATTCAATGCGAATATAAGAAGAAAGAAAAGTTGAAGTCAATTTAAGATCATTGAGAACCATCGATTAAAAATAACACTCAAAAAGGAGAAGGTAATAACTAATGTAATAAAATGTAAATGGTGTATGTAGTGAAAAAAAGTAATATGTAGTCATTCTGACACTCTGTTACTACTTAATTGATTTAAATAAATTTTGTAAAAAAAAAGAGTGTGATGTCAAAATAAATTTAAAAAAAAGAAATGAGATCTGATATAGCAGCTTGGATTATAGGGGAATCTGTAGTGTTTTCTACTTTCACTTACATCACTTGTGACGTAATAATCAATCCTCTTATATGTTTTCAATGATAAAACTGTAATGCATTATCTATTTGTAGGTATTATTCTTTAGGTTCTGCAAAATAATTGGCTATTGTTTTGTAAGAAAATAAAGAAGTATGTTTCTTCCTCTTCAAATAAGTAATTACTAAAGTTGCTCTGTTTCCATGCCTTTCCATATAAACAATTTTTTATTTCAATGTCGAATTGTTGAGTAACCTCCTTGAAGACATTTTAAAAGGTAATTAAACTCAGTATGTTTAATACCAAGAATGTATAAAATCAATTCAATATGAAGAGCCAGTACCAAATTCAGACACAGGCACAAAACTATGACTGACTACAGTGGTTGCACAATATAACCTGATTGTGGTGTTGTTAACATATGAATTTGTGTGCATATGTTTTAATAAAATATAGTTTTAAAAGGCTTAGTAGCCTCATGCTATTTAATCCAGCAATTTCCCTTCTGGGTATTTTATCCTAAAGAAACAATCATGCTATGGCAGAAGATACTTATAAAAGGATCTCTTTAGTGTTTTTAGTCTTTTTGCTCACAGATATTTGATAACAAGTTATATATGAAAAAATACAAAATAAAATGATAGCATGTTTTATGGGATATCAATCACCGAAATGATTTAACTTTTTTATGAGAAACAAAATATTGCCACAAAAATAAATTCACAAATAAAAAGAGGATCTAATTATAGAATAGTTTATATGGTATAACTCTTTAATAGTTTGGAAATAAACACAGAATAGTTATACATGAAATATATTGCTTTAGGAATTGAGTGATTTTATTTTTTTTTTGAATTTTTTAAAAAGGAATTACCAGTGAAATGGTAATTTTCATTTAGAAAGACAGTTATATAAGGAAAAACCACTTACATTGATAAACTTTAATGATAATTTTTTCTTTGTTTATTTTTCTTTAATTGTTGACTAATTTTTTGTGAATATCATTTTATTATTTAAATCTACATTGCTAAATTTGCTAAATATAATATTGTTTGTGGTTTATTTAAAAACCCAAAACTTGATTTCACATTAATTTTCATTCTTTTGTATTTTATAGATTTCACATGCATATATAAATTATAAACAAATATGTAATATCTTTAATTTAAATATATGCATACTTTATAAGTATATACATTATCTATAAAAATATAATATATAAAATACAGGAGATATACAAATATATATAAATAAATGTATATAAATATGTATTTATATACATATATATCATTCTGGATTTCTTGTTACCTTAGTTGTTCAAAAACGTTGAACAATGATTCTGATTTATTTTTTTAATTTTTTTCTTGGTTTAAATATACTTCATTGATCTATTTTTCTGTGTTCTCAACATATCTTAATGAAAGTAAAAATTTGTTTCTATCTTTATTCTCTAATTTTAAATTTTCATATAATTTCAAACATACAGAAAAGTTACAATTATTGTACTTAAGAATCTTGAATATACTCTGTCCAGATTTATTAGTTGTTTACATTTTCCCCTTTTGCCTGATTATTTTTATTCTTTCTCTTTCATTCTCTCCATATAGGTATGTATGTATATATGTATGTATGTATATGTATAATAATATAATTATATACATACTAATACATATGTATATAGGTACATACATACAATTTCCCCCTAAATCATTTTAGAATAAGTTGCAGACATCATTTTCTTTATTTGAAGTACGTTTTGTATGTATTTCCTAAGAATAGGGATAGTATCCTATATAACTACAGTACAATTATGGAAATTAAGAAGTTCATTATTAATAAAATACTATTGTGTAACTCACAGTGCATTAAGAATCACACACAGGTTTGGCTGTCATATCTTTGAAACTTCCTGTAATCTGGAACATTTCCTAAGTCTTTAATGACTTTGAATATGAAGAGGTCAGGCCAGATATTTTCCAAATTTCCTAAATTTGAGTTCCGCCCAGATAATTCTAAGACTTTTCTCAATTTGAGTTTGCCTCATATTTCCTAATGATTGATTCAGGTTATGCATTCTTGGCAGATACACCATAAAAGTGATATTGTGTCCTTCTAAGTGCATTATACTTGGAGGCACATTATGTGTATTTGTTCTATTATTGATTATCTTTGATCATTTAGTTAAGGTGCTCTCTGCCAAGTTCTTTATTGAAAGTTTCTATTTTTCCTATTGTAATTAGTAGATGATTTGTGAGAAGATACTTTAAGACTATGGAGATATCTTGTTTGTGATCACACTTTCATCCACAAGTGCTAATCCACAGGTGTTTTCTTGATTAAATCAGTTAACTATAATGTTTGCCTAATGGTGATTTTCTAACTTTATTGATACATCTATATTTTAGTTGGCATTTTATGCAAAGGAAGTTTTTCCTTCTTTCTTATATACTTCATTTCTTTACATTTTATTTTCTGCAATAAAGTTTAATTTTTTATAATTATTTATTTTGATTTTCCAGTTGTCCCAGATTTGACAAGTGAGAGCTTCTTATAGCTGAGGCCTATGTCCTTTTAACACAACCTCGTCATTTTTAAATGCTTTACTTCTCCCCCAGAAAACAATGTCACCTTGAATTCCATAGTGTTGTTTCTTTTCTGTGTCTGTGTTCTAATATGTCAAGATAGCTTTTTCAATATTTTCATAGGTTCAGTGAACTTTCTGAGAGTAAGTTTTGTGTCATAGGACCTTTATTTTCCTCTTTTCTCTTCATTACAGTTTTTCTGGACTCCTTAGATCTCTGTAATACATTTAGTGGGAGCTTGAAAGATAGCTCTGTTAGAAATTGATGTTTAATTTTCTGTTTACAGTTAACAACATTTTTATTATTCTCCAACTTCCAGTTATGCTGAAGATTTGGGTTTTTTGTTTGTTTTGTTTTTGTATTTGTTGGCTGTATATATTTTGCTCAATGTGTGAAGTGTTTCAGATTTAGGTGGCTGTAATGACTACAATTACCCAGAATTCCAGGTCCATATTTTTTTATTATAATTTTCCCCCAGCTTTATTGAAAAATAAGACAATTACTTGCTCATATTTACATTGTACATTTCAATGAGTTTTTTCAATTATAGTTGGCATACAATAATATATTATAGTTTCAGTTGTACAGCCTGGAGATAAGAGCTCAAGTGATCACCCCACCAATACTAGTACCCCTCTTCCCCCTTACATATTTAACATTATTAACTATTTTCCTTATGCTACACTTTATATCTCCATGACTATTTTGTAACTATCCACTTGTACTTCTTAATTCCTTTGCCTTTTTTCATCATCTTCTCTGTATCTATGAGTTTGTTTCCATTTTTGTTGTTATTGTTGTTTATTTAGTCTTTTAGATTCCACATGAAATCATATGGAATTTATCTTTCTCTATCTGACTTACTTCATTCAGCACTATACCCTCTAGGACCATCAAGGCAATATCTTTCTCCATCCTCTTTCTTTTAGTGTGTGTGTGTGTGTGTGTGTGTGTGTGTGTGTGTGTGTGTCTTTTAATCTGAAGTGAGTCTCTTTAGGCAACATATGTAAGGGTCTTATTTTCTTATCCAGTCAGCCACTCTATCCTTTGGTTGGAGCACTTAATTCTTTTCCATTTGAGGTACTTTTTGATAGGAATGTAGTTATTACCATTCGTTATTTGTGTTTTTGATACATGATTTTTCTTCTTAAAGAAGTCCCTCCAACATTTCCTGTAATACTGGCTTGGTGTTGATAAATTCCTTTAGCTTATTTTTGTCTGGGAAGCTCTTTATTTGTCCTTCGACTCTAAACGATAGCTGTGCTGGATAAAGTATTCTTGGTTGTAGATCCTGGGTTTTCATCACATTGAATATTTTTGTAGATAATGAACTGCCTTTTTTTTTTTTTTTTTTCCTGCTTTTAAGATTCTCTCTTTGTATTTAACCTTTGGCATTTTAATTATGATGTGCCTTGGTGTGTGTGTCTTTGGGTTCCTCTTTCTTGGGACTATCTGAGTTTCTGGAGTTGTATGTCTATGTCTTTCACCAGGTTAGGGAAGTTTTCCATCATTATTTCTTCAAATAGCTTTTCAACTTCTTGTTCTCCCTCTGCTCCTTCAGGTACCCCTACATGGATGTTATATGGATGTTTTAACACTTAATTTTGTCCCAAAGGCTCCTTAAAATATTATTATATTCTTGGCTTCTTTTTTCTTGCCTTTCCGATCGGGTGTCTTTGGCTTCCCAATCCCCTAGATTGGTGATTCGATCTTCTTCATCCACTCTGTTAATTCCCTCTAATATATTCTTCGTCTCAGATAATGTATTCTTCATTTCTGACTGGTTCTCTTTTAGAATTTCCATTTCCATTTTTATGTTTTTTATCTCTTCGTTAAAGTTCTCCCTGAATTCATCTATACTTCCCCTAAATCCATTGAGCATCTTTATAACCAGTGTTTTGAACTCTGCATCTGTTAGATTGCTTGACTCCATTATATCTGGATCTCTGTTCTCTTCTCTCATATGGTATCTGTTTCTTTGTATTCCCATTCTGGCTGCCTTTCTGTGTCTGTTTCTGTGTAGTAAGCAAAGCTCCTAAGTCTCCTGGTCTTATTAGTGAGGCTTTGTGTAGTAGGTGTCCAGTGGCACAATCCTGAGAGGGGTTCAGCAGCAGCTCAATTTCATCCCCAGCCTGTGTCCCTCCAGGGCCACCTGTTTAGATTCAGCAGCCATCCACAAATACTGTACTTATAGTTGCCTCAAGAAGCCATGCCGGAAACCAAGGTCAACTGCCACCAGTGTGGGTCTTAGAGCTTGCTCAGCAAGTAGCACGAGACTCGTGGAGGACACAACTAGATGTGGCTTGGGTAGGATCGAGAGTTGGGGGAGGTGAGTTTCAGGGAATCCTTGGGCAGAGCAACCTCTATTTCCAGTTTGGTGATGTCTCAGTTATGGCAGCCCTGTGTCCGCACACAGGGAGCGGGAAGAGTTCAACAGAGGAGCAGTAGATACCACCAGCTCTTCTTCATGGTATCAAGCCTCATCTCCAGCACTTGCTCCAACAACCCACCCCCTCCAGCAGCCAACCAGGTGCTAATGCTCAGAGCAAGCTAGTCCATTACCTGAATGTCCGGTCACAGACATGGCCCCTTTAAGAGGTGTCTGCAGCTGCCATAGCCTCTGCCCCACTAAGCCACTTGGCACTGGGGTAGCCTCGTGTCTTTGTCTCCTCTTAAGTCCTGTTGCAGGGTGTTTTCTTATTTCTTTCTGCAGCTATAGAGCTTCTGTTTATCTAGACCCCAGGCAACTCTGTTTGCTGTTTCCTCCATGTTTCCATCACAACTTCGATGTGGTCGCAAGAGTACATGAACAAAATCACTATCATCTACGCCATTTTGTTCAGTCTCCCAGGTCTACATTTTTTAAACATTCTACAGAACATATTAATATTTCAACTTATTTGCAAAATGCCATGATGTAACTAGAATGTGTGGATTGCATAGCTTTACCTTTAGTGGTCACTGTTCTCTTAATCCAGTTTATTTAGTTTAATTGCAGGGGTTTTTTTTTTTTCTCTATCATATTTTCAAATGACACACATCAGTTCAGGAAGTCTCTGAAAGATGTATCTGTGGTAAATATAAAATTACTATTTGAGTAACTAATTTTCTTGATTTGTACCAATTAATTGTGTTTGTAAATATCTTCCTTAGCTTTAAAATTATCAAATATATCTTAAATGGAAATTCAGGTCCATGAAATTTTAAAACATGATATAGATTAAAATAAAGTAACTAATCAGTAACACCTGATTATGAGAATCCAGTGAAATATAGTTATAAGCAGTTGCTTCGACTAATTGAAATAAGCTTTTTGAGCATGATCGAGGAAAGTCATTCCTCCAGGTTCACAGCAAAGAGATCTGGTTGTAGTTGGTAGGTAAGGATAAGAAAGAAAACACGCCAGTGTTTGAAAATGGCAGAGTAGAAGACAGCTTGCAAAAGTAGGAAACAGGTGAGTGCAGAAAGTGCGTTCCTTCCAAAAAGGGGCAACCATGTCTGTATCCTCTGGAGGCTGTGAGTTCAGCCTTACAAAATCTTTGCCTTTTCGAAAGAGCCAAAAGTGAGGATTTGTATGAGATATCACCCATTTTTTAATATTTAAAAATATTTTTAATTTTGTGGTTTAGAATAAACAATGTCAGTAAGCCAGATTTGGTTATTACATCCCAAATACAATGGATACAATGAGGGAATAACAGGTGTTGTAGTGAGAAGTCATCTGCATCAGAAAAGCTGGTTTGGAGCCCAGGATCACTTCTCAGTTGTGTCAAATTGGGCAATTCACATAAAGTTAGTTAATAATAGTATTAATTTTAGTTCTCTTGACTATGCTAAAGTACAAAGAAACATACAGATCTACTCATTGTTACATTATAATTCTATTGAAATTATATATGAATGAATTTGCATCTTTGATTAAGCTATAAATTTTAAACTTAGAAAAATGAAATTTATAAAATACATAGTTCCTTAAGAATTTTATGATTCACTTATGACATTTAATTATAAACTTGCCAAGTATATCTAATTTCCTGTTATTTGAGAGGCTCTGTGTTGACCATTAGTAAAATCATTCATTCCTGTACCAGGTAGAGGCCAATGCTATCCTCTTGTCTTTCACATGCTAGAGGAAGATAAATTAGACATTCAACTCAATGCTTGTTCTTGTTGAAATGCTGACTTTGTTACAGTTTGTTTTGGTGAACACAAAAGCACACCTCCTATATTAGTAAACTGGTATCTCTGCTTAGTACTGTAAAGAAAAATTTCTCTGGGCAGAAATTCTGTTGTTTGCTGAGAACTAATGTTACACTAAAGATGCTTGCTACTTATGGGAATTTTATTTGTATTGTCTATAGTGTGTTTCATCCATCTGAAACAACCCATTGTGCTTTAAATTATTTTAATTATCATTAGGTTATGTTTTGTTTCTTTGACAGTTCTTTTACAAAAAATATACCCTATAGCATAAAATCCATTTAAATTGAGCTCTTTTGAGCTTTAAAATTAAGATGCTCTTCCCAACACCCCTCTTTGAAAACAAATAACTAATAAAATCTCATTAAATAACTTTCTCCTTATAATCACATTGACTTTTTGAAAAAAAAGAAAGTGGATATTTGTGTATTTTTGTGAGGTGTGAAAGTGCCATACCTACATTTTTCTCAGTGGGTGATCTTCAATTGAAATCGACATGCAATTACAAAGTGAATTAATGCAATTCTCTGGATAAATCACGCCAAATTATCTTCTGAGTCAGAGATCTTCAAATATCAGACAAAACTATGTTTTAAAAACTTGAATTATTTTAATAACCACCTCAAATCTCCAACTAAATTTATTTACAAACATCTCATATTATTAAATTGTCTTCGTGTCATTCTGTCATGTTCTGGGGGCACTGTGTTTCCTGTATATAATTCTAAGCCAATGTGCAGACTCTTCTTACCTCTTACTGAAGGATGTCCTCCTTGACTCATGTTTAGAATATTTTCATATAGTTGAGAATATTTCTCTTCATCAGTGATTATATTTTGCAAGGTGTATAACTTATATTTCGCAAAACTTTATTTCAGTATGTTAAAGTATGTAGTGTTTAAATGTGTGTTGGTCTAGATTAGTTTTTCTGTGACCTTGGCAAATTGCTTATTCTTTTGATTTTTTTTTTTTTTTTTTTGCTTTTCACAGATGCATTTTGTAGGAGTATTTTGAAGATGAATGTTTGCAAATCATTTTGAAATTGCCAAGCACTACATATAGTAAGTAATATATATTTTTATTTTTCCACTCAATTGCAGTCATGCTGAATGAATTTGGCAGACAGTCATAAAAGAACACATTTCTATTTACAGTTCTTGATATTTGTGAATGTTGAGGAAAAATGTATATAAAATATAAAAATTTGATGAGCTATTTGCTAGTCTGAATTAAGTTGTATAGTTTCAAGATTTCTAATGACTGATTTCTTGTTTTATGTACATAACTTGCACATAATATTTCTCACTTGATATTTAAGTAAGATTATTTTCCTCTGATTCATAAGTTGAGAAGAATGAAGAAAAAATTAATATTATTTTAGCCAGTGTTGATATGGAAGTTTTAAAAAGGAGTATTGAATTAAGTATCAAGATTTGCTGAGTATTAAGATTTGCTATATATCAGGCAATTTATATGTGGTGACTTTCATTTTTCCCAAAATATTTTAAGTTCATTTTTTAATTCCCATTTTATAAGTAAGAAAACTGAGACCCAAATAGTTTTAATACTTTGCTCAATATCTATTCAAAGTGATGAATCTTGGCTTTGAACATAAGACCTTTCAAAAAATTGCCTCCACCAAAATTTAGAAAAAATTAAACAACTTTTATTTTAGAGCCTGAATATTTTTGAGTTTAAACATATTATGATCATTTCTTTGGATTTTTGTTTTACTTGAACATTATCCTGAAAATGTTATAGCTTTTCTTTTTTTTTGTACTGTCCAACATGTCATTGCTTTCATTTCAAATGATGCTTTTCAATTTCTTTCTTGAACTGCTTTGAACTAGTAGGAAATAGGTGATATGTAGCTTCCTGAAAGGTTTATAAATCATCTAATTATTCTTTGATAAAAATGTTTTGAATTAGAGTTCTGAATTTTTCCAAGAACCCTTTTTCATTCATTAAAAACACAATTAAATGCCATTTTATTATTTTAGCATTGTAAGAGGTTATAGAAGCATAGATTCCTAACCTCCACGTGCTCAAATTCCTTGTCTGATGAAGGACAATTATAAAATAAAATTTCAAAAAATGTAGAATTAATTATGGCAGCATTGATGTTTGTACATTGTCTCCCAATATGACTTCGTCAGTGAAGTGTAGTATTTTAAAAATGCAGTGAAGTGTAGTATTTTAAAAATTCAGACTCTGGATTCAGACCTCCTAGCTTTAAGTCCTAAAAGTATTACTTACTAGCTGTGTAACTTTGAATAAAGTATTTAATGTTTCTTTGAAATAGATATAAGATTAAGAACTACTTCATTTGTGGCAAGTGAGATAATACATGTAAAGTATAACACAGTTCCATATACAGAGTATGTGGTCAATAAACGTTAGTGGTTTTTAAATTGGAAGTGATTTATTTAGCTATTTCAATGCAAGTGTGTTTATTAATGAGCATCATGAATTCATAATCATGTCGTATAAAGTACATAACAAAGGTATTCAGTGAATACTCTTCATTTACATGTTCAAAAGAAAACTAAACTTCAGCCTTCTTTGTCTACAGAGCAAGATGAGTTTAGTAGACACTTTTACTTCTTTGAACTTTGAGTGAAGAAACAAACCATTTTGTTAAACATCAAGTATATATACAGTATATAAAATTAGAATACATATATATCCTATTGTGTGTTGACTGTATGTAAGCTGAAAGTGTGTTGTGTGCTTTTTGGAGAAAAGAGGGGGCAGTTGTGAAATGCTTATGGAGTCTGAAATGCTTATTTTAATGGAGACAGGGCAGACTTATAAACAAAAAGTAAATAGTTGAAATGATTGTCAAATAATTTGATAAAACAACCTCATCCAATCTTTTATTAAATGATTTATAGAAATTGAGGGGTGTGGAGAAGAAAATATTTATTAGGTATTTACTCCCTCTTATGCACTTTACATTCAACATCTAGTTATTCTAAGCAATAATATCATGAAACAGATGTGTTATTATCTCCATTTTTCATATGAGGAAACTGTAGCACAGTTTAAATCTGTCACTCATGGGAGTGAAATTTGAGGTTGATCTAATTCTAAAGTTTCTTTCTTTAATCTCTTGACCTGGGTCTTGAGCACTGAAATTCTGTTGATCTTTCTTTTATTTGCAAAATAACATTGCCCTAACCTCAGATCATAACATATGAAGTCTTTAGTAAATAAGTAGTTGATGATTGAATTTCAATTAAAACAAATGAGTTGCTTTAAATAGAGTGTTGTTAAGATCACTCAGCAATCCCAAACTAAATTGCCTTGAAAAATGCTGTTCGAGTAAAGAAAATTTAAAAAATAAAAAAGGTAATTCCCTAAGGATGAAGACCTTATTTTATTTCGATTAGTCTTACTTCTCAGAATTTGAAGTGCCTGACCACACCTTTCTCTTGCAGGACTTCAGCTGCTTTATGCAAGTTTGGAGAAGTTTGGAATGTAGAGCTCGCATTGACTTACTCGTTCTCCTCTTTATTGCTCATTTTCAGGTGTGTTGGAGTTCAGGGGCATCCTCGACAATACTTTGGCCACACTTTCTCTTTTCACCCCTTTGTTGATCTTCATCTTCTCCCATTTCAGTCACTCATTGATCCTAGTCTCTTTCCACATCACTTCTTGAAACAAATCATCAGCAACATTTTACCTGAGGGATATTTTCAAACTTACTATAAAATATTATTGCTCTACAAATGAATGGGTCAAGTCTTTTGCATTCCTACACTACTCTTTGTTTTGAGAGTTCAGGATTCATAGAATGCTTATATTTTCCATTTCCAGGTTTGGTTTCTAAGAGACAAAGCTAGTGATTACATTTAGTAATCCTACTTCATTTAACATGATCAATATTTATCGCATGCTCCTGCAATATGAGGGGCACTTTGCTATTAAGTATTGGAGTATGTGGGGGAAAGATGAAAATGACTCTCAAGAAAATACTGTCTTCAATTTGAGGAAATAGGATATGCCCAGGCATAAATAAAACAGATGATATATTATTAGGTTATGGTACCATGAGAGTGGTCTAAATTAATAAAAGTAACCAAATTAATAAAGCCACTTCAAATAATTTGAAAATGTTATATATGTAAAAAAAAATAAAGAAGAGATTTAGGAAAGGAAATATAATTCCGAACTGCATCTTCATCATGGAGATTGCATTTGCACTAGATCTTGATGCGGGTGGAAATGTTAACAGAGCAGTCAGAGAAACAGCATCCCCATGTTTAGAGGTAAAGAGGCATACTTCACATTCAGCGAATGGTAAAATAATTAGTTTGGCAACAACACACGTTTCTTGTGTTGGACTAAAACCAGATAACACTGGAAAATAAGGCTGGAGCTAGGTTGTAGGAAAAACTGATAATCAGAGTAAGAAATTAGAATTTAAATTTAACTGGTAGACAATTGAACAAAGAGAATATTTTTTGAGGGAAAATCCTGTGAACAAAAAGTTTCTTATTTGAATATTAGTCTGGTGTTGTCTTCACAGAGTATTTCAGCTGGAAGACTTGTAGACAAGAAGAACAATTTTAGGAAAAAATAACATTGTAAGAATGAAGGGATGAGGGCAAGACCTGAGGCCATAGCAATGGGAATGGAGAGGAAGGTACAGACGCTGGTGAAATTTTGAAGAAAATAGAGTCAGGGAATAATAATAATAACACTTGAATGGCATTTACTATGTACTAGGCTCTGTTTTAAATGATTATATTTATTATTTAATTTAACCTTTTAATAATTCTGAGAAGTAGACACTAATGTTATCTCCATTTTTCCAAGAGAAAACTGAGGTACCTTTTAGCTAAGTAGATTGTCCCAGGTCAAATAACTAGAAAATAGCAGGGCTCATAGCTGAGTCCATTCAGTTAAGCTCCAGCATCTCTGAAGTTAACCACTGTACATCATTTCTCTAACGACAAAACAAAACAAAACAAAACAAAACAAAACAACAACAACAAAACTCATAGCTTTCCAAGTTGACCGAACTGGAAAATGTTGTTACCAATAATCAGAAAAACAGATTTTTTTCAGAGTTTACCCCTTTACTAAGTTGTCATTTAAGTCTTGTTTAAATTAAGCCTTTACTCTTTCTATAAGTTAAGTCTTAGCACAGGGAGAAAAATCTGACTTTAGGGAGAAATATCCCTTCTGGTTAGTGAATAATCTCTTGTATACTTTCACTTCTATGCTGAGCAACAGGGACAGAGTAATTTGTGATATTGCTCAATTGTAAATTCAAATAGTAAATGTGTAAACTTAATATGAATTGTCTTCTTTCCTTAGCAGAACTTAAAATGAAACAAGGATACAGTGCTAAATTAAAGATTTAATATCTTGGGTCCATGAAAGACCAATTATTTTAGACTTAGTTTACCTATCATACTAAACAATAATTTTGACAAGGGAAAAAGCTAGCATCCAGCATAGAGAGTATTTCTCTCTCTCTCTTTTTTTTTTATATTGGAGAAGTAGCATACTGTACTGCTTGAGGGCATGGGCTCCAGAACCATGCTAATGCATGAGTTCAGATCTGAAAACGCGGCCTCGTTAGCTATGTGACTTTGTGTCAGTTATGTAAGCTCTCTGTGCCTCAGTCTCTTCACCTTTGAAATGCAATAATACAATGTCTCTCAATATTGTAAAGATTAAATGAGGTAAAGCACTTACAGTGGCTTCTAACACACAGTAAAATCTCAATAGATGTGAGTTATGGTCATTGAACTTTATCTCATATATCATAATATTTAATTTATAAAATTTAATAACAGAATTATTGCCATTTTATGCTTTTTATTGTGATTTTTCACACATGAAGGGAACAAAACAATGGTTTTTACAAGCAAATACCCATGTAGCCATCATACTACTCAAGAAACAAAACATTTTCTGCATCCCAAAAACCTGTTTTTCTGCCTCCCAAACATTGTACCTGTTCTGTCAGTTCCCTGACAATAATATTTTCATGACTTCTGTAGAAATCGCTTTCTCGGTTTTCATTATAGTTTTAACATTTCCTCCTGTATCCCTAAATACAAAATTTTAGTTTATCTTTATTTTTGAATTTGTATATGTAATAATCATGTAACATGCATTCCTGTGTGTCTGGTTTCCTTTCCTGAACATATATGTCTAAGTTTCATTAATGTTTTTGTATGTTTCATTAAATTTCATTTGCTATGTATATAAAATACTATATAAAATTATATATTTATATAATACATATATAAAATTATATATTTATATAATACATATATTATATAAAATACTACCGAGTTTTATCCATTGTATTGTTGATGGTCATTTGGGCTATTTCTGGGTTTGGGCAATTGTGACTAATACTGCTATGAACATTCTTTTAAATGTTTCTTGTTCCACAGGTACATGCATCTCTGTTGAATATATATTTAGAAATGAAATTTCTTGGTTACATCATATGTAAATCTTCAATTTTAGTAGATAACTGCCAGTTTTTCAAAGTACTAATTACTAATTACACTCTAATCAGTAGTGTATGAGAGTTCCTATTATTTTATATACATATAAATTATATACATAGAAATTAAAACACCTAAGTACAAAAAATATATTTTTATTGTACTTAGGTGTTTTAATTTTTATGTACTTAGGTGTTTTAATTTCTCTCAACATATTTTATGGTTTTCTGCATAGAGGTGTAGTACATTGAGGTTAATTTGTTTAATATTATTATATATTATGTATTTCTAAAAACTTTATTGTTTCTTAATAAAAAATGTAATCTTTTCATATTAACCTTGCATAAAAGCAAATTGTAAATCTATTTATCAATTCTAATGTTTTCTTAGTAGAGTCTTTTGAATTTTCTACATAAAGAACTATGTTGTCTATGATCAGAGATAATATCATTTAATACTTTTCAAATTTTATAGTTTGTTTTTGTGTGCGTGTCTGAATTGCCTAGAATATCCAAAATCATGATAAATGAAAGAGAGAAGAGTGGAAATATTTTCCCCAAAACAAAGGGAACACGTCTACCATTTGGTATTAAGAATGTTGTTTACTGTAATTTTTTGGGTAATATCATATATTAGATTTAGAAATTTACCTTTATTCTTACTTTGCTGGGTTTTTTCATTGTAGCTTGGTTTTGAATGTTACCAAAATGCTTTCTCTGTATCTAATGAGATTATCAAATATTATTTTTTTACTTTGTTAATCTGATTATTTAAATAGATTGATTTTTCCACCTCAAATTCCAGCAGCAGATATGATGCTTAATGTGCTTAATGTGGCACCTAGAATGCCAGAGGATTTTCTGTGTTTATTCTTTTCTCTTTTAGTATATCCTTCATGCATATAAAACAGAGGAATCCTCTTGTCACATTCTTGTGTCTCCCCCAGTGGCAGGTGCTGTTGCTTGTTATTTGGTGCAGTGCCCTTGGTGGGGACAGGAGGACTCTAGGTTGGTTCCTTTCCTTATCTTCATCTTAGACAGGTCCCGTGCACCTGGGCCTTATGTGTGTAGCTCTTCAGCATTCCGGCGCATTACCATGGCCCCCAGCCCAAAGGCCTCCTAGACTTTCTGGAGTTCTTTGGTCACCTGCGAGAACAGATCTCTGCTTTGTCAGTGTGAGAATCTGGGTTCAAGAGAGTTACCTGCTCCTCCAGCAAAGGCAGATAACTTTTGTCTCTGCCTCTTTCCCAGAATCTATGGATCTTTCCCAGGGCATGAGGATTTTCTGTCCTAAAATGCTAAATTTTCCTTTGTATTAGAGAGGGTCTGGGGAACTGGAAAGGATTTTGGACACTAAAGTACTCTCTTTGGTGTCCTGTCCTGACCTTAGTCTTTCTTCTGAGGGGCCAGTAGATGCCAGAAGAAAGAGCTTATGAATGAGTGCATATCCCTTTGTGTCTGAGAGATCTCAGGCTGTCTATACTGTTCTCATGGTCCATTCTGGCCTTTAAATATTTTTTTTTAAACAATTTTAGCTGTTTTCTTCTTACCCACTTTTATAATGAGCACCTATTCCTTTCATGTTCTGACAAAGGTGAAATGGTTTATGTCCTGTCTTTCCTCAGTGTAGCTGTAACCCTTTGAAATTTAGTTAATATCTTGGCCTTGCAACCCTAGCTCTCTGATGGGCTCAAAAAAGTTATTTTGCAGATTATCTGGCCTTTTCTCATTGTTTGGATAAGAGCGATATTCTATTGTGGCTTTTGACCTTCTAGATGGAAACAAAACTGAAAAATTTTTTCATATGTATTTTAACCCAACTTTTCAAGTTTTCTAAAGCAAGATAAGTTTTTTTCTTTTTCAAATTATCTAATATGCATTTACCAGAGCCAGAAATCCTTAATGCTACTTTCGGTAATCTTTTCACACAAAAATGAGTTGTCGGTATTACACTATTATGAGAATTTGAAGCTCAATGGAGTATGTATAACAAAATTTCATGAGTTTAAAGGAAGTAAAGTTTAAATTTTCTCCAGTATAAGGGAAGTCTGGTCATTGGCATTATGAGGCTGGAACAGTAGTTCCTTCGTTGTTAGAGAATCTAATCATCTTACGTAGTTTTGTTCCCCCATCTTAGCCATATAACTTCATCCTCAAGGGTTTTTCTAATGGCTCTTAAGTGACTACTGGAGTCCAGCCATCATATTTGGTTCTATGCAACAGGAATGAAAAAAAAGTGCAATGACAAAGGGCCATGCTACCAGCTGATTTACTACTGCCCCTGAAAGAGATTCCCTGGAAACTCTACCCAAATTTTCTATCTAGCCATCATTACTTTTTTTGTTGCAAAAGAAGTTGTTATATATAGTGTTTTTTACCTGCACACACAACTGCTTTGAATGTGTCCCTAGTAAGGAAAGAGAAGATAGATCTCGGGTAGGCTTTTAGGAGTCTCAGTCTTAGAGGATGGGGACTACATTTAGGTAATTTGATTTCTGAGACCGAATTGTGTGAGTTACAATACCCAGGTTCTATTGTCAAACCTCTGATCTCAGCTTTGCAAATTGCTAGTTTGGGGACCTTACAGAGGTCTTATCCTAACTGCTTCTACTTTCTCAGCTGTGAAAGGGCATGATAATAACTGTCTTAAAACGTTTTGGTAAGGATTGAATATGATAATATATGCAAAGGGTCTTTCGTGTAGGAAAGGGTCAATAAATAGTATCTTTTATTTTACCCAACTTATGTTAACATAAATTCAGTTATTTAAGGGAGAACAGAGTCTATTTATGCCTAATACCAACTGACAGGGTAGACAGGCAATTTACCTTGTTTTTCTTTATCTTTTAGAAAAATTAAGTCTCAATTTCTGCCCTTTATGTTACTTTTATACTTTATATTGAAATGTTGCTCAAAATTTAGGTTTATAATAGTAGCACTTTATATTTTATAAATGCAAGAAGCAGACAGAATGAGTTCCAGTTTGAATTCTGCCATTAGAAGTTATGAAACTTGCAAAAGTCATTATAACCCTCTAGATCTCAGTTTCGTCAGCTGATGAATCAGTTAGGTGGACACGTTGACCTCCTCATCTGTTTGACAGCTTTAAAGTATCACAATTTGGTGCATTTTTATTTGCCTTAGACAGATGCTCTTTTATATATTATCTCCTCTGATGCAAGAAATATCCTGAAGGCCAAAAAATAAGAGATAAAGACTTATTTACTCAAATTTTTATAGAAACTGGCTTTGTTGAGAAGTTTTTCCAATTGTGAAATGAAACAGTAGATATTAATTGAACAACATGATGTTTTTTTTATATTAGAAAATTGGCTTCAAATTCTGTTTGTGAAAATTGCTGGCTTAGACAAAGTGTGTCACTGTGGGTAAGTCACTTAAATTCTCTGAATCTGGGATTACTCATTTATAAAATGGGCAGTATATATTAATACCAGGGTGAGGGTCAAATTAAATAAGAGTAATGTAAAAGTACTTTTTAAAACTGTACAAGTTTAATGCTAAGCTCTTTAAAAGGTTCAGTGGGTCAAGTACAGAAAATGCCCTCACTCTCTGGTACGTAGATTATACAGTAAAGTTTTACAAATAAAATACAATGAAATGAAGCTATTAAGACTGTCTGTTTCAAGGAATGTGTTAGATTTTGCCAATCTATTTATCGGCCACAGGAAATTGTGGCAAATGGGAGTTTAGTGCACCCCACAAAGGCTAGATCAGCCAGGAATATGGACTCTATGGATGAAGTGTCTCCTTGAAGTAAATGTCCAGATGTGATCTCTGCATCTGAAGCATTCTGCTTGTGATCCAGTGAAGCAAATCCTTTGCAATGTGCGGCTGTTTATACTGTCTGTTCTCTTCAGTCTGCCCATTCGAACTGACAGTTAAGTCTCCTTCTCTATGAATAACAAGTTATTAGTAAAAGCATAGTTGACATAGGGCAAAATAGTCTCTATTGTTAAACTAATTAAATGCAACAGCAATGTCCCGTCTTTAAGAAGATACTATGTTGCGTGATAAAAGCTGAGATTATTTTTGTCCCTAAACTACCATGAATCAAGCTTATGTAACCTTTGTTTCTTTATTGTGCGTACATTTACTCATCGTATCACTACCTCTTAAAACTCTTAAACTATGCCATATATATATATTAAACTATGTAAAGTGTTCTAATATCAAGTGTACAGTTTGATGGATTTTCACATAGTTATATTTGTGTTACTATTACCCAAGTCAAAATATAGAACACTTCCAAACCCCGAGAAGTTCTCTTGCATCTCTTCTCCATCAATAACATTTCGGTTTTTAATTTTTTTTAATTTTGGATTTATGAGTTTCTAAAAAGGTATGAAGTATTTTGAAGTATTTCCAATCTTTTAAATTTTTCTGGAAGTATTCATAATTATGACAAAAAAAACCCCCAAAACCTCTAAACAATATTGAATAATGCAATGCCCTATAATAATAATATTGCATGTAATAAACTTCATTACACATTCACTGAAATGAAACAGAATTGCAGTGTGAAAACCACATGAAATTCTGTCCAAATCTCCCACCTGTGAACCAAAAAATAGAGCTGCCACAGAGGCTGGTAAGTCTATAGGTCATGTTGCCAGGCAACCTCAGTCAGTATAAGATATCCAGCTGAGCAGCAGAGAGTCAAACTAGAAGGTATCTTGGAAACAGAAGGGTCTAATCTAGCTGAAAGAGAGGGGTTGGGAAGAGAGAGAGAGAGAGAGAGAGAGAGAGAGACAGACAGACAGACAGACAGAAAGGGTGGGGAGAGAGAGAGAGAGAGTTTATATATTCACTTGAGCATTTATCTATGTTAGTCATGACCACAAACAATTTTTTTCCAGTAACATGCAGCTAGCTTAGAGCAAAGTTCTTTGGATTTCTACTTCTTTCACTGTATTTTCCTTTGCCGTGTCTACAGGTACAAGTGCAAAAGTTTGGAAAGTTGCATCATCATTAATTTTAGGAGAAGAGGATGTGACAAGTCATTTTCAGCACATTCAAACCATTTAAGAGTTCATTGAGATTTTAATTATGTAATATTATGTTTGATTCTGTCATGATTAAAATAATCCGATTTTTAAATTGATATCCTTTGTTAAAAAAATGGAAAGTACAGAATAAAATACGTAACACTATCTGGAGTTAACTCCTTTCTTGGAAGGTAAGAAAAAATAGAGAGGTAGGTGTGCCTACGTCCTTCAGGGCGGGCATCAGAGGAGATGGTGTTCACCAAGTAAAGAAGATGAGAATCTGGGGTGACAGTCTCCACTGAGCTCTCTGCTCTGAGAAGCAACTTTTATGTATTTTTCTAGAAAGGTATCTTTTATTATCCACAATTTTGTATAAAACCTTTTCTACTGTCTTATGCTCTAACTTTTCTTCCTTCTTAACGTAAATTAACATCTGTGAGATAGGAAGAAGGAGGTTCCTGCTAATTTGCCAGTATCTATAAATCCTTTTATTCTTCCCCCCTGATGCTTCTTCCTCTGTAAGCCAAAGCTTTCATGCATACTCTGGATCTTATACCTGTGCATGTTCTAAGAGTCCTAACTCAAAGGAATATTTTCTTTCTCTTCTATATTTTCAACCTTCTCCCTTTCTTGATTTCTTCCCATTAGCATTAAACATGTGCAAGTATCTTTCTCCTCAAAAACAGAAACATATCTGCGCATGTCTTTTTATTCTAAATCTATTTTCAGCTACACAGTAACTCTTAATCTCTATTCCCAGTTAAATGTTTCTTGGATTTGTCTATAGTCTCCATCTCAAATCCACATCCTCTATTTACCCCTCAGCACACTGTCTTGCTTTTTATGCTTCTCTGAAAATGTTCTTTCTAAGGTCACTAAAGTTAGTCCTGGGACTATAATAGAATAAACTTCTTTGATCTCTTAGCACAATTTTGTACCATGGATCACGCCCTCTGTTTTAAAAATATTCTTTCTAGTGGGATGTACAATACTACACTCTGCTGTTTTTCTCCCCCACCCCCATACCCCTTACCCAATCTCATTTGTGGGCTTATATCTTTCTTTCAGATTGGTATTTTATAAGATTCTTTGTGGCACCCCTTTTTTTTCTCACACTCATATTCTCACTCAAGAAATTTTACTAATTCCTACTGTTTTAATTAACTCTGATTTGCTGACTCTCTCATATTTACCTCTCCTAAAATTTAGTTCCCACACTCACTTGCTTTCTGGGCAGCTCCACTTGTGTGTTTCACAGGAGCCTCAAAATTGTCAAAGTCTACCAGCAAATTTATGAATACTCCTGTTTTTATTATTTTAAACTTAATTAAATATACATAAAGAGATTAAATCAATAAAGAACAAAAGAAAAATAAAAAAATCAGTATTCTTAATAATGGTGCTGATCCCAGAAATCTTAATCCTGAGCAGGTCTTTGATTTTTCATCTAGAACTGCTAGAGTATAAGCTCCATGAAGTTAGGTATCCAAAGCATCTAGCATAGGTCTGGGAGCATTAGGTATTTAAAAATTATTTGCCAAATAATTGAAATAATTAGCTTATATTTGAATAAATCTTAAATGCTTTTTCCTTTCTGAATTGTATTAACAAAGTATTTTGGTCATTATAGTATTGATCACAATAATAGCAATGGCTAACATATACTGATTAGTTACTACCATGTGCCAGTTCCTGTGATTCTTAGTATGTGTGCCTAATTTTTGCTATGACACTATAAGTACATATAGCTCCTATTGCCATTTTATAAACACAGGAACAACTGGAGTTAGCTGGGCAAATTAACCTCTTCAATATCTCCAAATAAAAGGGTGGCGGAGGTGAGACTTGAATGAAAATCTGTCTAATATTCCTAACCATGCTGAATATTGCTGAATTTTTGGAAAAAAAATGCTTTTTATATTTCTGGCTCTTTGATACAATCATTCATTTTCTTCTGATGTTTTTGCCTTTATTTAGCCTCTTCAGTGTCTCAGTACTGGCAAATGAGTATAAGCATAAACTTTCTTAGGTATTATCAGTTATCATTTTGGTTGGGTTGGAATGAGGAGAGAACTTATAATGTGCATTCAGTCTTTGGGTAAGAAAAAAAAGGAGTTTCTGTAAAATGGTAAGTGGAAATTATGAAGAAATATTGGGATGGCCAAGCAATATATTGTTTTCCTTAAAATAAGCAGAGGAAATACAGGCAAGTTGGGTCAAGAGTGGGGAAAACAATTGACACATGGAAAAACAACTAACAAATACATACTGCAGAGCCATTTACAAATTGAAGTGAAAAATTCAGGTTGGGTGGTTTTTATAATTGAAAAAAGGAGAATGTGGAGAATAAATGAGATGAATAAAAAAAGAATATGAGAAGTATGATGTAGAGAAACATTTAAAAATGATAAAAGAGAAATATAATTTAATAAAATTAGAGGAATAGGGATAACCAAGAATTAAAAATGACATAAAGAAAAAAAATCACATGCATCAGTAAATAGGTTTCATTGATTCAGATTGCTGGCTTTGTACATATCTTTGCCAGAAATGTGAAGCAAAAAAAGAAAAATAAAACATTGATTGCTGTTCTTTTGGGATGGAGCTGAGTGGATGTAGGAATCTGAAAATTTTTATACTGATTATGTTTTCTTGTGGGAGAGGAATCATATCAGCATTTTCTTTCTCAGTTTGAACACTGCTTTATTCCACTGAAATTAATAGATAAGAGATTTTCGAATGGAACACACCTACTGATTTGTTCTGATGTCAATCAGTGGTTAGAATGTATTTACTATGCTTATAAAAATCAAAAGAAAATTTTATAACCATTCAGCCACATAAATAGTGGAGCTTTTTCTTTGACTAAACAGATGTTATTGATCTTGAAGCTTTATACTTTTGCTGTTTTAGCTGTAAAACTATAAAAACTTTGGGAAAAAATTTATGAGCTGTTTGCTTTTAGAATTTGAAACTTAACTCAAAAATAAACTGTCTGTTAATAACTTATGGTTTCTCACTGCTATAATATAAACTATAAAGACTCATTTTTAGAAAGCAAATCTAAGAATTGAGGTACAGTTGAGTCAGGTGGTAGTAGCTTCGCTCCTGCCCCACACCATATTCCATATAGCTGATTTCTGGTGAATACTACTGAAAGAAGGGTTGTTTCCAGAAGTTGATTTAATTGGCGATGACTGGCACAAAGTGACAAATAGACATACAACTTTTGATGACTCAGAGACATAATATTATTTAATTATTGCATGAACATGATAACTAAGGTCATTCAAAATACAATTGGCAGATTAGACATTTAAAAACAGGTAATAAGATAGATTATATTAGTTGTATACTACATCTGTTTTTTTGTTTGTGTCTGAGTAAAAACAAATACTAGGGTGTTTGCTTTTAACAGAGAGGTTTTCTTGATTATGGTAACTTGATTTTTGAATTTAAAAAAGTCATTATCTCAATAATGATTTTTTTTAAATTATAACATACTATTTATAAGAGACCATGTGTTTCTGTAGCAACAATAATTGTAGTTGTCAGATACTTCAATTAGCATGTTATTTTAACCTCAAATATATCAGAGGGAAGAATATATGGGGGTCCAAGTTTCTTCTATATACTAATGTGTCCTTCTGTATACTAAAATGTCCTTATATGAATGGAGTATAAAATTCATTTGTGTTATGTCTTTTCTAAAAATTTGTTTGGATTTCGTGAAATACAGGTCGCAACAGTGAGAATGATAAAAAGTGAGTAGTCTTCCCTAATTTCAGTGATAACTTTTTTGTTTTGTTTTGTTTTTAAATCAATTCTTATTTATTTATTTTACCATTCTTGTTTTTATTTTATTTTTATTTTCAATTAAGTTTATTGAGGTGACATTGTTTAATAAAAGTACATAGGTTTCCAGTGTACAATTCCATGGCATGGACAACAATTCAGTGGTTACTAGAGAGAAGCGGGAGTGGGAAGGTAAAAAAGGGGTAAGGGAGTCAAATATATGGTGACAGAAGATTTGACTTTGGCTGGTGAACACTCAATGATCACTTTTAAATACTGGGCCTGATTGTTTTAAGAGGATATTTATTTGGAAGAAAGGCCAAATGAAACCAACAAAAGGCTGTTCCTGAATCTTGGGTGAGACTCCAGGTTCAGAAAGTTAGCTACTTTTTTGAAAGGAATGTGGAGTTTTAATAAAATTTGACACATGGGGAAACATCTTTCCAAAGCCACATAGCTGCTGTAATACCAGAGACTAGTAAAAGATAGAAATTTGGAAACGGAATACTTAAATCAGGCTTTATTTTAATAGGTTATGCCCTCCTTTTTTTTTTTTTCTTACTCTGTTTTGTGAATACCTTTTCATAGACTTTGGGTCTGTTACTCTCTATTTGCTATATTACAATGTATCTGTGTGTGTGTTCGTGTAGTCACATATGCATATACACAGATATCACATAACTCAGAATTTTATTCTTTATTTCTATTATTGGTGGTTTTCTTATTTACTTTAAAGCATATATTTTCCCATCACTCAGATAACATACACAATTTCTAAATAATTTGGAAATTAACAAAAATAGTAAGAGAAATGCAAAGAAAAAATCCCATTTCCACCTTTTTTTCAGTACTTTTATATGAGTATGGTAAAAAAGATAGTTTTGAGCATAGTGCATAAACAAGTCAGTGTCTTGATTTTTAAATTTTGTATTATCATATAACCTTTTCTCATGTTAAAAAATTTCATGTTTCTAATAGCTGCATAATATACTGTCAATTAGCTATGTATCTATTTTGAACTCTTTAAATAAATGATGCTGCCATAACATTGCATGCATAAATACTTTTCTCTAATATAGGGTTTTTGAGAGCATTTTCCAGCAAAGAAATTACTAGCTTAAAATATACTATTATTTTTAAGAAAGTAGGTTCAAAATTATATTTATTTTTAATAGACAACATTTCTTTTAAAAATTTTTTTTTACTAATTTACACTTCTATCTGCAAAATAAGAAATGACCCATTTTACCCCACCTTTGCTAAAATATAATTTTGTCAAGAATGACATTTAATTTTAATTTACAGGTCTTTAATTAGCACAATCCTTAATTAAAATAATTAGTAGTTTTCTCAGATAATAGAGAAAATGTTGCATTGATTCAAGTTGCCTTTTCATATGCTTGTACATGTAATGGTAATCTCTGCTCAACTTTTAAATCTTATAAAGCGGCATTATATCTTTCCTTTTCTCATGTATTTTGGCAAATTTCCTTTATAATATTTCTGTTTTCTATTACTGTATTATATAGTTCATTAGATTTGTTTATATTGATTAACAAGTTGCAGTTTTTAGCAATTTCATATGACAAGGTTGCTTTGCTAATAAGAATATGATTTTTATTTCTTTAGGGATGTAATAATTTTACTTAACTGTTAATTGGGGGCTAATTATTCAATATTCTGATTTTTAATTCTTTATTTACTTCTTCCCTCTAATTGCCTTTTAAGGCACTTAATTTATAATTAATAACTTCACCTTGAAAGTTGCAAGAGAAAAAATAAAGCTGCAAATCAAACTAAGTAAGTGTATAAGCTGGCTTTTTACTTATTTTTAATTTTGGGGGGAATGGAGGAACTTGAATATTTCACCTGTTAATGTTTTCAAATTAGTTTTAAGAAAGGTGTATATTTCTTTCATGTATCAAATATGGTAAAAAAGAAATCACTAAATTAAAATATTCAATCCTGCAAATAAAATTTGATTTATAATAAAATTTCAGAAAGGAGCTCTAACTCAAGTAACTTCTGGAGTTTTCTGTGCCCAAATTCCTTCTGTATCCTCTCCTTTATCCTGCTGGGGTCCTTTTGTGCCCTAGAGTTACAGACTTTCATTTTACAACCTTTCACTTTCTCTTTGTTTCCCACTAATTGACAGCTGGAGCAGAGCGACTCTGACATAATTTTACAAGATAATTTAACATCATTCTTTATTATCTTCTACAAATAAATGTCCCTGTTTTGGAAAGCAAATCTAGACAAGAAATAGCCATGTTACCCTACACATTTCTAAGAAGGAACACTTGTAATTCATTCCTTACATCTTTTGTCATAAAGAATTCAGAAGCCTTAAGGCCAGCTAGGAAGCTGAGGTTAAGATTTTTTAATGGTTTGATGTCTCAGTGGAAACATTTATTTTCTTTTAAATATGTGATTTATGGCAGAAGATGGCCAGCTTGCTGGTAGATGTCTATTGGGAATTGTCTAAATGCTCTACTGTTGTCTTAAATCTCTAGGTTTTATATCCAGTTGAACATTTTGGATTTCTATTTTCCCCTCTTGGCGACTATTAATGAACAAGCTTAAACCACTAGTATGCTGTGTTATTACATGAATACTGAGCAGTCATTAAATACCTACAGCAAATGAATGATGAACAATTTTTAGGTTGTATATAGAAAAAAATTTGGTATATTTTTGAGGGTCATATATTGCATTTTACAAGCATTCTTTATGAAGACAATTTCATTATGTCTTAATGATAATTTTTTTGCTTGTAAAGTCTCCTTAACATATGTTTTAGGCTTTGACATTTATAGCAGCTTCAGTGAATGGATATCCCTATACCCGAGCGTGACTAAAAAGACCATTGTGTAACAAACTGCCTGATAAATGGTATCTGCCTTATACATTTTCTCTAAGAAGCTTCACTCTTTCAATTTCTCTATGCCCACTAATTGTTCGTTGCTGCGTTCTCTCATTAATAATTATATATAATGACTATGTGTTAATAAGAATTTCTCATCTTGTTTATATTGATTAACAAGTTATAGTCTATAGCAATTTCATATGACAAGGTTGCTTTGCTAATAAGAATCACTCCTAATGTTTCCTCCTTTTTTTAGCTTTACTCCAGTGCTATTGTCTGTCTCCCCTACTAGACCCTAAGCCAGAAAAGGACTGTGTCCGTTTATGGGTTTTGTCTTTAGTGCCTAGCACAGTGTTGGCATCTATATAGATACCCAACTGAATCTGTAGGATAAATGAAAGGAATATTTACTTTTTATAATTAAGGAGGTAGTTTTATTCTGAAAGTAATACATGCTTGTATTAAAAATTTAAACCTACAGAAGACTATAAGTCAATTCTACTTTTCAGAGATTATCAAGTTTAGGTGACAAATGAAACAGTCAGATTGCCAGATACAGAAGCCGTGTCACTCAAGCAGGCCATGTGATTATTTGGCTACGATCTGATGCAGTTCTAGGTAACCAAGAGAACATGAGTTGACTCTGCTCCTTCCTTCACCTCATGGTATACAATCTGTTTCCTCCCCAGATGTCAGTATTATTACTCTCCCTCTATAGTCATGAAATGTGGTATGTCCCAGCTCAATAAATATAACAACCTCTTTTTTTCCTACCATCTTTCTTTGATCCAGATCTTTCAAATGAAAAGATTAGATGGGAATGAGATAAGGACATTTTTTTGAAATTTAAAGACAGTCCTATGTTGACCCACATTGTAGGTGGATTCAGTTGGCAGTGTACATAACCAAGAGTTTATTATCTTCGTGGTCTAGGATTATGTCAAGTCAACAAGAGAATTCAGTTACCTGAGTCAGAATTAAGTTTGAATATTCTAGGCCCCCTTTTGACTGAGCTGCCACCTGGAGGTATATCAACCAGGCTGTCTTGGGCTTACTGTTAGGGGAAAGAAAAATGTGCTATGTCCAGGAATGGACAGGGTGGAATCCTATATTTTAAAAATAGTTTTATATAATTTTCCAGTCATTTCATCCTGATCATTACTCTTTAGATGGCCAAGAAATGATGAACCTTTTGTAGGAAAGGCTAAATTCAGTTAGCTAACTGCCTTGTTCGGGTGGTAGACTAGGAGGTGATTTGAAGTTTGGGAAGGTATATTTTTTAGTCAGTTTTTAAGGAGGTCACTCCAAAATTCAATTAAAAATTTGAATGGTATGGAGTGTGGAAAAATCTGTCTAAAATCTCGACTGTCATTCCATTGTTTTGTGGCCTTTGTGACAAAAGACACACCATTGTCAGACTGTAAATGGTCCGAAATCAGAAAACACAATTCAGTTTAGTTTCACGGGCCACAGTGGTGTGACTGATGTGGATGGTTGGACTAGAACAGCAACATCGTAACTTGAGACCATGTAGGATGGTGAGTTGGGTGCGTGCACAAAACAGAGTCATACTCAAACAGAGCCGTAGGTGGGAGCTCTACTCCTACCATCCCTCCTCAACTTCTGAACCATGCTCATACAGGTAATATGACCTTAAGTCTGCTCTAGTGGAAGGATACCTCAATCTCACCCTTAATAAATTTTTTATCTTAAAGCAGTGGTGCTCAGGTGTGAGGGGACCAGTGGTGTCAGAGAGATGAAGGGACAGAGCAACTCTGTGCCAGTGACAAGTTTTGCATTTATTAATTTTAGAGCAGTTGTTTACCCACAGCTCAACCAAATGAATGTTTAATATTTTCAGTTTTCATCATTATTATTGCCATCCCTACATTTCTGACATACCTTTTATTTCTCAGTCTTTTTTGCAGAGTTCATTCAACAAATGTTTATCAAGCACAAATTTTGTGCCAGAAAAAGTTTTTTGATATCTTAAAGATAGCATGGTGAATAATAGACATAATTCCATGAGGGAAGTAGACAATAAATAAATTAACATGTACTAGTGATATGTACTCTGAATAAACTACATAAGTATATGGCATAGATGATGGAAGGACATTATTTCAGATAAGTTGGTCCAGAAAAGTACTCACAGGGGATATTTGAGCAGACACCTGGATAAAGGGTGAGGAGTAATATAATGTTCCCATTATATTACTTGGGAACAGTATTCCAGAGGGAATTTCAAGCGTGAAGAATCTGGAATACATTGAAGAAAGGAGAGACAGTTAAAAGATAAAGTCTTAACGGCAGTCAAGGTCCAGATTTGGGTAGGTGTTGTAGGCCAAGATAAGGATTCGGAATTTATTTTAAATGTGACAAAACTACTGGTCAATAATGAGCAGAACAGATTTAAATTTAAATGATTAAATTTAAATTTTTACAGGGTCAACCTTCCTTCTGTGGGGAGAATAGATTATTATGGGAGTGCATTTAAGAAGATAAGGACTAGCATATCATTGAGTGATCCCACTTCTAGTTATATACTCAAGAGAAATGAAAACATATGTCCATGAAAAAATTTGTACATGAATATTCATAGCTACATTGTTCATGATTGCAAAATAGTGGAAATAACCCACTTGTAGTTCAACTAATAAATGAATAAATAAAATATGCTATATTTGTACAATGAAATACTATTTGACATGAGGAAATAAAGTACTGGTATATACTAAAACATGAATAAATCGTGAAAACGTTATGCTAAGTGAAGAAGACAGTCACAAAGGACCATGTATTGTATGATTTCACTTATATGAAATGTTCAAAATGGGAAAATCAATAGAGACAGGAATTAGATTAGTGGTTACCCAGAGCTAGGGGCAACAAGAGGATTGGGAGGTTATAGAATAGGGGAACTGTTTTCTTTTGAGGTAATAAAAGTGGTCTAAAATTGATTGTGATGGATGTACAACTTTGTAACTGACTATGCTACAAGCCACTTTAAATGGACGAATTGTATGTTATGTGAATTACATCACAATAAAGCTGTATTTTTTTTAAAATAAGGGAGTATATCAAGGTGTTTGGTGATGGTGGCTTGGTCTGGTGTGGTAGCAGTGGAATTGGTGAGAGTAGGTCAAATCTGAAGGCAGAGGCAACGGAATTTGCTGCAAGATCAAACAAAGAATGTGAAAGAAAAGAGCTGCCGGAAATGAGTACAAGGCTTTATGGCCAAGCTATGTCAAATGCTGCTTCAGAGTTATGTAAGATAATGCTTAAAAACTGCCCATTGGATTTGCCCATGGCCATATTTTACAAGATTTCCATATAGCATTAGTGGCTGAAGTCTGTTGAATTTAAGAAGGAATTGGAGGACAGGGCTATGGGATGTTTAGATAGTGGTTATACATAGTTTTTTTTTTTTTTTTCAGAAGTTTTGTTTTAAAGATGAGTAGAGAACTGGAGGGATAGCTGAAGAGGTATGTGTGATCAAATGCATTTTTTAACGATGATTATTTATATAGCATATTTGTATTGATAGCAATGACTTACTAGAAAAGAAAAAACGATGCAGAAGAAACAAGTGCATCAGTGAAATCCATGAATATGTGAGAGCAGAGGGCATTGCACTCCTAAAAGGTCAAGCTGTGTGTTGTAACACTTGGACTTGCAGATTTAGGGGTAACAGTAGCAGCTACAACTAAGCTGATGCATTCAACATGGCAGTATACAAAATTCCCGTTTCATTGTTTATAATCTCTGCTAAATGTGGAAGGTGAAACATTTCTGGAGGCAAAAAATGACAAAACTTAAGTTGTCTTCCTTGGGGCACATCATGAGAGGTCAGGGTCCTTTGGAAAAGACAATGATGCTGGGAAAAATAGAAGGCAGCAGGAAAAGAAGAAGACTAAATATGAAATGTATTGAAAACATAAAAGAAGCCATAAGCACGAGTTTACAGGAGCTGAGCAGCACTGTTGAGGACAGGACGTTGTGGACATCACTCATTCATACAGTCGCCAAGAGTCAGAGCCAACTCAATGGTACATAACACACACACGTAGGAATGTGGTGAGCTGAGAGGAAAAAGCAAGCAGAGGGGCAGTATGAGGAAGTCAAACGAGATGCAAAATTTTCTGAGGGATGGAAATGATTTGACTAGCAACAGATTGCTGTGGAGCATTGAAAGTCTACAAGTAGAATTCATAGGTTTAAAATGAGAATAGGGAGTATATTTGGGGGCTTTTTTTCCAGCCATGTTTATCTGTTTGCATATAGGAGTGAAGTAGGGGAAAACTGGATCTAACCAGCATCACAGACTGGGCGACTTTAAAAACAGAAATTTATTTTCTTGCAGATTTAAAAAGTCCAAAATCAATGTGTCAGCAGAATTGCTTTAATTCTGATGTCTCTGTCTATAGCATATAAATGGCCACCTTACACAGTCTTTCCTTTATGTGTGTGTGTGTGCTTGTGCACGCCTTCTAGTCACCTCTTCTTAAAGAACACAAGTCATGTGAGATTAAGGGCCACCCATAGGACCTCATTTTACCTTAATTGCCTCTTTTAGGGCCCTATCTTCAGATACAGTTGCATTCTAAAATATCTGGGGTTGGGACTTCACATAAAGACTTTTTTTTTTTTTTTTTTTTTTTGTCAGCCCATAACAACCAGTGCTGGAGTTTTAAAACAAAAATATTTTGGAGTGAGAATGAGCATATTATGAGATGTGAAATTCTGTTCTCATATAGCTTACTATTTAAGAAAGAGGGCAAATGTTAAACAATAAAAAAACTAATTACCTTTTTAATATATTGGGGGGTAATAGGTATAAAGAAGAAAAATAAAGTGAGTTAAAGAAATATAGAGTATACTGTATTATGTGGGAAAGCTCTCCATGATTTGACATTTGAGCAGGAAAGAAGTACTACCTAGAGGAAATAAAAGTAGGGAGCCATGACCATATCAGTGAGCAGGGAAAACAGCAGATGTATACACCCTGAAGCAAAGTGATGATTTGTCTATGTAAGAAACAGCCAGGAGACCCAAGTCACTGCCATGGAGAACAAGGGTAAATGACAACAGAAAGGTATTATGTACAAACTCTTTTAAATGCTGTTGACTTATGATTTCTTTATTTAATCAAAAGTCAATGAATCATATGATAGGTACATGAACATTTTATTTTTACCTTTAGAAAATGAGGTATGATTTATACAGAATGCAATTACACAGATCTTAAGTAGACAGTTCAATGAGTTTTGACAGTTGTATATCCTGTGTAACTCATACCCCATCAGAAACTACATCTATTAAATATACTTGTGATTGTTAGATATAAAATATATTTGTAATGCTCACAAATATTAATATTAATGTTTAATATTAAATATATTTGTGATTTAATATTAAAACATATTTGTAAATCTTAAATATGTTTGTGATGCTCATCTTGTCTCCTGATTCCCTGAATACATACATACTGAACATACACACTGCTTCTAGAAAGATTGGTAGGGAGACTCCTCATTCTTTTTTCTCATTCTTTCAATTATGTTCATGATGATGACAATATTACTGTTACTACTAGTAGTAGCTACTGTATAGTGAGCCCCTCATATATCAGATACTGTTATAAGAGCTTTACATGTATTAATTTACTCAATATTCATCATAGCCTTATGAAGTAGCAACTATTGTTCACATTTTGTGAGTAGGAAAAAGGAGGCATGGATCATTTAAGTAAGTTGAATTAAGTCATACAATTAGTGGATGTTGGAATCCATATTCAAATTATGGCATTTTAATTCTGAAATATATATTTCTAGATTCTAAGCTAGGTTGCTTCCTAAAAGTCAAATCTTATGTTATGAATACTTAAATTTTCCTTAGTTTAAATGCAAGTAAGGTTATATATATATATATAAATTTTGCTTCTACACCATTTTTCCACATAAGGCGTTTATTTAACATTATTTTTTCTTCCTATTTTCTTAGTGTATCTTTCATTGTGATGTGGTTTTTACAGTGGTATCTATGGTTTAGGCTGTGGATATATTCTAGTTCACTTTCATTTTAGATCTTCCTTCATACAAAGATCTGTCTTCCTGAGAATAACACCTGTAGCTGATTCAGGGTATTTTTTCCATGCCTACTCACTAGATTTATCAGTTCTTAAACCAAATTTTGCAAAATTGTCCAGTGACCAGTTCACAGAAGCCCCTGCATAGCTATTTAAAACATTTAAAGTCTGTTGGGTGCCCGGAACTTCTGGGAGCACTACCAGCAGTCTTACACTAGCTTCCAGGATCTTTTGGCAGCCTCACACAGCCTCATAAAATAGATTGAATAAATTTGCAACTAGTATGCAGTTTTCTACAAAAGAAAATATATGACTACAGATAAAAATGAGTCGAATAGCAACTAAACTAGACCCCCTGGGTAAGGGATAATCTCCTAATTAAAAACAAAAAAAGTCTTCCTATTTTAAGAACATAGTTACTAAACCTCTAAACTTTATCTAGATTTTATTTTTTATATTTGAAATCCATTTTGATAAAGATAGGAAAAATGGTGTATATTTTCAAACAAAAATTTTGTAATATCTCTTAGAATATCTGGCTGATACTCCATTATTTACTGGGCAGGAAGAAAAGGAAAGGATTCTGATTAGCAAGATGGTACTTACTAGTTTTCTAACTGTTGAAGTTTTCCTATCTAGAGAAATATTTTTAAAGAAGGAGATGACTGTGCTCAAAAAATTTGCAACAATTAGAAAAGGGGTTGTATTTTTGGATCGAAGAGCCTGTAGTTTATGCAAAGTTGATCATGTTCCACATGGGCTTGGCAAGCCAGGAATATTGCAGAAGTTGGACTTGGTTTGAGAAACAGAACTGTGTTTGCAAATAAATAGGGGTTTACTGGAATAAAAACATAATACAGATGCTGATTCTCTTAAATAAACCTGGGCCACCAACTGTGCTTATGTTGGTTGGTGTTACTGTGTATATTGTACCATCCTTCTGCTCAACCAGTTTTATTCTTACGGGAAGAGTATTGGAACACAATATATGAGATTACTATTTAACAAATGCCAGTAGATAAGACTCTTGTAAATGATAACATGTAGAATATTTTTAAGTTAAGAGATAAAATTAAAATCTTAAAATGTATAAGAAAAGACTATTTCATAAATAAACAAAAATTGAAACAGGAACTTAGTTTTTTCCTATAAAATATTAAAGTTAGACTCAGTGCTAATGTCTTGATATATAGATCTAGCAGGCTATGAAATTAAAATAATTGGAATGGCAATAAGATGTGATTTTCCCTTTTTGTATAACCAAAGCTGAAATTGAATTTTCAATAACCTCAACTGTTAAGCTCTTAGGAAATGACTTATCTTAGCCATTTTAATATTTAACATTAAATGATTTTACTTTTTCTATTATAATCATATTCATTATATTTTCTTTTTAAAATGTCCTCTTTCTTTATCCTATTTAAGCCTCACAATATTTTATGAGATGGATAGAGTAGAAAATATGTTATAAGAAAATGAAGCACAGAGAGGCAAAATGCCTACCTAAAGTCATCTTTTACTTTTATGACATAGCCAGTGATTGTGGTGTTTATGCCTTTATTATCAATCTTTACATTAAAATATTTTATCTAATATATAGATCCTTTATTATAGGATCTTTTATTTTTAAGTATTCCTTCTAAATCCAGAAATCGCTATTTGATAACCATCAGTCTTATATGTACTTTTCCATGGGACTTCTTGTCTATAATAAACTGAAGGGACCGAGTCCATCTTAGGATCAAAGAAGGACAGAAAATTTGATAGCTTTCACATCCCATACAGTGTAGTAAAGCATATATAACACAACAGGAAATATAGGGGAATTTTTCTCGTTATCAGGGTTAGAGGCTGGGTTCCAACGTTTAGCTATATTTTTTATGGAACAGTGAAGTCAAAATGAAATAGATAAGTAGCAGAGTATTTTTTTTTTCCAAGAAAAATAAGAAGCAAACAAATCCCAAATATCATGCATTCCTCAAATTTGCACAGTTTGCTTCTTTTTTAAAATGCCAAATAAATGTAAATTCTATGTAACTATAGAAAAACTTTGTTAAAATAATTTTTAAACTGTCACTTAATGTAAATTTCGCATTCGTTACCAGTCTAGATGGATTGTAACAGGGAACAGCATTTATGTTGCTTTATGATGCAAAGTCAGCTGCCCTTAATTCAAAGAGCTTCTGCCTCAGCAAATTGTACTTTGATGTTTTTATTTTGAGGCAAATGTTTCTGAAATACTCTGAGTATCTTTGTATTTAATAGCTGTTCTTCCCAAATATCATCAAAACTATGTTACTTATTCACATCAATAAATTTATACCTTATTTGATATTATTTTAAGTGTAGCATATGATATGAGAATATTTTTGGTTTGATATATTTACTGTAGAAACAGAAACAAATTGACCAGGTTCTTATTGTTCTATTTAGTATAAATAAGACAAATATGTATGTGGTATTAATCCTACACTTACTTTGATTTTGTTATTAATTTTGCACATGTCTTTGGTATGCCTTTTAGAATTCTTACTCTGGTTATTCTAAGTCACTTTACACTAATGTGTTATTTCTCCTCTGATAATATTTTTTGAATGTATTCCGTCTTTTCTAAAATAAAGATCTGTTGTGGATACTCTCTGTGCAGACCAGATGGGGTTTTATGGCTTAATAACTGATGACTTATTTCATATAATTGCTCTTTTTCAGAATCTCAGAATTTTTTCTTTTATAGCTTAATATTGATAACTTTGTGTTCTGCAAGATGGTTTACCAGCATTATCGAACTTAGTCCGCATAGATCTTTAGGTTTGGTACTGTTATTTTCATTTCACAGATGAACAAACTGAGGCTTAGAAAGGCTTCCAAAAAGACGAAGTGAATAGACCCAGGCCTGTCTGTGTATAAAGGCCAGTTCTTAGCCACTACAATATTTTGTACCCCAGAATGACTTCTATTTCAGCACTTTTGGCTCCTGGAAGTGCTGAAACAGCATAGGTTCAGAACCATACTATCTGACAACCTGTAGTCTGCAGAATATTGTGATAGGAATTTAAGGAGAATACAGTACAACTTAAAGAAATCAAATAATTGTCAAGGGCCTAGCAGAGTAGTGGCAGGTCTAGAATTAGCTGTGTGAATTTTATCCACCTGACTTGCCTGCAACTTTAATTTATTTGGACATCTAATTCTGCCTTTGAAAGTCCAGTCCTGATGTATATGGGAACATTAAATAAGTCATATATTTCATGTTATATCTCTTTTATGCAAGACAAATATTATGGTAATGAAATTTTTCTTTTCTTTTTTTTAAAATACAGTGGGATGCATTCTGCCTTTATTCTGGACTTCACCTTTGTGGCTTGGATTTATCACAGTAGCATCTGTCTTCGATCTATGTGTTAACTAGAAATCAAGGAAAGACATGAGGAGGTTTGTTTACTGCAAGGTGGTTCTAGCCACTTCACTGATGTGGGTTCTGGTTGATGTCTTCTTACTCCTCTACTTCAGTGAATGTAACAAATGTGATGACAAGAAGGAAAGATCCCTGCTACCTGCTCTCAGGGGTAAGTGCTTATGAAGTAAATGTTACTTTTAAAGAGATGAGAATGACAGTGACTCATTACAAAACATGAAACTTCAAAATACGGGTTGCTTAAACTTGTTGAGTTAGAAGAGCGTTTTGGCAGAACTATTTATCTACATTTAACCATGGGAAAGCTACTCTACTTTTCTCGGCCTCAGTGTCTTGTTGGGAGAAATGAGAAGAATGAGTTCATCTCTAAGTTACTTTCCAATTCTAAAATTCCTACGTTCTGTGATTGTATGGAAAGAACAATTTAGAGAACATCCTAACTGGAAAGAATTTTAAACGTAAGCTTCCAGAAGCAAAAGCCCTTAGGGACCAAGCATGTAACATAAAGAGGAAAACCTGTTAAAGTGAGATGGTAGATACTATAGCAAAATGCAACTGCGTGTGGCACTCCTAAAGACTTCCAAAAACAATAAAACAAATGAACAAACACCACTTTTGTAATCAAAATACATGTTGGTGGCCAGATTCAACTGTGGGCTGTCAGATTGTTGCCCTATGCTAAGAGCAAAAGATAATTTTGAGTATATTATAAAGTCACTTTAACTCAATATTTACCTCTTTAGGGACCAGTTTCAATAGCTAGATAAGAGTGAATTCTAAAACATCAGAGTGCTATGTATAAATGGGGATTTATTAAATGAAGTCATAGATTCATTTCCTATATTATTCCAAATATTTTTCTCTATGCTTTTTTGTTGACTTCTAAATCTATACATATGTTTTTAAGTATTCTTAGTAAATGAGTGCATCTAAAGTATTTATGGGTCCTTGAAATTAATTTTATTCTCATTGAATTAAACTTTATTTTTTTCTTGAAATCTAGTGTACATTAATTGTCTGTTTAACAAAAGCTTCCTTCATAAATATGACAAAAGGTAAACTCTGAGGTCCAGTTGAAATATTTGTACCTTTGGGAAAAATGAATCTAAATTACTGACTTGAAATTTGCATTTATTTAAGGACTGTAATTTGCTTTTCATGTTACAGATATTTTTGAGATTATTTATTAATCAAAATATGCTACTGAATAGAATTTCATTGATATCGTCTGGTTTTATGAGATTTAGAGAAATACAGAAGAGCATTTCCAAAAATTAATTTTTGTTAAAAGACCATTTTAGACATCTTGAGTTTGCTTTAGATTACAATCATACTCTTACTCAATTGGAGAAATTCTGATTATCTTCTTCTTTTCAAAATGAGCCTAACTTTTCCACTGTGGTTTTTGACTAGTACAAAGAATTGGGAAAAAGTACCTTGGAAGTAACTGAGCCTAGACCCATTTAGGTAGTTTATGTGCATTTTTTTACACCTTTATACTAGAACTATTTAGATAGTTTATGTGCATTTTTTTATACTAGAACTAGTATACACCTTTATACTAGAACTATTCAAATAAAAGAACATTATGGATCCATTAGTTCTTGATAAATGAACATGGGGATTGATTTATTTGCTGATCTTTGGTTAAAATCCTAGAGTTAATCAGTCGTCTCTGTTTCTTTGTTAGAATCAGTTGAGCTGCTGCTTGGCTGAAAGTGTAAATGTGTTTTGATGGATCACATAAGTTTGAAATGACCACTTTGTCATTTGTTGAATGGAGACATCTAGATTGGTCACAAAAAGTGTTGTAATCTGATTCAGCAAAATTATGACAGCTTTTTTCAAGTACCAAACAAGTACAGTTTTGCTGATTTAAGTTCTTACCGCTCAGTCTTAAATCTCAAAATGTGAAATTTAATGATGCAAGAAAAAAAAAATTTGTCCTTGTACTTAAATTGTTAATTAAACTATATTCTCTTTATTTTAAGACTTGTTTAGTGTTGTATATTAATGTTTATCTTGGTATCGTAAAATAGATTTAGGGTTGAATTTCATTTTCTATTTTTAATTATTATTTCAGAATATTACTTCATTCAGGAATTGTGCCATGTACTTAAAATATTTTATATACAGGCAAATGATGTTGTGCAAAGTTCACTTGATTGAAATTTTCATGCTCAAAATTTACTAAAAACAGGCCTTTTGACTTAAAAAAAATGTATCTTTATGGACATATGTGTCTCCATTATTAAAACAAAGGGTTTGGATTAGGTAGTTTCTAAGAATCCTATTTCTAAATTTTAAACAATTTCTAAGTATCCAATGTTACCACATATTTTGAATTAATTTTTAAGAAATATTCATTAATTTAGTCATCAAATCATCAATTATTTAAGTGCCTATCAAGTCAACATGTTGTACACCTTAATGATACACAATGTTATGCATCGATTATATCTCAATTAAAAAAACCATAGCCCTGTAATGTGCAAAGGAAAAACAAGTCCAAAGCATAAGCATAAGGACATCTGAGTCACAGGTGCTATGACAATGTTACCACAAAATTAAAAACCTTTGTTGAACAACCCGGTTCTTACCTCCTCCCCACTGAACTATCTGTATAACTTTGTCAAAGTCCTCAACAAAATCCTAGTTTCCTTACTTAAAATGACAACCTTAGTAGCAATAAATCCTGCTTCACAAGGTTGCCTTGAGAATTAAATGAGATGATGTGCATAAACTCTCAGTGGAGTATTGGCTCACGATAATCCTTTACCAATATCTGGTAAATGTTGAGAATTTGCCTGAAAGGTCTGAATGAGGCTCTACCAAGCTTTGCTGTCCGCAAGGGGTAGCCGTTATTCAGGATGAGACTCCAGAGGAGGAAGTAACTCTTTAAAAAAAATGTTAAGTTCCTATGATGTGGTAAGACATGGGGATGTAAGGAAACTGATGTTCCTACTGTTAGGAAGCTTACAGTCAATAGCAAAGTAAACATTTTTCTTTCTTTCTTTTTTTTTTTATCTCTCTCTCTGTAAAAATGTAATTTAGAAATGATTACAAGCACAGTGGGTATAATGGGTATTAGGATGAGGAAGAGGGAAGTAGATGTTATGAGTAGAGGCAAGTGTATCCAGGGCATTAAATAAAATTTCACAGAGGCTGTGGCATTTAAGCTGAGGTCTAAAACATTAAAGTAGGAAATTGTTAAAGAAGAAAATACTAAATTTTTTATGAAATGATAAAGATTACAGAAAACCCAGGAGCCTTCTGAAGGAGAAAAATATTGAGGTCTTATAAAATTAGAGTAATTAAGATTATGATATTAGAACAAAGGGACAAAAAAGGACAGACAAATTAGCCAGTGGAGCAGAATTGAGACCTAGAAGTAGACACACACATGTTTGGAGCATTCAGTGTATGACAGAGGAAGCACTGCATATCAATGGGAGAAAGAAGGGCTATTTTATAAATAGACCTGAAAATAAAATGATAATTCATGTGAAAAACACATGAAATTGCATTTCTATTTCATGTCATAAACCAAGATAAACTTTAGATGTATTAATGTCAAAAATAAAACTAAAACTTAGCAGAAAAAAATTAGACATCTATAATACCTTGAATTAAGAAAAAATTCTAAAATACGACACAAAAACATTGACCATTAAAAAATTGACAAATTTCACTGTATTAAAATTGAGTAAGTTGGTTTATTCAAATGTAGCTTAAAGTAAAAATAGTTACAAATTGTAGATATTTGTGAAACATGCAACTATTGTCAAATATATACAAACAACTCCTATTGTTAATAAGAAAAGCCTAAATAGTTCAATAGGCAAAAATGAGCAACAGACTTGAGTAGATGCTTCTTAGAAAAGAGAATATATATAGCAAAAAAACTTATGAAGAAATATCTAACATCAATTTTGATCAGGGAAATGCAGACCAAGGCTACAATTACGTATTTATATCCATTCAGTTACCAAAAATTAAAAAGGCCGAGAATACCAATTGTTAGAGATGATACATCTCCACATTTTTACAACTTCAGAGAGCAGTTTGGCATTATCTCTGAAATCTGAAAATTTGTGTATGACCTAACACTCATAGTCATATACTTAAGAAATTTTCCATATACACAAATATTTTAAAGAATTACTGCTTATAAAAATAAAACATAGGGCCATCAGAGGAAAAGCTGATGAATGGTGGTATATCAATATAAAGGATTAGTATATAGTAGTCAAAATTAAAGTACAACAACCTGCACCAATATGAATGATTATTGATGATATAATAATAAGTATAAAAGTGATGTCTCTCAAAGATGACATACAGCTTGTTACAGTTAGAACAGCTAAAAGCAACTAAAATTTACAAATATACATTTTAGTAATATATAGAGATGCAACAAGACTTCATATAAAGCAAGCAAAGCTAATTATAAATGTGAGATTTAGGACATTGATTGTCATGTATTTGGGGGAGATAAGGGCATGGGATGGGGGTGAACATTTTGACTAATTGTGAGGTATTTCTGGGGTCCTATATTTGTTTTTGATTCTGGGTTTGATATGTCTGTTACATAATATTGATAACGGAGTGAATGAATAATAGCTACTGAATGGATTTAAAAATTAGAAATCTACTGAATGGGTTTAAAAGATAGAGCAGACATGACTGCGTTAGTTTTATGGATTCAGTTCAGGGAGGCTGGGAAGGCAGCTGTGGCATCACTCCATGAATTCGGTGGAGGAATTGATGCCTGCTTAGAACAGATTAGTGGCAGTGAGGTATGAAAGAAGTGGGTGAAAGAAAGAGGTATTTGAGATATGGGAGTAAGAGAGCTGGATGCTTTACTGGCTCTGACAGGTGTAGGAGATAGAAGTGTCAAGGACAAGTCTCAGGTTTCTTACAGGGCATTATTTGACTCAATTTCATGAAAGAGGAGAGAATGTAAGAGGAGATAATTTGCAGACATTGAGTTTATTTTAGACATATTGAATTTGAGACACCTGTTAGGGAACTGAATGGAATTGTTCAGTAGGAAGATGGCTATATTATTAAACTATAAGTATCAGACTTAATAAACATCACTTGTATGGTGTTTTTTTCCCCCCCCTAAAATGGATTATATTCTCTTTTTTGTTAAATGGAATATATGGAATATAACTGAATCTGTTACTGAGTCAGCATCATCATTTTATACATCAATTACTGAATGATGCTATAAAAAAGATTATTTTATGACTTTTTAGGAGCATGTAGACTTTTTCCAATATTAGATACAGATCCGTGACTCCCCTTTTTTTCCTGTTTTCTTAGGATTGCTTTTTGGTAACATAAGTACATTAGAGGATCACTTTAACTCTTTTATGCCACTTTGGCGCCACCTAGAACTAAAATGCACTGGAGGACATTTTTGACTCCTGTTATGGAATAGTAAGTGGAGCTACTCCCAAAGTGGAAGAATTGGAAAAGATATTTTAGAGAAGAGGTATTTAAAAAGACCAGTGTGCTGCAGTGCACTTGTAAACAGTACAGAAATTTGAAGTTGTGTAGCAAATTTGCATGAGTACTGTGCAATATCAGATCCTACTCCTGGCTCCCCAACTAAGGGCTTATGTCCTTAGACAAGTTAATTAATCTCTCTGGACCTCCGTTGCTGTCTGTATAATGAAATGAATTTGAGTCATGGTTTAAAAAAATTAGGTTAGTCTTCAAATGAAGAATTATATATTTCTGGCCATTTTTTTCAATAAAACTATGGAAAATGACCTCTTTTAGTATCTAGCTTTTGATCAGCCCACAGATAATGTGTAGTCTAATATGAGAAGTGGTGATATACAAGTGACATGATGGGAAGAGCTCTGCTTAGAAACTACAGAAAGGTCTTTCCTTTGTCACGGAAGACAGAATAGATATAAAGTTAAGATTTTTAGAAGGGAAAGAACCTACTTTTCTCTACCTGATCCTGAATCTTGAACATATTATACATACTTAGGAAATGAAATGAAATTTTCTTTCCAAAAAAAGGGAAAAATATCTAAGAAAGAATTGCTGCTTATATGTAAACAAAGATAAGTGCATTAGCCAATAATGATAATAGCAATAATTATAAGCTATTAAATACTCTAATTATTTACAAATGTTAGCTCAGTTACTTTTCCTCCCCCCAAAATCTGTGAAGTAGGTATTCTTTTTTTTTTTTTTACATCTGAGGAAACTGAGGCAGAGTGAGTGAGTGGGAAAACAATTCTGTGTTTCTCCTTGACTCACGTACACAAATACTTCTAACACCACACATGCGGGTTTTCCTCTGTAACAAGCAATTCTCTGAGACATCAGCTGGGTGTCCTACAATTCTGACACCGTCTACCTGAAGTTAATATTAGATTATACAAGTTAAGGGCTCAGTCCCAGAAGACTGCCCCCACTTCAGACACCAACTGCAAGTAGCAGTTTTTACCTGTACCTCTGACTGACTACTTATAAATCATTGTTCCTATGACCTGCTCTTTGAGTTCATAATTTGCTAAAATATCTTGCAGAACTCAGGCAAACACTTATTCATATTTACCAGTTTATTATAAAGAGTATAGTAAGAATATAAATGAACACTCAGATGAAGCAATACATAGGGTGAGGTCCAGAAGAGTCCTAAGTGCAGGAGTTTCTGTCTCCATGGATCTGGGGCGCACCGCCCTCTAGGTCTGTGGATGCATTAACCAACCCAGAAACTCTCTGAACCTCATACTTTTGGGATTTTTATGAAGGCTTCATCCTGTAGACATGAATGATCATTAACTAAATCTCACCCCTCCTCTTCCCTGAAGCATGGGGAATAGGGTTGAAAGTTTCAAGCTCCTATTCTTTTTGGTGACCAGCCCCCATCTAAGAGCCATCCAGGAGCTCACTAAGAGTTGCCTCATTCAAACAAAAGGCATTCTTGTCACCCAGGAAGTTTTAAAAGATTTAGGAGCTCAGTATCTGATACCAGGGTCAAAGACCAAATATTAGAACAAAAGATGCTTCTAGTGCTCTTAGCACTTAGGAAATTCCAAGGGTTAGAGCAGCTCTGTGCTAGGAACTGGAGCAGAGACTGATGTATATCTTCTGTTATTTCACAGTGAAGTTAAGGGGAAGTGCTAGAATTTTAACAACCAATAGAATAGGATTTGGTTATTATACTAGAGCATGTGGTCATCAACAAAAGTCAGTTTGCATTGAAATTCAAGTACTGTACCTTCATTCAGATACCAATATGGAGTATACTTCTTGAAAACTTGAATTGAGTGTTTTGTCTTCACGCTCAGAAACACCCTAGGCTGGATCTCCCTGGTGAGTAGGATGTATCGGCTCCAGCCAGGAAAATGTTTCCGAGGGACCCTTCAGGGTTCAGATCATTTATAAAACACTATTACCTTATTTGGCATTTTAAGCTTCTACAAAGTAATGCTTACCCACTTGTGTCCCTTGAGACTCTCCACTGCTGCTCCTAATTGGAGGAAATCAGGGAATGAGTGCAATTGCTGATTGGTAATCTCAACTCAATACCTGCATGTTTCCCTTGGTCCTTCCTGGGAAGCTAACTGGTCCCTTCTTATAAATCTGGGGACATGGTTAGCCTTGCTGTCTTGAATTTTTGACAGTGGGCTATTATGTCAGCCTTTTCTTTTATTTCTTTCTAAATGATAACATTAACACCTAGCAATGTACTCATTTATTAAACAGTAAGTGTTTGTTAATCTTTGGTACTTTAAGGGAAAATTCCATTGTGTAGGTGTGACAAGAAACTGGAAAATGGTGAATTAGAGTATTAAAGCTAATACTAAATTTTCCTTGTTTTTTTTTTTTTTAAGTATGGCTTTACATTTTGGGGAGAAGTAAAGTGTGTGATTGATTAAAATGCACTGTCAGTATTGGAATTGCCCTGAATAAATTATGATGACCATTGAAATTTTCAGATGATAATATTTGTAGTCATAAAGAGTGAGGCATAAAGACAGTCAACTTAGATCAAGGGCATATACTTCCCAGATAATTTTTAATAAAGTTTATAAATAATGTTCAAATATTAATAGGCCTTATAAAATTTTGACCTTTGATACTTGCTTTGTCCTTTCACACTTTTATTCATAATTCACTGATCCATCTGCTTGTCTACTCAATGTTAGAAATAAAAATATAGCGTAATAATGAACAATTATTAGGTTTGCTGTGCTAGGTACTTTGTATAAATAATTTTGATTAATTCTCAAAGTAGCATGAAGGGTAGGTGCTATTATTATCCTCATTTACATATGAGAAACTGAGACCTAGAAAGGCTAATTAAATTCCCCAAGGTCACAAAACCAGTAAGATGAAAGGAAGGACTCATAGCCTGGTTTGTCAGACTTTTGAGCCTAGACTTTGACCCACTATGTTATGCTGTGTCCCTGACTCAGATGCCTAGACTCCTTTTAGGCAGAGTAATCATAACATACATACTATTTATAATGTATTTACACAAACAGGGATATTTTCAGAGGACAAAGAAGGAGGTGGCCACTGACCTTGTATGAAAACATGTCTTATTTAACTTAGGAGAAAAGTACTTTATAGACTCACCATCCCTTATCTCAGACTTCAGCAATTTTGCATTTATCGAATCTCTACAGTATTCTAATTAATTTAGGTCATAATTTTTCTCAGCAGTTTCCTTTGGGGCCAAGCCTCTGAAGTCTTAGAATAGTTAAAAGTTGTAAACATTAGAGGCACTATGTTTTTCAAAGCTTAATAAGAATAATTGATGCAAGTTTTTCATCCATTTATTCAATATAGCTACTGGGTAGGTACTATGAAATATCCAGAGTTTAATCAAATAGAACATATGTCTTCAAGAATAATACAGCCTATTGGAGGCCTGATGTGTAATTACACACATGTACATAAATAACCACATTACTAGATAGAAAGTTGTGGCTGCTCTAAGAGAGATACCAGATAAACTACTGTGAAGGTATATAAATTATGTGGACTTGTGACAATTGGTAGGGAATAGATGTCAGAAGGAAAGAGAAAGCTATTGCCTTTCCCATAATAAGGATATCAGAGTTATGTAAATAGGTTGATTGAAACCAGTCATAAAGGGGATTTCTAGATTTTATGTTGAAAGTTAAGATAAAGACAGTTTTTAAAGGATTTTGAATGCTGGGGAAAGGACTTTTTAACTTTGTTCTGTAGGAAATGGGGAACCAGTGAAGATTTCTGGAAAAGGAAAGATCTGTGATCACCAGCTGAAGTTTAGAAGGAGAATGCAATGCTGTGATGTATGCAAGGCGATAGCATTAAGGCAATTTTATCTTTATTTAAATAAAGACTCAGGCATTAAAGTTTTATTTATGAATGAAAACCACTTGAATTAGATGGTAACTAAATGAAATATTAAATCATTTAAATTGATTCTCTTGGCAAATTGATTGGTAGGGACAAGGAAAATTTTCCTTATGTAAAATTGAGTTTAGATGTTTTAAAAAGTACTCAAAATTTTAATCAGTATTAATTAAGCTGAGACGATTTATGAACAAACATTTGAGTGCTTGATTTGTGTCAGAGCATAGAAGAGAAAGAAAAAGAAGACATGTTCCTGTTTTCATGTTTAGAAGAGGAGAAGGGAATTCAGAATTATATGAATGAAATGTCAGAGAGAATATATGAAATAAGGAGAGAGAAAATTTATTAAGACCATATTTGCCTTTTGAGGGTAAGATCTAATTTTCAATTCCATAAAGACTGGAGTTGATTGAGTAGAAAGTTGGGCATAAAACTATTTATCAAACCGCCCACTTATAAAATGGGGATAGACAAATTTGATCTCTAATCACTGGAAATCATTGTCACTAAAGCGCTATGTTGCAGCAGAGACAAGTGGCTAAGATAGAATTTTTGTGAGTTTTGTCCACTTTTGTCCTCAACACCTAAAATTGTACATACCTCATACTATACTAGGTGCTCAATTAATAATTGTTGAATGAATGAACAATGAATGCATGATCAGCAATTGTTGAATGAATGAACAATGAATGCATGAACAATGAATGCATGAATGAACAATGAATGCATGAACCACTTTTCAGAGGTTCTTATGATTGTAGAGTATATAGTTTAGGTTGATGATTAAGAAACTTAAAATAACTTACTTATCATGGCAAAAGTTTTCGTTGGTGTTATTGTTTAAACATAGTCTAAACTTTTTTTTTTTGTCCTTTTTTGGTCCATAAAATTTGGTTTACAGTCTAAATTGGCAAACTTATAGCCAAGGGACTGTCTTTTCTCCTTTTCTGCCTTGTGTTGGATTTATACACTGTCTTTGTGATGCAGAGGCATATAAGATCGCTGTATATTGACATGTGGTAATGCTATCATTGAAGAGAGCTCTGCATGGAGCAGGCATATTGTATGGGATATATGGAATGAATCAATACATACAGTCAATACAAGAACATATATGAAAGTTAGATTGAGGAATTTTAAGAAAGATGTGGGTATGTGGTATATTTAATTCATCTGTGAAAAGGTGGAAAAAATAGACATGATGGAAAATGAATATTGAAAAGTAATATTGGAAAGTTTTTAAAATGAAAAACCAAAAAAAGGAAATTACCAAAAATAAGGTGATGAAATTGTAGAACAGGGCACATAGTCAATAAGTGAGGCTGTATGTAAATATAGCTTTGGTAATAATTGAGGATAGTAGCTGGTTAAGAAATATTATTTTAAAATAAACATTATTGAAGTATAATATAATGCTCTAGTTTAAGTGTAAAGTTTGATGAGTTTTGACAAATGAATCCCAGGGTTCACCCTCACAATGAGGATCCCTCCTCTAAAATGTTTCCTCAAATACTGTTGTCAGTTCCTTCACTGGAGCTGCAGACAACCACTGATCTGGTTTTTGTGACTATTGGTTAGTTTTGCCCATTATAGAAAATCTATTTGGAAATATACACTATGAACTCTTGTGTGTCTGGCTACTTTTGCTCACCATAAGGGTTTTGAAATTAATCCATCATGTTAAGTGTATCAGTGGTTCTATTGCTGAGAAGTATTCTATTATATCTGTATTTTATATTTATTTATCTTTTCAACCTGTTACGGGCATTTGGGTTCTTTCATTGGCTGTTTTGAATAAAGCTGCTACATTCATACATAAGTCTGTGTGGATATGTTTTTACAACTCGGGTAAATATCAAGGAGTGGTAGTGCTGAGTCATATACTGAGTATATTTTAATTCTGTAAGATAAATGCCAGTATGTTTTCCCAAGTTCTTATACTATTTACTATTCCCATCAGTGAAGTAGGAGACATCTAGTTACTCCATATCCTGGCCAACACTTCGTAACCACTGTTTTTAATTTTAGCCATTTTAGTGAATTCGTAATGATATCTCATTGTGGTTTTAATGTGTATGTCTTGATAACTAATAATATTGAGCATCTTTTCATCTTTCTTGGCCAATCTTCTTTTATAAAGTATCTGTCAAAGTCTTTTACCTATTTTGTAACTGGCTTGTATGTGGCTTGCTTTAAATTTTTTAAAATGGTATTTTTCAAAGAGCAGAGATTTTCAATTTTGATGAAGTCCAATGTATTATTTTTTTCCTTTATTGTTCTTTTGGTGTCCTATCTAAAAATTCTTTGCCTCTGCCAAAGCCATGAAGATTTTTTCTTTTTTTTTTTAGGCAAGGCAACCCTTGGTTGACCTCACAGATTGCAAAGTCCGTGTCAGTTTATATCCCTTATTTTTAAAATTTCTTACGCCTACAGCACCTAGTCTTCCTAGGTGGTCTCCCATCCAAGTAGTAACCAGGCCTCACCTTGCTTAGCTTCCGAGATCAGATGAGATTGGGCTTGTTCAGGGTGGCATGGCCATAGACAAAAAAATTTTTTCTTCTGCTTTATCTTTTAGAAGATTTTGGTTTTAATGTTTAAAATTTTAAGCCTTTTGTGTATTGTATAAGGAGAGTAAAGTTTACTTTTTTTCCAAAATAAAATCTAGCTGTTCCAGAAATATTTATTCTTTGAAGATAAGAAATGCATGGATTTTAGAAATAAGGATGACATTTTCATGTAATATTTCTCAGTATGCACCTATAAATTTTTCTATTGCTTATATGAATGAGTTGGCCATAACGATTGGAGTTTACTTTCTAGAATTCATTGGATATTATTTGTAATTGATGTAAAATTTGTTATATAGCTTGAAAATAATCCAAATATTACTAACCAAATATTCTTTAGACATTATGACTTTAAGGCAAATGAAAAATCTAATATAATTCATTATGTTTGAAAAAACAGTACTATTTATTTTCTTGATAATAAAATTAATAAATATTTATTGTAAAAAAATTTAAAATACAAATAAAAATAAAGAAGAAAAATAACCTGGAATACTACTCAGAAATTGGCATTGTACTAAAATAGAATTTAATATTTTAACTTTTTCAATCAATATAGCATGAGCATTATGTCCTACATGAGACAGTTTTTAAAAATGTGTTTTTAATGGCTGCATAATATTCTATCATATATATGTACCATAATTTCTATAATTAACTACTTTTCATTAATTTTTACATAGATTGCTTCTAATTTTTTTACCATTAAATAATGTTATAAACATTTTTAGGAAATTATCTTTGAAAATGTTATTTATTATATTCTTTGGCTAGATTCTTGATTATGAGATTAATTTTTTAAAGGCATATGTATTTTAAAAGGCTCTTGATAGATATTTCTAATGACTTCCTGGAAAGCCTATTAATCTTCACATCTCATCATCAATAAATGAGAATACTTACCTCACCATGATATTTATAATTTAATTTAAAATACATTTGCTAATTAGAGTATTTTCTAATCACAAATTCTCTATTTTTTATACTTTTTACATTTTACTGTGCTTAGATTTAAATTATGTCATTAAATATAGAGTATAAGTATATGGTGACTTTATGTCCAGATTTTTGAAATGTAAAAATAAACGGAAGATCTTAAAGGATCTGATATATTAGACATTGTAGAATATATTAAGCAAATACAGGATCCATGTGGTGGTAAAATTTTGTTTCTGTACTATGATACATTTAGTTGTACAAATAAACTCCATAGGGACAAGAAAATAAATATAAAACTTCGGGCCACAGTTGGGGGAAAACCCTGTTCAGGACTGAATTGAGAGGTCCTTGTAATCACAAATTCTTTGAGGTTTTTTGTTTTTAAATTTCGTTTCACATGGAATGATTTGATACATATGTATTTTGTTTTAGTTTAATAATCAGGATATATTTTTTTCAGTAATTAGTCACTGTGACATACATATCTTTCCTCTCATTACTGGTTTGTAATATTAAAATTAACATGTAGAAAATCTTATCTACAAAGTCTTTATATCAGTTATTTTCTTGATTCCATTAACTTCTCTTGTAAATTATATTCCAGAGCTAAACTATTTTGATTATGACATTTTATATTATCTGATAGAACACTTGACAGGTTTCAGACTGCTCTAATCTGGAGATATGACCATTATAGTTCTAGTCTTAGTTTTCGGCATGTCCCCTGAAATGCTTGTTTAGATATAGAAGAGTAGGTGTACACCAAGCCTCTTGGTGTACACCTACTCTTCTATATCTAAACAATTTGATTTTCTAAAATGAATGGAAAATATTGTTTTATCACTGAATCTCACCATATTTCAAAATAGAATCAGGCTGTGGAAATGTGGTCAAATATTAATCTAAAAATTATACTTGGCATTACTTTAACCTGTATCTTTTATATTTTTGTTTCATACTTTTTGGAAGTACATTCAAATATGTTTCCTCATAGGTCTGTCACACTGATTCTATTGGGTTGGTACAATAAGTGGGAATACTGGAGATAAACCAGGATAGTGGCAAGAATACTGGTGCTGTGGTTGCAAGATCTAGATTTTTATTATGGATCTGATCTAGCCTTAACTAAAAGTCTGATCCAGATAGAATCTCACTTTCTCTATCTTTTGAGGATTAAATAGATATACTAGGAAAATGCTTTAGGACTCATAAAAGGCTCTATAAAAAGACATTGGTGCACAAAACCCCTAATTTACCTGAAGCTAATAATTCTAAAATCAAAACCTTATTTTTTAAAGTAAAAACACCATATATTTTTATTATTAAAAATTACTTAAATATAATTTGTGATTCCTTCTTTGGAAGTTTAATTCTTTTTTTGATTTACAGTAACAATATTTTTAAAAATACTTTTCAATGTAGATGAACATAAGAAAGGATATTAAAAAACCTATAAGCCAACCACATACAGATTATTATAATTAAGTTTTGGTTTATAATTTATATTTCTAATAGAGATCCTGCATTATTTTCTTTTTATATTCTGCCTTAATTCTCTGAACATATATTTTAAACATTTTCTCATGTCATTAAATATTTCTTAAAATAGTTTACTGGCTGTACATTATTCTATCTAATACATTATAATTTGTTTAAACATTTCCTTCTGGCTTTTAAAAAAGGATAAAAATATTAAAAATCATTCTTTAATTAGTTTCTTACTCATTATATCCTCATTATTTGCTGTCATGTAGTGTTTTCTCTCTGTCTTTACTCTAAGAGTTGTACTTTATTTCATTATTAATATACCTATCTGTGGCATGCTTAATTCTACCTATTTATCATACGAGGTATGAACTAGATCTCAAAAGATAGATTCTTGTAGGTGAAAAATTGTTCTTGAGGAAATTGGCACTTTTGAAGAATTAGGTTGGTGTGCATCGTAATAAACATCTTCACCATCATTAGAAGTACCACTTATTATTGTCTACTATATGCCAAGCCTTACTCTCAAAGCACAATGCACTATATCATTTACTCTTCAGACATCTTTATGAGGAAGTTAAGAATTATTTTGACAGAATTTTCTGTACTCATTGTTTTGCATTATCTCTCTTGTTCTCTCTCTTAAATGCAAACTTGTATTTAATTCACCAAAAATGCTTTTATGAGGACAATTTACAGCTTCCATCTTGCTAAATCCAGTGGTCATATCTCAACCTTTATCTTACTTGGCTATGAATAACATCTGAAACAGCAAATCATTCCTACCTCCTTGTAATACTTCTGTTATTTGTCTTAGAGGATATCACATGCTCCCGATTTTCTACCTAATTGACTGCTCCTTTTTAATCTCCTCTGCAGATTCTCTCTTTACATCTAACTTCTTAAAGTTGAGGTAGCCCAGGAAATGGGATTGGATTTGTTTGTTCTTCATCTATACTCTTTTAGTAATCTCATGCAATCTGATCTCATTGCTTTATATATTTTATAATTTTACAACTTTCTAATTTATATATTCACATCATGCCATTTTCCTAATTTTTAGACACTTACAATCAAGGCTTACTTGATATATACTTTTGGATTCTAAGAGACATCTCAAACTTACTGTGTTCAAAACTGACCTTTTAATATTCCACAAAAAGCTTTCCTACCTGCAGTCTTCTCTATCTCAGTTTTTAGTAGCTCCAGTACTTCAGTTCCTTAAGTCAAAAATCTTAGTCATTCTTAACTTTTCTCTTTCTCTCACATTCTTTAGTAGCAGATCATTTTTATTATTTCTTCAAAATATATTCCAAATTCAAATACTTCTCACCAAGTCACTGGTTTCCTGCTTCTACTCTTGCTCACCTATAATCTATTTTCAACAGATTAACCAAAATGATTTAAAAAAAAAAAAACTCAGGTCGAATCATGCCATTCTTCTGCTCAAACCACTATGTTGGCTTTCTGTCACTCAGAGTCAAAGTTAAAGTCCTTAAATGGCTTAACAAGTATCTATACCACATGTGCTAAAGTCATCACCAACTTCAAATTCAGTTAACCTCCCCTTGTTCATGCTACTCCATTCATACTGGTGTTTTTGCTATTCTTGGAATATGCTAGGCATCATTCCACCTCAGGGCCTTTGCATTTACTGTCTCTTCTACCTGTAATGTTCTATCTACAGTTTTCTTTCTGTCTTATATTTTCCCTTCTCCCGTCTTTCAGGCATTTCCTCAAATGTAAGTGATGGAGGATGGCTTCCATGGCCACAGGATTTGAAAATATAAATTGTTTCTTATCCCTGCATTTCCTATCCTTCTTCTCTGCTTTGTTATTGTCCACCACACTTTTCACCACCTGGCATATACTTTTATTAATTAAATAATATTAAATAATAATTTTTCATTAATTAAATTAATTAAATAATAATTATTATTATTTTTGTTTTCTCCCTTTACTCCTGACAATAGTAATGTCAGTCTATTTAATTTACTGCTATATTTCCTATACCTAGAGGTGCCTGGCACATCAGATGTGTGAAAGAGAGAAGGAATACCGAGCAATTACTTACTTAATGCTATCATGATGAAAGGATCTGTAGAGCAAGAATTCCACTTTTTGTTCCAGAAATAATTTACCACTGGAGAGAATCATTTCAAGAATCTAACTAGAAATCTATATAGGACATAAACAGTGTATAAACATGATCAATACATAAAGAAAGCATTAAGTTTTCAAATATAGGTTTTCCAACAGCTGAAAACATCAATACTTGTTTTTTTCACATAATTTTATACTATTAATTAGATTGTGTGCATTATATATGCCAATATATTTCATATTTTATACAAATTGGTAGAATATTCTATAACCACTATAATGGGTTGAAGTGTCTGAAAAAAAATTCATGTACCTTTAGAACCTCAGAATGTGACCTTATTCACAAATAAGATCCTGACAGATGTAATTAGCTAAGGTGAGTTCATACTGAATTAGGGTGGACCCTAAATGCAATGACTGGTGTCTTTATAAGAGAAGGAGCAGACAGAGAGAGACTCACAGAAAGAGAAAGACTGCGTCAAGATGGAGGTATACTGCCACAAGCCAAGGAATGGTTTCCAGAAGCTGGAAGAGGCAAGGAAAGATTCTTTCCTAGAGCCTCTGAATGGAGCGTGGCCCTCTTGATTTTGGATTTATGGTCTCCAGAACTATGAGAGAATATGTTTCTGTAGTTTTAAGTCACTAAGTTTGTGGTTGTTTGTTTTGGCAGCCTTAGGAAACAAATACAACCATAATCATTTAATTTTTTTACAAATGATCCATAGTCATTAAAGTACAGAAAGAGTGAAAACATGGCATGTCCCAAATAGCAAAGTAATTTAGTCAGGATACTGAAGGTGATGTAAGAAGTCTTTATCCCTAGTTCAAGATGCTACCACACATACACTTCTCCATCTTTCTAACTTTAATATCAAGATCAAAATAAAATAACTTAGAGTTCTATGAAAATATAAATACATATTTTAGAAAATCACCATGCTAGAAAAAAACTTAAGAAATATTGAGAATATATAATTTTTTACCAACTTAGGTAAGCAGGATGCTACAGTGATTGCTATATTTCATAATTTGAAGTTCTCACTTCTCATGACAAAAGGAGCTAGAAATGAACCAGAAGCTATGTTATGTTTGTGTAACTCTTTAGAGTAGGTATACAGAGTAAAATTTACTAGTATGGATCACTCAGGATAATCTATGAAGTGGCCTCATTGATAGAATTCATATTATGTAACATTTTAGAATTAGTATTTATATGACAAAGGACAAATGAAAAGAACAATATAAAGATAATCATTGAGTTTTAAAGATGGTAACAGTCTTAGCAGTAATCTAATATATTTTCCAGTTTCTCAAAAATCTCAATGACATAGAATATATTTTCTGAGTAAAATCTAATGTAAATAGGATGTATAAACCAATAAAATAAAGATTGTGTAATGGAGGGGTTAATAGTCCGTAGCCTAGAGGCCAAACTAAACCTACTGAGAACTTTGAGGATTCTGACCTAGTGTCTTATTTAGAAATTACAGTGACTGTAAATGGACTTGTACAATTTACAACCCTGCCTTTCCTAAAATGTATCACTATCATTATATCTTCAATGCCCAATATCATTAAAAGTTGCTGGTGTTTACAAAGAATTACCTCAAATCTATTAGCACTCTATTTTTGATGTATTTTGGTGGAATATATTTTATAGCTTAATTACTAGTAATTCACTGAAGATTTCTGCAATTCCAACCTTGAGTTAACCATTTTCTCCTCTCAATTCATATAGTATCTAATTTAAACTTCTTCCATTATAATCTCTTTATTTTCAGGATACTTATGTACAAATTTTGTTATTGTTTTTACTAAGGGCACTGTGTATTCAAGACTTAAGACCCATCTGTGACTCAGGAAATTATCTACTAGAGTGTCTTTCATAGGTCAGGTACAGGTACAGTCACTAAACGTGACTGAATAAACTTCAGTCTAGTTTGGATATCCTTTCCTACTTTTACTTTATAGTGGTTTTTTAAAGATCTTTAAGTTGTCTGTTGATTACTATTATGAACATTGCATACCTTCAATAAATATTTGGTGAATGAACATTTGTAATAGATTCACATCTCAAAGCTGAAGAATAATTTGTTGTTACCAGTGATTTATTTATGTGCCTTTTTCTATGAACTACCTTGCTGCCTTGATGTTCTTCTCCTTCTAATCTCTTCACACAGATAGAAGATAAATCTTCCTGAAATACTACTTTGATAATGTTACTTGTCTGCTCAGTGTCCTTCAATAAGTTAGAACTAATGGCAGCTCAAAGTCATAACTCCTTTCTCTGGCACTAGAGGCTGTCTAGAGTCTTAACACAGAACAAAGTTCTAGTCTTAGCTTTAAATACTTTACTAAATATTTAGTGTATAGTGGTTAACACCTGGACTGTAGTGTGAGACAGATCTTCATTTTAATCCTGTCTGTCATTTCCTAAAGACATGACCTTGTACAATTCATTTGCCTCTGTGAGCTTTGGTTTCTTCATCTTGAAAATAGAAATAATGACCACATTCACTTACAGTCTTTCTTTCAATATCTAAGGAGTATTTACTGTATGCTGGATACTTCTTTTGGTACTGGGATACATCAGTAAACACAATAGACAAAATTATTGTGAATATTGCTTGCTGGTTGGGAGGATAGACAATAAATAGAGGAAATGAGTAAGGAATCTATACAATATGTTAGAGGTATAAGTACTATGAAAAAAAAATGTGAGTAAGGAGTATGGAGAATTGGGAAAAGGTGGCAGAGAAGAGGAAGCATGGAAATCAGTCTTGGAACAACTGAGGTATTCTTCCTGCCTTGCTTTCCAGAAATCATTGAGCTACCAGAAAATTCAGATTTTAGAGAGAATTGATTCAAGCTTTCTATTCTTTTAGTACGAGAAGATCCAAGGGAATTGGAACTATGTGCAAGCAGAAGTTGGTTTTGACAGTTTAATCTTCCTAGATCTTTGTAATTAAAGTGGTCTAGATGAATGAAAATGAATATAATTTTTTATGTGATAATTGAGAAACTGTCAGAATTTTTGGTTAGTATAATATTTAGATATCACCATTAAAAAGAATAGAAAAAATTTTGTACCATTCTCTGCTTTGCATATGACTGTATTGTTGTTGTTATGTGTGAAAATACACAAATTAGATGAAAAAAAAAAAACAAGAAGAATTTGAGCAAAGAATTCATTCTTAATCCTAATTTAAGACACTATATACCTTGATGGCATTATTGGTTCCCCCTTGATTCTAACCTTCTCATGGCTGATAGGCTAAAATCCAAATTCTTACTGTGCCTTCAAGTCTGTGGATCATTAGTTCTCAGTACTGGATGCACATCACATTTACTTGGAGGGCCTGAAAACAGTGATTCTGTTTGAACACCAGGTTGCCTTCTCTCTTCTGATTTAACTGACTCTGACAGGTGTTAGGTATTGGTGCTTTATAAAATTCCTCAATTGACTGATTTAATGTATAATCTGGCCTGAGAACCATTAATATACGTGATCTGGCCCCCCACCTCTCCAACCTCATCTACCATTCATAACTTACCTTTCTCTGCACACAAGTCTTCTTTCCAGTCTCCTAAATTGAAAGTTATGCTCATCTCAAGGCCTTTGCATTTTCTACTTTACTTAAAATACTTTGCGTCAGATTTATTCATTTAACATTTTAACAACTATTTATTGATCACCTCCTCTCTCTACTGTGGATAAAAATCCCTTTTAGCCTGGCTATCTCTTCCTCATCATTAAAGAATTCAATTTAAACATCAGATCCTGACATACCTTCTCTGACCATTTCAGCTGAAATAGTCACTTCTAAACTGTTCTCTATCTTCTTATACTATTTTAATTTCATAGCCCTTACCTTATTACCTTCTTATACATTCTGAATTTGTCTTATCTATTTGTGTTATTGTGTTTCCCACCTTTAGAACATATATGTTCCATGAATATGAAAATTTTGTTTGATTCAGTGCCTAAAAGAGTATTGGCTAAATTCTATAGTATTGGAATATAGTATTGGAACATAGTAGGCACCCAATAATCAATTAACTAATCAATCGACTATATAATGCAACTTAATGTGGGCTCTGTAGTTCCTAACCTGAACTTTGTTTCCCATTAAGCTTCTGATGTGTACAAGTGATTTAGAGTCCTGAATGATCATGAATCATTTTCAATTTTTGTATTTTTTGTAAAGAGGTCTTCCAAAATTAATGTTTTAAGCCTCATAAAACTTGGATGTCTCCTATACCTAAACTAGATTTTTCCCCAGGCTAATCAGATATTAATTTATTAGGATAATATTTATATTACTTTAATTAAACTAGTAAAATAATTCTGCTATAAAGAATAAGATGTGTTGGAATCATGTGAGTTGAGTGAATAAAACATTTGAAACCAATAATAAACATTTGAGGTAATAGCTCATTTTGGAAAACAAGGGGAGTTCATTTTAGTTTTAATTGTAAAAATGGGTTTTTCTGCCAATCTGCTATGTTGGGCTATTTAAAATAAGTTACGTAGTAAACATATTTAAGTATTAAGTAATTAATTGCTGCAGAGCATTTGATCTTTGCATATTTTTTAGAAAATTTTGGGAAAAATTGAATAACGTGGAAAAATATTAATTGGCAATCTTTAATGTTTGATTTAAAGTAGTATGAGATTAGACTTTAAAATTTTATTGATGTGAATGTGTATTTGATATAAATTGGAGCTTTAGTTAGAATAAAGTATTGAAATAATTTAATCCAAAGAATTTTTTTTTTTCATGTCATTAACCCTGCTTTCTCCGAGAATAGAGGGCATGGCAGCCTCAACTTAATTATCATTTATTCTTAACTTCTTTTAAATATTGCTCTTGTCAGTTTTGAAGGAATACTTTTCTCTGAGAAAGCCTTGAAAATAATTATTGTACTTCTAATAAAATCCGAGTAGTAAATGGTTATTCAAGGTCCTCCATAATTTGATTTAAATATTTCTTCCTATCTGTTGTTTCTCCAGGGAAAGAATGATACTGACTATTCTTCAAAATATGTATGATTCTCTCCTGCCTTGTAGATTTGTTCATATTTGTTGAGACTCATCTTGTAACTCAGGGTGTTCTTAAACCAGTAACCTCAGTATCACCTGGGAGAGTTTTAGAAAAATAAATTTTAGGTACCACCCAAACCAACTGAATCAGAATCTGTATAGTAACCAGATTTCCAAGTTATTCATATGCACATTCGAATTGTAGATGTAAGGTCCAATTTCTGAACTTATAACTTTTCTTGATGATTACACTCATACCTTACTTATTGAAGTCTTCCCTGAATCCTCTAGAGAACTAAGATGTCTCAAACCTGGGAATTATTGTAGTTTTTAAAAATACTGCCTTTAATTACTGTTGTTTGTTTATAGACTTTCTCCTTGAATATACTATTCATGCCTGAATTATCCCCAAGCTAAATGGATTTCAAGGATTTTCCAAAAATGTTGTGTCAGTGATTATATCTATACTTCACAAAACATTACAAATGGAGTAGTAAATTTAATGCAAACTAGATTTCTCGAAGTAAGGAAACAGATTATTGTCTCTAAACTTCCTAAGCTATTGCTTAATCACTGGCACTATTGCTTCTCAGAGTCAGAAACTTTCAATCTTTTCCCTATATGATGAAGATGATAGTGAGGGGACCAAATGTTGAGGAGGCTTCTTACATTTACTCTATGGCTGAGACTCTGTAAAGTTATACTTGAATCATTCTCTCTCCCTGCAGTGAGGCAGCCTGGGTGTGAATTCTTGCTTTGCTACTTTGCTTCGTGTAAACTTTGACAAGTATCTTAGCTTTCTAAACCTTAGTTTTCTCATTATTAAACAGGGATAATTACAATACAGTAATATTACCTACTTGATAGGATTAAGATTAAATTATATCTTCAGGAAAAATTACATAGAAATTAGAATATAATAAATTCTCTGAAATGACTGTTATTGATATTGTTATTTTGTTATTTTAAATGTAGATTAGTTTAGCCATCCAAGGAAAGCTCATACCAAAATTTAAAAAATAAGCTATTTAATTTATATTTACTTTAATGAATAACCTCAAATCAATGATTTTGAACTTTAAATAGCAGGATTTTCATAAATCTTGTCAGTAATTTAGCTAGACACACTTATTTAATATGCCAGGTTGCTGAGAAGCCCAGGATCAAAAATTAATGTGGCAAAGGCTTCCTTGCTTTTGAACAGATCAATATCTGTAAGTGAACCAGAGGCACTTACAACTAAATATCCAGGAATGAATTAAAAATAGATTCACTGTTATTTGAGAGAGTTAAGGTCTCTGCCAAAACTTAGTGACCTCTGCTAACAGTCTTCTTTTTCTGTAATGCTTATCAATTTCAATAGTATTGTTATGCCCAGACGTTTAACAGAATATGGAAGAGTCAAACTCATCAGTAATACCTTTGAAAATACAAATGCAAACCATAATCATTTTTAGTAGAATCTTTGTACATATGGACAACATCATATGGACAAGGAAAACGTGTCTGTATGATTCTAGATATTCTTTAACCTTGTTAAAGACAACGAAGCTGAAAAAAAGGAGAGAAGAGCAATTTCAGAATCTAAAATGAACCTGATCTGCTTCTTGAAAAGATACTAAAAGGATTCAGAGTTTTAAATCTTGTCAAAAGTCTACAAAAATAAAATGAAAGATAGGTCATATTCTGCCCCAAATTCCAGATTACCATTTACTAATTCAATTGATAGAGACCCGCGGGCCTGTATGCCATGTGATGGGATGTGAAGGTGAGCCAGAGCCAACATGGAACATGAACTTTAAAGAGAGAATTGCATGTTGATTTACAATTGTAATAAATGCTTCTAATCCAAAATGATATGACAGCATGTAAATAGATGACTTGATTTTATCTGTGTGAAGGCCCTGGAACAAGGAGAGGCTGACAAATTTGAGAGACCAGAGAATGCTAAAATTGCTAGAGGGCAAAAACAAGGAAGCTAGTGGTATGGTCAGATCAATCTAGGCTATAATAAGAGTTTTGCTTTTAATTCTAAAAGCAGTGGGACATCACTAAAGGATTGTAAACAGGGAAGCCCTAAGGTCATAACTAACAGCTGTGTGAGAAAATAGATTAGAAAATCAGAAAACCAGTTGAGAGAGAAGTCCTGTTGGGAAGTTATTGCAGTAGCTTGGAGGTAGACATGATGGTAGCTTGAACCAATTTAGTGTCAGTAGAGATGAGAATAGGAAGAGTAGATAGATTTGAGGAAGTAAGATTTAGGAAGAGTAGTTGGCATAGCTTAAGAGATGGTTGTGAATTGGTGATGAGTGAGAGGTCATTGGTCAAGATGATTCCAGGTGTTCTGCTTGAGCTTTTGTATAGGTGATAGTGATCTTTACTAAGAAAATGAGTTTCATCTTGGATATGTTGCATTTGAGGTGCTCTTGAGAGATTCATATAAGGGTCCTTAGTAGGCAGTTAGTTACCTGTTTATGAAACTTAGAGAACTAAGAGACAGCTTTAAAATTTGAAAACTAGGGTTTTAAGGCAAATTAAAGGAAATACTTCTTTACTCATATAGACAGAGGAAACTTGTCTTACCTTTCTTGAATCGGAGTAGTAAATAGAAGTTGACTTCCAAAGGATTTAGGTGCATGCCGTGTTTTGCAAGCTTTGTTATTTAGAGCTCTAAGGTATCACGAAGGTGCCTCAGAGAGTCCTGTGCACTGAGGAGGTGTCTGAGCAAAGGAGGCCAGGCCCAGAACCTCCCTCTCTAGGAAAGAGGCTCTGCTTTTATCTTCTATATACATTGTAATGTCAAATGATATTTTACTTCTAAAACGATTCATATTTTAATTAAAAGAACTACATCCATGGATAGAAACTCTCTGAAACATTATTAAAGGGTAGTGCGGGATCTCATTTCACATCCCTAAATATGAGGATGAAGTGATGAAGGATAGCTACTCATTCTTATCGCCCAAATCATGTCTTTGGAGATTAAATATTAGACTGGAAGGATTGTTCGATTTCATGCAAAATTATTTTTATCCTTGTGGTATTCTGAAGGATAAATTTTAGAAACAATAGGGAAAATTTGCTTCAATTCACAGTTTCATAATGTGAGTTTTGCTTTGTTACCTGAGATGAGCAATTTACTAAACCAGATTTTCTCCTTTCAGCTTGGAGATTTTTTCCAGTTGCATAGAATACAGACCAGTGGTCCATATTCAGTATTCTTTGCGTCGCTATGGAATAACCAGAGATATATTTTGTCTTGCTAAGTACTGTTTCTGTAGTCTTATTATTAATTTATATTTTATCATGCCTATTATTGAATGTCATTTGCAGAATTAGTGACTAGTCTTGGCCTTTTTCTTGCTGTGAAGGACAAATAATTAGCACATGTAGACTGCCCTTCTACTATATATCAATCCTGAAAAGGTATAATTTCAGATTTCTGATGCTCTCTCAAGCTGACACTCAACTCCAACAAATGTGTGCTGGAAGAAATTGACATTTTCCCCCCTCATATTTCATTAAAATCCACACGAACAAACAGTTTAACATTGATTATTTTAAGCCAATGAAATGTTAGGGATCAATGTAATAGGCTCAGAAGTTAGACTATGGAATTAAACTTTATGATTCATTTGCAAGGATGGAAATGTACTTGGCTCATTTTAGTAAGTAAATACTGCTAAATTTATTGAAATATTGATCTGTTTTCAGTGGAGGATTAAATGAATTTCAAAATGTGGAGGTTATAAATGTATGCAAAGCATTTCTACTGTGATACAAATCCTGGGCCATTTCACTTCACGTCTATAAATATGTTGCTAATAACTGCAAATTCTGTTATAAACTGTAACCATCATCCATCACTGTGCTGAAGCGAGTATTCCTAAGAAAAAATAGTGACAGGGACAGATTAGTTTCTTTATAGCATCTGTCATTGTAAATAGATACCTCATTTTATAGGTGAGAAGCTTAACTATCGATAGCAGGTAATATAGGGCGTATTCTAAAATTCACTTTCTACTTTCTTGAACAAGTGGCATGAAGAACCTATAACTTCTTTCTTGACTTTCATGTTGAATGATCTTAACCAAGCATCATGTTTCATTTCATATTTCAAAGTGATTTGTTGATGATTATATAAATGTAACTATAAATGAAAAAGAAAATCTCGGATGACAGTAGTTTTTAATCTGCCTGGAGAAAAAAAAAGGTATGAATTCAATAAAAACTTTCAGTATTTTCTGTACCAGGGTCCTGAGAATATTAAAGTCCTGGTATATTTAAGATGCTAAGAATTTTTGTTAGCATCTGAAGAGAAAAACTGAGAAGACTGAATTTATTTAACTTATTGAAAGGAAAACTATTTCTTCCTGGAAATAATTTAGGGGAAAATAGGATATATATTAAAAAGTTAATTTGTCATTAATATGAAAAAGTAATCTTGATGTAAATCTATTCTACTTATAAACTGTCTAATGTTTCCTCTTATGTATAGAGCAAAATTTTCTATCAACGGTATGTGGTGAAATTTGCCATAGTTTCTTCAATTTTTACCAATTTTTTAAAAGTAAATACAAATGTTCCTTTAATCTTTACCAATTCTGAGCTGGGATAGACCTTCCAGAGAAATTTGATACAGGTTATTACAGTAGCTTAGAAAAATATAATTATTTATGGCATTGAAATGCTGTCTCTAAATTATCTAATTTTAAATAAGAAAATAGTTTTCTGCATTTTTCTTTTAAAAAAGTACAACAGTACTTTTTTAGGTAGTAATTTCTACCTAAAGTTCAGTCTTAATCAGGCTAACACTGATATTTATAAACTCTGTAAGTATTGGAAACTATGACTTAGATTATGCATTTAAAATAATGTAATTTAATTCTCTTCCCCTTCTTTCTTTCATTTAATTTTGGGATTGGTTAAGATTATTTGTCAAAGTTGGTCTGTGACCATACACCGAAATGTTCAATGGATGGTTTATATTCATTGTAATAAAAGATTTAGGCTTTAAACGTTTCTCAAACTGATTTCCAAATCTAAAATGAGACTTCATTTGCATAATAAAATAAGAAGTCAACCTTTTATGTTCTTGGCATTGTTTTAACTTTTAACATCCATTTAACATGTGGCAGTGTGTAAGGTCTAAATAAAATGGACATATTTCATTCTGTGCCCTTTGTAGTATGACTTGCTGGCAATTTCAAGAAAGGTAGTATCACTTACCTTGTTCCTTTTAGAGAAAATATTGTGCTTCTTCCTAAAAAAAGGAAAGATAATGTGAGAATAAAATGGATAAATGTTTAATGGTATCACAGAACTACAATAAATTTTACTGGTTAGCTTAAGGAAAGATCTATTATATTTGATTATACCTGTCATCTTTAATTTTAAAGTTTTATTTTTTACAATAAAATGCTTCTTAAAGGAAATCATTGAATGCTAATTTTTTATTTATAGGAACTACAGCTTTAAAAGTTTAATGAAATACCCAGTTCTTGAACTGTATTGTGGTCAGGGATCATTTCCAATAACACAGTGCTTTCTTTGAGTTCCTGTGTCTTAAGGTTTGTGTGAAATTTGAAATGAAAAAAAAAAAATAGAGGCTAGATTTATAGAAACCATTATTATTATTATTATTATTAGTAGTAGTAGTAGTAGTAGTAGTAGTAGTAGTAGTAGTAATTGACTATTTAGATCATTGGCAATTGTTAACATAGAGAACACGATCACTATGTGCGAAATCTCGTCCTAGATACTTGGAGATGATTTGGAGGATAGTAGAATAAAGGGTACTATACTAGCTCCAGAAGACTTTGATATACTAAGGCACCAGAGAAGTTAACATTCACATATATTTGAAAAGCGAAATTTAGAGAAACAAGGTTTCTGTTGCCTTTAATACTATTTAAATTTTATTATTTGAATTACATAAATTCATTTTTTTTTTATTTCCGTAAGATGTGTCGCAAAATCTTTTTAAGCTGAATGGTGAATTACCAACTATTCAATTTTTTCTTTAACAATCTTTATTGAAATATAATTTGTAAACTGCAAGATTCACGAATTTTAAATGTGCATTGTGATGAGTTTTAACAAATATATACAGTTGTATAATCACTAGGTCCTGGAACTCACTGATTTGTTTTTTATAACTATAGGTTATTGTCCACCATCACTGATGCTTGTGTTTACTCTTTTTTCCCCTCCTTTTTGTTTCATTTTGGGTAGTTTTCATCATTATCAAGTTCACTGATCTTATCTTCTGCAGTATCAAATGTGCCAGCAATTCTATCCTGTTCATTATTCATTTCTATTACTGTATTTTCCAACTCTCTAAGGACTTCTAGAATAAATGCATACTTTTTAAATGACCATTCAAGATCAGATACTGTCTCTGATTTTTGAACTTAGGATCTTTCATTTGTAATATGGAAAAATAATTATATATACCTCATAGGATTAAATGCAATTATCTATGTGTAGCCCTTAACAGTAAATAATAAACTTTCAATGAATACTAGCTGTTATTTTTATTATTACCTAGTATTCATGACTTATTAAATGCCAATTCTTAGATAACTAAATATGCTCATTATTTTTAGTTCTCGGCTAAGGGCATCACTTTCCTAAGGAAAGGCCCCTTGCTTCCTGGCTAATTCTTTTTATCTCCAAAGTAAGTTCAAATGTTAATTTCTCTTGAAGTCCTTTAGATAGCATCCCGCCAAGACTCCCCTCTTCACCCCATACATACAACATATCTTCTCTACTGGTAGTTGAGTTGTGTGAAGAATTCCTTTCCAGTTTATTTGGTATTCTTCTTTTATGTCACTTTTTACATTAGCTCTAATTTATTTATGAATTCCTTTCCTTTAGACAGGTAGCTTTTGGAGGAAGTGGGTTTTTATCTCATTTATCGTATTTTCAGCACCAAACACAGTATCTGGCATAATAATTACTTAATATTGAAGGGCAATATGCAAAAAAAAAAAAAAAAACCCACAAAAAACAAACAAACCCCCCCCCCAAAACAAGTAACTTTCATGTGTGTTATTTTTGTTTTATCAGTTTTAATGGACTTCATCAGCTTCACATGTTAATGGCCTTCCTTATTACCTGTTCAGCAAACTGTAAAATATGAAGAGTTTACCTCAATAACTGCTTGACATCACATGGAAACATACCCTGACTGAATATCTATAGAAAACTTCCAGGCCTGTTTTCCTGATGCATGTTCCTGTTTCATTATTTATTAAACTGCTCTTCAGGAAGCTGGATTTGTGATGCCTTGCAATGAATGCTGTATTTTTATTGGAAATCTTTGGCTGTATTTAGTTTCCTTAGTGTGAGTTGTTATGTGATCTCAGCAAAGTTTTCCAGGTCAGAGCACTTTTATGCTTTTGTGGTAGTTCTAAAACTGGCCCTCAGCCAGATTATTAAGTGTTATCTACAAGTAATGTGAAATTGCTGGATAGCATTTCCAATGATGTACTGAAACACAGAGCAGGAGCCCCTGGGAGCTAGCTTTCTCCTACCATTTGATTTTGGCAGCTCTGTCTCTGTGACTTTGCCTCTTTCTAAATCATTGCCTTATATTTTCTTTTTATAGTAAATAATTGGTTTCCACATAGTAAATGCTACATGCATTAATATGAAGGTTGGTTTATTCTGGAAGAGTGTCATTTAGAGATTATAATATTTTCTTTTTGACTTTGGACTTCCAAATCAGAGGAAAATTGTGCTGATATTTAAAAATTTATATTGCTTATTAAAACATGAGAGAAAGATTGTTACTGTTCCAAATGAATTGTTCCAGTCTTAGATATATACTAATCAATAAGTACTAAGATTAAAGCAATATATTTGATTACATAACAAACATCAACCTTATATATACCAGTATTTGCTAATCACACATTTAAAAATCACTAATATGGAGATATACCCTTGGAATCCCAATTTGAATTTATGAACATGCATAATTACAAAATTGCATTCAGCATTCCTTTTAACCCCTTCACCCCTAAAACCTTTTATCTCAAGTTTATCTCAATCACTTGTGACTAGATTTTAACATCAGAGTGGAAGACTCAGGTTTTTGTGTGTTTTTTTTTCAGTATTGTAAAATGTAAAACACCCTCTAATTGTGGAAGCCTCTAAAAAGAGCACAGCATGCCCAAGGAATTAAGGCCATATTGAGTTTAGCAAGGTGAATGAAGGGGAGAATTATAAGAGCTAACTATGGTAAGTTAGGCAGCTAATGCAGGGTCTTCTAGGTACTGGTAAAACTTTGGATTTTATCTGAAGTACAGTAGGAAGTCACTGGAGAATATTAATAATAAAAGAGGAGCATGAGAGAGAAGTGACATAATTTACACTGAAAAAAATTGTGGCTATTGTTTGGCAATTAGTTGGAGGGACATAAGAGTACCAATAACTAGTCTATTATGTTAGTTCAAGGGAGAGAGGAAGGCGGTTTGAACTTAGGAGAAGAAAATAGAGAGGGCAAGAAATGCATGGAGCTGATATATATCTGTACATAGAATGAACATACCTTAATATTAGATTGGATCTGAAAGATAAAGGAGTAGAAAGAATCAGGATGAGATTCAGATCTCTGACCTAAGCAGTGTTTAAATGTTGGGGTCATTTAAATAAACTTGGACCAACCAAGGCTGAGAGGAATTGTTTGGGAATAAAAGGAAAGTGGGGTCTTGTGAAACCAGAGTTTGATGTTAGCTATAAGATTTGAGAAGCTCATAACTCATCTAAGCAGAGTTATTAGGTAAGTGGCTGAAAATTTTGGGCTTAGGGAAGAAGACATTTGCTGTCTCTACCTTGGAAACAAAATAAATACATAGTCAGAAAAAGGTACTCCTCCAACACTAAAGGGGATTAATATTATTAGACACAACCTATGTGTTGGAAGATCTCACGCTTTCATTGGAGAGGTTAAATGTATATAAACATGTTTAAATGGTCCCAGGATAGAGCCTATTCTTGTGCTTATTGTAAGGAATTTGGGTATGTTAGCTTATGACAGAGCAAAATATAGAAATTATATTAATGTGAGGTACCTTTGGAGGAATTATGCTACAAAAGTAGGTGCTGAAAGATGACCTCACAGATGTTAATTATAGGAATAGTGTCCCTTTATTTCCTGGGCATGAAACTAGATGGAATGGAACTCACCCTGAGTTTGAAGATAATTGACTTCAAGCCAAAGGAAATATATTCTTTGCAGAAAATGATGTTATGGAATCATCATTTGTTTTCTGATCAACTCTATTGCATCTTTTACAACAGAATTAAATGGAAAGAAGTAGTCAGATAAAAAGAGCTATAATATTAAGGTCTTTATGGCAATTCATAAAGTAGGCGTTTAAGCTCCTTAAGAACATGGTGGGAAGGTGCACCGTGAACCAGGCAATAATGTGCTGGCAGTGATGTCTAAGTTGGCATCATGTAGTTGTGAGAGGCAAGGACACTAATGGCCCTTCTATATAATATGTGTTCACCCCAACCCTTGAGGAAAATTTAAAAAAAATGATAGCATGGTGAGGACCATAAGTCTTATTATGTAGTAAAGGCTACATATTTTTTAAAAATCTTTGAATTACTTATTTATTAACTTTTTTTTGCTGAACTTAGGTGACTTGTTGAAATGAGAAGTATGATTTATGCATAAATCACATAATATATTGAGTCAAAAAAAGAGTAAACTATTTGGCTCAGTATATTACTGCCAGAGATGGTAGTAAAAAGGGATGATCTCCTCTCTCTGTGAGAGTCATCATGTTGGATTTCTATTGAACCTTAAAAGATGGGGCAATTTATTTCAAATTTGGTTAATTCTGGCCATGCCACATGCTTACAATAATAGGTAAAGGTGTAATTATAGAGTAACATTTAGATACTATTGTTAAAATATCTTGACCAGTGAATCCAGAATCCATGAATCCTCTCCTAATCACACTTTCAAGGGATTTTTCTAAAGAATTGATGCATAATGATTCAAAATAAGACAAAATAATACTTTATGAAGTTGGATTTGGTTCTGTTAAAAACTGCATTATCTGCTCTTTTTGACTTCAATATTCTACAATCAAAGTACAGAGAGAGATAGGTCTGTATCATATATATCAAGCTCTAAATTTAAATCTAAGTCTCAAATCATATTCCTCTATTGTTTGAAAAGACCACATCCTTTAGGGCCAGAAGGAAAAAGTAGAGAGTGAGCAGTGCTTAGTCTGCCTGATTATTTACATGCCTTTCCGTAAGGCATGGATTACTAAATATACGTGGCTCATCACATATATGTGATGATAAAAGCCAACCCATTTAATTTTCCACCTTTGAGATAGTATATAAGGAAACATGGAGATTAAGTAAATAGGACTCCCCTCTCTCTGAAGCTAACTAATAGGAAGAACTTGGATATCTCTAAAGATGTGGAAGGGTATTCTTGGCAAGATAGATTTTGTGAGGAAAGGCATGTGAGTTTGGCAAAGCCTAGGGTAATTTCAGGGAGAGAGTGAATATCACAGAGAATTGTTTGTTGATCACATTTCATATCGATTCATACTCCAAAACACTGGAGTAGTAAAAAGATGTACATCCCCTTTTCTGCTCTTTTATGTCTTAGGCATTTAGTCAGAAGTGTTAGGAAAAAATATTGATCGAAGTGATATTTTAAGGCATGTTGATATGATCAGAACGCATGAAGTTTCAGACAAAAGAAAGTCTAGAGGTAAATAAACTTGTCAAAAGACAATGGTATTAATTTCAATCTGAGAAGGATGATATTTACCTGCAGAGATAAAACAAAAAAAGGATCGACAATATATTAAACTATGCTCACTGAAATGGAGCAACACATCAGACTTTACTCTTGTGATCTGGAGGCAGTGTGCTATTAATAGCATGAAAAGTAGCATTTATTGAATAAATAGTTTTATATAGCACAAATATTATGTTATTTAATCTGTCTATAGGTTGGTGCTTCCTCCTTCAGCCTGTTTTTCAGATACAAAAAAAATTAAGGCACACGGTTTTAATAACTTGTCAAGATCTCACAATTAATAAATGGTGGGGCTGGCATTCTAGGTGAGGTAGCTATCATTTAAGAAAAGATGAAGAACATAAAAAGATGTAAGAAAGGTGACAAGTTGTTCCAGAAGAGCTAGAGAGATCTATTTATCAACAGTGTGCTCTAGTATCATAATTTGGATTTAGAAGACTTTCCCACACTTAATTATATGGATTGCCAATATTGGAATCCTAAATCTCTGTGGTTTAAGGCATACCTGTAATAAATAAATGAGTAACTAATATGTACTTTCAGTTTCTGGAATAAAATTTTTCCATGTTTAATATAGAAATGAAAATGAGTCACTGGCAGAGGATAAATTTTAGAGATATTTATAAGGGAATTAGGCTCACTTAATCATATTTAAGAAATATATTTCAGAGTCTGGTAAGACATTCATTACATATAGTGCTGTTCTGTTACTTTGGAAAATAAAACAAAAGTGTAGGTTTGAGAATATGGAATGATAAATATCCCAGAGCTGTGCTAGAAACAAGCCTAAATGAATAATGTAATGTGCATGTTTCTAGCCATACAGCTTACAAAGCAGAACTAAAAGCCTTCTTCTTCAACTCTGAGCTAATTCAGTCTAATATTTTAGAAAATTGGTGTACAAATGATGATAGCTATTGTCTTATTTGATGAGCAGACTGAAACACAAAATTGGCTATTAGCCTAAAGCTTAAGGACTTTGTAGAAAGGGGAAAACAACTGAAGCTAGCAAATAGACTTCCATTTGGGATGGGTGCCCAGAGTCCTGACTAAACTTGCTTGTGGTAACTTTCAAATTTCTGGGGACACATGTTTAACTGACCTTTGGGAAACAGAGTAAAGAGAAACAGGGCAGCTTTAAACAAAACCACCTTTGTAGTTTCACTCAGCGAAACCTTTTCTAAGACATTCGACCAGAACAAATCATCACATGAATATCGTAGAAATTGAAGCTTGTCTGGGGGAAATATAGAATAATTTTTTCACAATGTTGAGAATAGTATACAACTCATTCCAATAAACCTTTGGTTGGGACTGGATTGTGGTAGAACAAAGAACAACAGGAGAAGGAGCTGACTCCGGGCCATATTGAAAGGCTGGAGGTGGAAAGGCCTGAGGACAAGTACAAATAGGAAGGCAGAGCGAGGTACCAAGAGTCCAGAGGGTCAACCCAAGTCAGACAGAATTTGAGACGTGGGACTGCACTGGAGGATATGGGTAAGATTCAGAGAAAAAAGGTCAACTGTGTCCCAAGATCAAAGTCAGGAAGGAGTAAATGGACAGGAGTATACAGAGCATTTCTCCCTCAGAGACTAAGCCTTCACTCCTCAAAGAATGAACTATCACTGAAATACTCTTGGGCTACATTATAAGAAAAGAATTAATTTGGTGTAGTTCATGCTATTGAGGAGTTTATAAACTAGTGGTGGATATAGACCAATAAGTAAATGCATTAAACAGAGACATGATTGTGCAGTGGTTAAGGGGATGGGCTCGATCTACATTTGATTCTCATTTTCTGTCATTCCTGGCCATGTTAACCTTGAAAGATTATTTAGTTTTTAACCTTTAGTTTTTAATCTTCCAGTTTCTTGGACCATTGTTGTGAATCAAGTGCTTTGAAGCTCATCAAACATTTCTAGTTTACTAGGGACAGGATTTGACTTAATGCCAAAAAAAGAAATGAAAAATGTGGAAGGCTGATGGCTTCAGTAAAGTGTTTGAAATAATGGGAGAGTGAAATCACATAAATGAAATATTAATTTGATAATTATTACCTTATTTATTATCTTGTTTCTCTAAAACTTTTAGAGAAATATTAATATCTGATTATTTTGTTCTGGAATTTGATAAATGAATGAATTATCATTGCTATATTTTTATGCTATGCTTTCAATCTATGAGTTCTAAATAAGTAAACAAATAATAGCCACTGTGTTTAAATATTTGAATATCACAAAGTAAAAGTCAAAATGAAGTGGTAATTAATAGTTCGGTGCATTTTGATATCTCATATGCATGTTTATAACTAGTGTGCTAAGATAATATACACTTGGTCATTTGACTAATTTCTGAGGAAAATGTTCAGGCAAAAACTGTACTTTGTTGAAAATATAATAACAATGAAGGTCAGGAATGTTTAACACTATTTAGAATGCATGTTGCAACCTATCTTAGCCAGTGAAAGCATAGACTGAAATAGAATAGGTCCAGGTAATTTAATATTATATTATTCATTTTATTTATAATTCATTGAAAAATACATGTATCGACAGAGTTGGATTCAACCTGAACAGTGAATGATCTGTTTGTATAACTTGTTTCTGGGATTCTGGGGTCAGATTTCTTTCCTTAGTAGTAGTGGTGGATGGTTCTGGAATAAGTACATCCCTTCCTAGTAACTCTTCTAAAAAACCAACTGCATTTCTAATATGTTGTCCTGGATTATCCTCTTAGTCTGGGAAAACATAATCATACTCATATATTTATTTTTCTTTTTTAGAAAAGTGAAATAAAAAAAAGCAGAAGAGTCATGGCAGCATTAAGAGTGAGAAAGTCAATGTGCTCTAAGTGCTGCCTCATCACCTTTGCGTATTGTGCAATTTAATTCTTTTCCTCAAGGCCCACAGAAATAAACTAATTTTCATGATTGATTTTCTTGCATAGCTTATATCTTTCTCTAATACTAAATTTTCTTACATTATTAAAACTTACCTTACAAGTTTCTACTTTATTAGAAACTATACTGTGAAATCAGGCAGGATATAGTCTGGGGAAGCATTTACTTGATTAGAAAAGATTCGTTCAAGCCTTTCTTTACAAAGTAATTTTGAGAAATTCAGAAAGTGTTTTATGTATGACCTACATATTTTATATCTGTACCTAGTATGAAAATTTATAAACACATACCAAAGAATTTAGATAATTCAAACACTAAAGTGTTACAACTATTAGACATTTTAAGTTATATTAACTGTAGATGTTTGCTATAAATTAAATATCCAGTTCTCATTGAATAGATGTATGAAATTTTAAATTGGCTATAAATTCACCAAATAAAACAAATTAAAATATTAGTATTATATAATATCCTGAATTGATTTTTTTCCAGCATTCACCATAGAAGCCAGTATTAATATGATCAAATTCTATGAACAATAATATAAGATATGCTATAAAAATGCAAGCGTTTTGTAATAATGATTTTTATTTTCTTTCTTTTTAAAAAAAAGTATGTAAGCCCACTGTGCATCCATGATTATACTTTAATTACTTGGAATAAAAGAAAAATTTTTAAATTTCATTCTTGTATTTTCAATAAAACATTTTTAGTTGTATTATAAAATATCAAATCATCTGAGAAAGTTGAAATCTTTAGTGGAATGAGCCTATGTATTTCTAAATAAGATAAAGAATATTGTCATAGATACCCCTTAGGTGAGTATAGATACTTTTGAATTATTCGCATATACAGAAGTTGTTTATTAATTTTTAAATAGATTAATGATAAACATTTTCATATTTACATTAAGTCTTTTCCATTTTTAAGTTCATTTATATATTTAATAATTTTTAAGCTCACATATTGATAACGTATAAAATATGTAAATCAGCTTTTGATTTGTTTATGTGGTAAAACATTTGTAAATAACTTATTTCAGTTAAAACATTTTATGTAAACATAACTCAGTGTTGTGTTAGTTATATGGATATACACCAATTGCACATTCAGTTTGGAACCAATGAAGGGTCGTATGTAAATTAATAAGAGTTAGATATTGCTGTTGCTCTCAAGGAGCTTGCAACTTAGAAATATTTTCAGGTATTTTATAACTGACATTTTAAATTTATTTTAATTGTGTCGAATACAGAGCCTTGATATTTACCTTTGATTTAATGATTTTTTATTTTTCAATTACAGTTGACATACAATAGTATATTAGTTTTAGGTATGCAACATAGCGACCAGACATTTAGATAACTTACGAAGTGATCACCCCAATAAATCTAGGACCCATCTGATTATTTCTAATTGTTAATAGTTTACTACAAAGTATCCAGATAAAGTATTCAATTTCCCTGAAATACTAAACTATTCATTATGAATCTGACTTGATAAGGTAGAATTAAATATAATACATTAAAAAAGATTAGTTTCTGACAAAACATTGAATTTAAGAATGGGTCAGCCTTTCTTACTGGATCCTGTAGATTTGTCTGTTTTTATCTGTAGCTACTTTCTCAGGGGGTCCATAGATCAGTACTTAACCTTTGATGGTATCAGTACTATAAAATAATTGGTCTGCTATCTCTCAATTAGCTCTGATCACTGATGGGCCAGGGGTTGGGGTGGAGGTGGGCAACAAGTATTAAAACTTTTCCATTGGTAAGGAGACTACTTTTAGCTTAGTTATCTTTCAAATATGTGTCCTTGATTGGGAAGAGAATAAATCTTTTCACAATGCTAATAAGCAAAATACAAGGTAGATAGTGGCTTGATAATATTAGCATTTTACATATTATTTTATTGCTTATTATTTTATTTCGTCTCAGGAAATAGTAAATCTCTAAAGAGTGCATTTCAAGTTAGAAAGAATGGAATGACAAATTTAGTATTTTTTAATGAAGATTTACATAATTTATGGCTTTAAAATTCCATCACTTGTGAGGAAAGCTGATTGATTATATTCTGTGCATATTTCATTTTTGACCTTAAGTTTTTCTGCTTTCAATTACTATATATTTTTGAATTTTATCTTTTTTGGTCATATTAAATAATTAAACTTTAAATTTATTTCATGATTTTATTGAAAATGATTTTACAATGTTGGTGACATGTCTAAGTTATATTGCTATTTATATACGAGCATTAATTATATTACCTTTTAGAGGAATTGCAAGAAAGATACTTCTATACTATAGTTTTGGAAGTTTGATTACTTATATCTTGATTTTTATTTGTTGTGAATTTTATTTTTAGGGTTATGTTTTTATTCTATGTGATTCTTGGTATGTTGGAAACTTGTGCATACTACTGTATTTTTTTAAATCCCCTTTTAAATTCCTCGCTACATAATCTGCAAGATTGAAGTGCTAGCATCTTTGATTTATCATTCAGTTTACACTCTGATTGAATTTATGGCCCCAAACCCTCAAGTGGCAGTGAGAATTAACACTGGAATCTCCATTCAGCCTAGGGCTCTTTGCCTGTGTCCTAGAGTCATATCCAAGTCTGGGATGGGTTTATTATCTTCCTCCTTCTAGGTGAGACAGCTTATAGACTAATTCAAGGAAGGACACAAATATAAGAAAAAATTTTCACATTGTACTTTGATCTATTTGTTTTGTTGTCACTAAAATAAAAAATTTCCACTGCTATCAAGGCGAGCTAGATAAATGCTTCACAAAGTTTAGTGTGCATAGAAATTACCAGGAGAAATTTGTGTTAAAACACAGATTCTTAGCTATAACCCCCAGAGATTCTGATTTAGTAGGTCTAGGAATAGGGTGCTTTAGATTTTCATTTTGGATAAGCTCTCAGATGTTGCTAATACTGCTGTCTAAGGAGCATGTTATGAGTAGCAGATAAGTGGATAATGTTAACCAATAAGAGATATCAGCCAAATGTTTAAATTTTTGAGGAGAATGAGTACATTTATTAATGAGGTACACAAAAGCATTGTGTTTGAACATTAATAATTAGTAGAACTTAAAGGATATAAGTTTGGTAGTAATTATGCTTTTATTTCATAAAAATTTCACATTAGAAAAATCCTGTGAGATTTTTAATTCCCAAATCTCATCGGACCAGTTTAAGCCTCAAAATGGAAGCTGCTTCTCTTAATGATCACTTATCAAAACAAACAAACAAACAAACAAATATACAAACAAACAAAAAACCCATGGAAATTATTATTTTAAGAATATTTTTTAAATATTATGTTTGATGCATACACTAAATTTTTTGCTGAAAGTCCTTAGTAGTGTGGAGTATTATCAATAAAGTTTACATTTAAGTAGAATGATTAACATTTAAAGTTGATTTTTTAAATCCATTTTCTAATGACTTCATCATATATTTGATTAAAAAAAGAAAGCTAACTGTCATATATATTATTACTGATCCACTATATCTTGTAAATTCACCATTTGTGAATAAAATTTCATAAAATACTAGAAGATTGATTTCGGGTTCCCATACTGGTGGATCCTCTTTGTTGCAGATTAGCATTCCCAATAAAAATAATCAGAGAACCTAGATGCTATTTTTAAAAATAAAAATAAATTTAAAAACATACCAAAATCAACATGTATTTGAAATTCAAATACTAGTCACTAAGGTCGAGAGCACGTGAGAAGCCCAAGATCCTGGAATAAAAGGGAGCAGAAATGGGAGCCTGACATTCAGCACCCATTTATTTTCTGGTAATTGTCAATTTACAAGTGATAGTTAAGGATAAGAAGCCAAGCAGAGCTTCTGGTAGCCTTCCAGGGCTGTGGAGTACCCCGAGGGACATACCAAGAGGGAGCCATGGTAAATCCCCAAGCTTTTAGCTGATAGCACTGAGGAGCTACTACAGCTTGGATATTGAGGTTTTGACAGGCAGGATTCAAAGACAACTCCCCAATAACCTACATTCTTTTATCATCCTTCCTCTTGAATGTTTGAGGACCTCTGAATACTATGGGGTATCATACTGTGATTAGGTTCAACTATGTAACAAAGGAAGGGATTGTGCAGATGATTTTGAGTTAATCACAAAAGAGATTATCCTGGGTGAGTCTGAACTATTGACACAATTTCTTAAAAGAGTAATTGGGCCCTTCCTAGTGAGAGAGATTCTTCTACTGACCTTGAAGTAGTAAGCTGCCATGTTGTGAGACTGTCCTGTGGCCTTTAGAATTTGAGAGCACCTCTGGCTAGCAGCTCAGAAGAAAGTGGATCTAATTCCTATAATTTCAAGAAACTGAATTTTGTCAACAATCAAGTTTAGAAGGGGATCCTAAACTTCTGAAAGAAACATGGCTTGGCCAATGCCTGATTTCAGCCTTGTAAAATCATGAGCTGATGCCATAGCTAAGCTGTGCTCAGACTCCTGACTCCTGGAATCTGTGAGAATCCTCAATGGTAAGATGAAAAAATTGTATAGTTTACAATTTTTAAGGTGAAAAAGTTGCTTTTTTATAGTTTATTTCACTTCTAAATGTCATATTCCCAAATTATGTTAATATTATATTCTGAATTTAGTTTTTTAGAATTGATTCTGTTATTAAATGTTTGTTTTTTTATTTCATTGAAAAATGTTTTATATACCTAGGAAAAGCCCTGTAAGAATATTGACCAAACTCTTAACATTTAATATCATAATGGTTACATTAAATATAGGATTATGAGGTTGGGGATGGAAGAAAGAGAAGGGAACTCTAATGTTTTCTTTATACACGTCTACACTTTTGATTTTTTTTCTATTTGTAGAAGGAGCATTTACTCTTTACTCTCGTGTACCCCCTGATATCAACTTTGATCCAGCGATATAACATACCAGGGGTCAAAAATAATTTCCATGTACAGTCTTGAGGAAGTCTATTAACCATAGCCTAATCCAGAATTAATGCCAGTGCGGAATCCATTCTGTATCCAGTGAAAAGATAAAGCCCTCACATTCTCACTCCTTCCCTATATCTACTCCTTCCTTGGTGTTCCCCAATTACACCCAAGTCCATCAAACTTTTGTCTCTGGATGTCCAACCTCAGTTTATAATTTACTTTATTAGAATCTCATTATAGTTGGTAGGGTCATCTAAAATCTTTCTCTCTCAAGAGATAGGGAATCAAGTCTTCTCACTCAGATCCTCCTTGAGGAACACTTGGGTTATCCATTACCTTTTCCTATAATGTCATATTTTTTTCCTATTTAACCTTACTGTATTACCACTGTGTGAATGGTTTCTCCCTGGTTAGCATAAATTTTCTGGAGTCAGTTGTTTTTCCGCAACTTTTTTATCTTTCTGTCAGTTTCCTATATCTACCCAATTCAAATACACCAGTAGAAAATATGTATCATTTTTTTCCATTGGCATATGTACAAAATAGAAAAACAAAACACACATGCACATGCTATCTACAGAAAAATACGTATCTGATCCTTACAAGTTTAAAAGAGGAAACAAGCCCTCATATATGTCAGCACAAGAAATGAAAAAAAAAGAAAAAAGAAAACAGGTGCTGCTTTTCCAATGTCAGAGTTTTAGGTGCTTCAATTCTTACGCTACTTTAAGATTTGCTTTTGTAATTTAAAATATAAATTATTGCCATCAGAAGAAATCTAATTTAGCAGATTAAAGCAGTTTTATTTTTAACTCATGAGTGAAGAGTTTGAGAAAAAAGTTAACAAAATTACATACTTACTGATCCTAGAGAAGACATAAGGCACCGTATTATTGATGGATTTTCAAGAAAATCTCTTTGTTAGAGTAGGGGTTTCAATCAATAGGTGTGATTCACCATTTATACCAATCAGAGGTATCTGGTAGACTGGCTGGTGACATTGTCATGTCCACTTTTCCTTAGCAACCACCCTGTGGTTTCCCAACATTCCTTTAGGAGGAAACAGGACTCCCAGTGAAGAACATTTCTTACTTTATTCTGGACTTTAAAAGCTATATTTATGTATTTCTACTTGAAAATATGTTCTTCACTACATTGCCTTCTATACAACCTAACCTAAGGCTGAGAGGAAATGAACAAAAGCTTATGTTTTAAAAAGATACTTTCTACAGGGAGGATTTTACTTTTAGATGTTTTGAATGTTCTTAATTGCAATCAGTGTTCTCCTCCAATATTTAGCGTGTGAGTGCCATAGGTTTGTACTCTCTTACCTAAAGAAGAAACCTGCGTTCTTTCTTTCAAATTTTAAATCTTTTTAGTTTCCTTAATATTTTAGATAACAAGGAACAAGTAACTAATACCATTTGAATGCTGATGTGAAAATGTGTAGTTTTTAGATACAACCTCAGAGGAGCCAGCCAAAATGAAACTAATCAGTACTTACTTGTTTTAGGCAGTTACCAGAACATATAGTAGCAAATTAAGTTATTATTTGGCTTTTTATCCATATGTAATGTAATAACTCTTTTTGCCTAAACACACAAAAATTAATTTGCTACTGTTGACTGACAGAAGTATTTAGATTTCGCTGCCCAAAATGAGCAAAATCTACCCTTTCCTGAAATGTAGAGTTAACTTTTCTTCTCTAAATAAGTAACTGTTTTTATTTTATTTTATTTTTTTGAAACTTATGCTATTTGTATCTTGTCACAGCAATCTGACATGAACATCATGGACTTTGTTTTAGTTCTTCATGAGGATATTTGGCATTTAATTATAGCTGCCTTCTGAAATGCTAAAATGAGCTTTAGTTATGGAATGTATTATCTTCAAATTTTTAGTTACATTTTTTAGTACAGATGGAAATAAGTTTTTTGGTTGACACTTGCCACTGTATACTGCTTATTTTTATGCCCCCAAAGTTAGGATTTTTTATTACTGTAGTTTTACTCTACTTAAATTTTTATAGCATTATAAAGAAATAATCATGTCAGATTTCATTCTCTTAGTTTGCAACTGAGAAAATGAATAATCAGAAATTAATGGATTTTAAGATTGTCACTCTACTAAATGGAAAAACTGGAGTCAGACTCAGATCCTGATGTCATGTCTGCTGATCTTTACTGTATACCTCTTTAATTTGTTATAATAAAATTTGAATGATTTTTAGAGAATCAGATAACCTGTGTAGTCAAACAGAAGAGCAAATAATGTATAGACACATATTTTTGTTAGCAGTGTTTATTCTCTTGTTCTTATCTATTTTTATATTTAGATATTTGAGGGTATTAGCAACCTGAGAACTGCCTTTGAAAATCTCATGTGGTATATCACCACCTATAAGCTCATAAACCTAGTAAATATATGAGAAAAAAATTACGTTTTCATTTTCTTCTCTATTATGACATTGTTATTTATTGTTTGCTGTTGTTACTCTTCTCCTAACTGCCACTCACAACCGTAAGAAAAGGAACCATGCTTATAAAATATAATTATATTAGCCTCTCCCCAGCAACCTGGACATAGCTGATTGGCTACACCTTATCTGAGCTGGGACAATCACATTGTCTCAAAAGTATGAAATTCGGATCCATAGATATTAGTCTTTATGGTCACTCAAACTAAGGTAATATAAACTCAAGATGTATGGGTTGGTCTATGTGTATAGAAAAGAAGAGAAAGCCAAACCAGAGGGGAAGAGACAGAGAAAGAGAGATTTCTCCATACAAATGTATGGAGAAAGAACAGGATCAAGAGATTAGGTATTCTCAGAGAAATAGATATCCAGATCACAAACATCTTTTTATTCCCTAATTTCAATTCCCAGAATCTTGACTGCACCCCTTGCTCTTGGCTTTCTTGAGTTCTACTCAAATTGTTTGTTCATTTATTTTGCTTCATTCTTACAACCCTAAAAATTGTGAAGACAAATTAAATCAAAGCTTTACCAAACTCATATTTTATTTATTTATTTTATTATGGTGACATTAGTTAACTAAATCCAATAAGTTCCAGATGTACAATTTAATGATAAGGACCAAAGTCATATTTAAAATCAAATGGGTTGTTTTGATTTTCAAACATCTTAATTCCATTTAATATTTTGTTTTGCTATAGGCATAATAATTTTATTGTCATTTTTGAAAGTGCACATGTTTAAAAAAAATAAGTAAGATTTACATCAAATCCCACCATCTGGAAGTAGCTTCTGTTAATATTTTGATATATTTCCTTGCAGTCCTTTGTGTATGTCTGCACACATGCATAAGCATGCACGCACACACACACACATTAATTTTTATGGAATAGTGATAGACAATATGTACAGTTTTATGTTTTACTATTTTTATTTAATAAAATGATTTTTGGAAATTTTTTTTATTTACTGTAACATCATTTAATTAACCATTTTCTATTTATGATCATTCTGATTTTTTAACTTAGAATATTAATTGTAGCCTCATTGGAACTTTGATTTTTTTTATCCCTTGTTTTATTCAACAAATTTTTATTAAATGCCCACTGTGTATTAAACAGTTTGATACAACTAACCAATAAGATATGTTCACTTACCTTGAAGGGATTAGAATCTTAATGTGAAAGAGATTAGTATAGCAATATGTTCATCAAATTTGGGTCAGTCAATTCTTTGAGGAAAAAGAGATGAAGAAGTTCTTCTTAGAGGGAAATTAGGTCTTAAATATTTGAATCATAGTATTTGAATAATTGACTGAAGAGAAGCATACATATTGAGCAATAAGAGATAAATTAGAAAGGTAAGCAGGGCTTGTATTATGATGGAGGGAGGCTTGTTTGCCATTATAAAATCAATGGATAAAACTAAAAGTTTTGAGGTGGAGGAGGAACCTTGGTAGATTTGCATTTTCAACTGATTATATGACAGTATAAGATGGATTGCTCAGGTGTAAAACTTGAAGTCAAAAAGCTACTTGAAGTGAGAAATCTACTGAATGAGATCTGGTATTACTATATTAGTAGTGAAGAGAGATTAAATTAGACCTTTACTGAAAAAATAATTTATGGTATTTGATGACTGGTTGGCTGTCAGAAGGTGAAGGGTAAGGAGAATCTCAGATTGTTCTTAATCTTCTGGCTTGCTACTATTGATATGACATGAGATATAGAATACAAGAAAAAGTGCAGGTTTAGTGGAAAGATGATGAGTGTTAATTTAGACATGTTTGGCTTGAGTGACCTTGTTGGAAATTGTATTAATCAGTTTAGAGTGCTATAACAAAAAATACCATAGATTGGTGATTTAAACCACAGCAACTTATTTTCTCACAGTTTGGGGGCTAGGAGTCTGAGATCAGAGTGCCAACATGGTCAGTTCCTATGAGAGCTCTTCTCCTGTCTTGCAGATGGCTGCCTTCTCTCTGTGTTTTCACATAGCAGAAAGAGAGTGAGCAACATCTCTTATTTTCTCTTCTTTTAGGCCATAGTCCTATCAGATTAGGCACAACTTTTATGACCTCATTTAACTTTACTTCCTAAAGACCCTATCTCCAGATACAGTCACATTGGTAGTTAGGGCTTCAGCAAATCCATTTTAGGGAGATACAATTTAGTCCAAAGAAACTAGATGTAAATCTGGAACTTAAGTGACATCTTAGAACTAGAGATACAGTTGGGTATGCCTTATCATGAGAGCACACGAGTATACCCAGTTTGGGCATCCAAAATATGAAAGGAAAAAGGTCAATAACTCAAATATTTATGTTGCTCTCAGATGAAGAAGAGATAGCAAAAGAGATTGAAAGAGAAAGGTCTGCTGGAGGACAAGCAGAAGATTGGACATCTCTGAATGTAAAGTAGAAGTAGTTTTATATAGAATGGAAGATGCGACTATGTCAAATCGTATGTAGAAGTCAAATAAAATGAATTTTACCTATCTAAACAAATCTTCAGCTCTTGGCAGGATATGGTATTAGTGAAATTCACCTACTCCCTACTTCTTTCTTGTTTCTAGTTTTGCTTTAGTTATTTCATTTTTTTTCTGTTTTACTACTGTTCTGTATTTCATTGATTATAATGAGCAATGTTAGTGATACAGCATTCAACTTGCCAACTACACAGATGTATTGCTTGGTGTCTATTCCTCTATAGTCAGGAGATCACAATTTTTAATGTTCGATCTTTAAAAAAAATCCTTGACTAGGGATTTGCATGGGATTAGCAGGGACAGTTTGTTGAACAGAAATACTATATATAATTGGAGAAAATCTGTAACAAGTGAGTCTCCCTTCAGATGCCAGACCATGATGATTCTCTGTATCGAGTCATTTGAGTGATACATGAGATATGTAACCTACAAGACAAGAACTTAGAACTGTTCAAGTGTGACCTTTTCTGGGAGAAATAAAACTTTTTAATAGTTTTCAGTTTCAGAAGGAAAGATATTGAGATTTAGTGTTAAGAAAACAACATTCCTAGTGTTAAAAGAATGTGAAAAAAAAGATTTAGAAAATAAATTCTGTGTAAAAATCATGGGGGAATAGATAAATAGGATCTAGGAATATATCTCTAGTTATTTCCACAGAAGAGTTTAATGACAAAGGCATTTCCATAAGCTTACATTTAATATTATATTGAATTTTTAAAAAGCCAAGAAATTAAATAGGATATTTGTTGAAAAAATGCATTTCATATATTATTACATATTATATATCAAAAATTTTTACAAATAATATGAATATTATATGTCTTCTTTTTTGCCTAAGAAAAACATAAAATTTGGTTTTGCCATCAAAAATCAACTTGGCTTTCACATAGTAATGGCTATCTACAGCATCATGGTTCAAAGAAGGATAGCAAACTTTTAGGTAATGCTGAACCTCTTAGCATGTGAGGGCATTTGGGATACTGACAGTGATATAAACAGAAGGGAATGTTGGCATTGTCCTAAACAATATTTTCTGTATTTAAAAAATTATTTCATTGAGGGCAAAATCAGAAGCTATATTAGGTCATAGTATGTTATTGCTTATTATTTTGCCTGTGCTACTTTGCTAGGGGAATAAATTTGATTAGTCTGATAAATTTATTCTTCACAGGAGCATGATAATTTTTTTTTTACTCTATGGCCTATAATTTTATTATAGCTTGCAAATTGATTTTTTGTTTTATGATTTGCTCCAGTACATTCCCAAGCATGAAATTTTAGAAAAGTATCCTTATCATTTGAGGGATTATTCCTTCATTTACTTCTAATATGCTTTTAGAAAAGGAACATAATTGCCCATTTCCAATCTTCTAACATATTAAACATGATCCATGAATTCTAATAAACAGTAGATAACTTTTCTGTGGTTATTTTAGCCAGTTCCTTAGGGTAATTGAGGCCTTGCTGGAGTATATAAAATTTATTTATTATTTACACTGACATATCTTTATTAGAATTTGCTTATATTTTAGTCATGGCTTTTAATTCTGCTGCCTTTTAATGGATGAGGGCATACCTTCATAAAATAATGTATAACATATGGGTTAATAACTAAACAAGAGGCATGTACTTTCTGCTTAGGATGTAGAAATCTAGAAGGAACATTATTCTCATATCTTTTTTTATCTTCATCTTTAAAAAGCAACAACAAAAAGCTGAACAATCTGCAAATTCACCATTTTTTTGTGAGCACATCAGAGACCTGAGGTAATTGGGCAACCAACTAACCTGAAACTTAAGATAGAATGTGAGCACTTGTTTGCCTGGGGCAGATGCCACTAGTCAGCGGTAATGTATGATATTATTTATACGTGGGACCTAAAAACGTCAAACTCATAGAAACAGAGAACAAAACAGTAGTTACAAGTGGCTAGAAAGTAGGAAGAGGTGTTGTTTAAGGTCCAAATTTGAAACAGGTAGTAAATAAGTCCTAGAGATCTAATGTACAGCAGAGTGAATATAGACAATGCTACTGTATTATAAATCATCGAACATGCAAGATATTAGATAGTAATTATTTCAACCACTAAAAAGAAATGGTAATTGTGTGATATGTTAGAGGTGCTAATTAACACTACAGTGGCAATCATATTACACTGTATAAATTTATCAAATCAATAAGTTGTATACCTTAAATTTATATAATACTATATGTCAAATATATTTCAATAAAAATAAATAAAAAGGAATGTAGCTAAACTCTTTAATTAATAAAGGCAATGTGGGCTAGAAAGAAATATAGTATCCTCAGAGGTTCCAGATATAAGGGGAATTTGCACTTACTTGCAGGCTTTTCTCCATGGACCTCAGTGTATACTTATTAAAAAAAAAATTGGGGCCAGAGTCCTCAGAGAGCATCTCTTCTAGTATAAGCTTAGTGTAGGTACAGCAGCCACTGAAGGAAAGGCAGGAAATGCCATCAGTATTCTTCTCTTAAACTGCTAGGGGAAAGACAAACCATGACTCTTAGAGTCCCAGCTGAAAACCCACTGAAGCTTGTGAATGAGAGCAGAAAAATATCCTTTTCCTTGAAAAAAGACAAAAATATCTCCAAGTCCTAGAACTACAGCTGGAGGAAAAGACTGAAGTGTCTAGACCCAGGGCCACATATTCTAGTTAAAATTTAAGGTTAATCAGAATGGAGAATACACACTACATTCTTGTCCTTCAACCAGGCTAACAAGTTTCAAATAATAAGTAACAGTGGAATACTGCTGGGTGAGTAAAAGAGCATGGAGGGAGTCTTTCTCTGAGGCATTGAGCAAAGCAAAGTCCTAAAGTTGAGAGTGGAGGAGCTCTTGAGAAAAATCCTCTGTCTAACTAGTTCTTACCCTAACCACAAGGTAATAGTAGAGGAATTGGAAGTCTGAGGTGCAGAGAATAGCCTTGGTGACAACAAATCCCAAACCTGGCTCAGCTCCTGAGTAGATTGATTCAAACCTCAGGACTAGCAGAAGGACAGCAACTCTCACTGAAAGACAGAAACGATTTACTCAGTGTCTAATGTCCTACACAAGATGTTCAGCTTTAAACAAAATTTGCGAGGCCCACAAAATGGCATGATAAAATGGACATACTGCCAAAGTAAAAATAATTTAACAAAACCAGACAAAGATATGACCCAAATAATAAAACTAACAGAAAAAATTTAAATAACTGTTATTAATATTTTAAAGACTAATGTAAAAGGTGGATAATATGCACATCACATAGGTAATTTTAGCAGAGCTTGAAACCAAATGAAAGAATTAAACAGACATGTTAGAAATGAAAACACATTAATGAAAATGAAGAATTCCATTGATGGGCTCATCTGTATGCTCGGTACAGCTGTGGAAAGAATTGTACTTTAATGTATGTCCACAGATATTACCTACACTGAAAAATGAAGAGGAAAAAGTCTAAAAACACAGATAAATCAAAACCAAACAAGAGGTATGCTATAATATCAAGTAGTGTACTTGTAATCCCAGAAAAAGTATTTTTACATTGACTTTATAGCCTTCAACCTTAGTAAATTCAATTAGTAGTTCTAGGAGTTATTTTATAGATTGTTTGGAATATTCAACATAGAAACCAATGTTGTCTGTGAATAGATCTTAGGCGGGGAAGATACAGATTGTGCAGAACTATACCTGTACCAATATTGTCAATTGATTTTCTAAACAGTATGGAGGAAATTCAGTGGAGAAAGATAGTCTTTTCAATACATGGTACTGGAAACAAATTCATAACTATATATAAAACATAAATCTATACAACTTCTACAAGAAAACATAGAAGGAAGTCTTTGCGACTTGGAAAGACAAATAATTCTTAACAATACCAAAGTCATAATCCATAAATGAAAAGATTAATATATTGAACTCTATCAAAATAAATTTTGATCTGTGGAAGACACTATTAAGACAATGCAAAGACAAGCCACAGGGAGGACATATTCCAAATCATTTAGTTAACAAAGAATTTATATCCAAATTATATAAAGAATGATTACAACTAAATAATGATAACTACAACCCAGTTAAAACAAATGAATAAAAGATGAACAGACACTTCACCAAAGATATATAAATAGTAAATAAACATATGAAAAGATGCTCAACTTCATTAGTCATGAAGGAAATGCAAATTAAAAATTCAATGAGATATCACTACACATTTATTATTATAGCTTAAAAAGGCTGACAATAATGAATACTGAAAATGTGGAACACTTTGAGTTCTCAAACATTGCTGGTGAAAATACAGAGCGGTCCAGTCATTTTGGAGAGCAGTTTGTCAGTTTCTTATAAAGTTCAACATGCACTTACTATATAACTCAACAATTGCACTACCAGATACATACTCAAGAGAAATGAAAGTCTGTGTTCACATAAAATCTTGTACAAAAATATTTTTAGGAGCTTTATTCATAATCACCAAAAACATGGAAATGATTAAGATGCCCTTCAACCAGTGAATGGATAAATAAACTGTGGTACAACCATGCAGTGGACACTTAGCCATGAGAAGGAATGAACTATTGATTTGCACAAAAATATGAATGAATCTCAAATAGATTTTCCTGAGGGAAAGGCTACATACAAGATTCCATTTATGTGATATTTTGGAAGAGGCCAAAAAATAATTTTTTAGAATAAATTGAGTCAATACATGAAGTTTCTCTTGGTTTTCTCATTCATCACATCTCTATTACTAAAAGGTAGTTGTTGTGTGTGTGAGAGAGAGACTTTTTTTAATAGAGAGTATTTTACATTAAAATATTATTTACCATAGATATGAAGGTGAACGCATGTCGCTTAATTCTTTCCATGGGATGTAATGGCCTATTGGAAGTCAAATGGACAGTAGGATTTAGTATAAGTTAGAACTTTCAGTTGGTCTCAGAACTAGGTTGTATTTTTCCCACATTGGTTAACATCACTGCAAATTGTTTCTCCATTACTGAACTACAAACAGGAGTAAGAGGAAAACTTTGCATGTCAGATGTCTAATATGCAATGATTAAACAATTTTTAAAAGTAGAAAACTATTCCAAAGTGGAATAACTTAAACTATTCATTTTTAAGTTTTACAGTATGTTAGGTCCTGGAAGGAGAGATATCATGAGTACTGTGTTATTTATTAATGCCTAGACTAATGATTGGGACATAGAAAATATCTAATACATATTTGTTAAGTAATTTCTTAAAAAAATGAATCTATAATAAAGACATATCATAACTAAATATAGCAAAATCATTTTTCTAAGGTATGCTTTAGCAAAATCTAGACTATATATATTCTAGAATATGTATGTATGTATGTATGTATGTATGTATATATATATACACACACCTTGAATATGTTTTAGGATTTTAGCATTATTATATTACAAATATGGATTGAACCCTTAGTCACAGTTGAGGGAGGGAGGAGTGAAGAATAAATAATCCTCTTTAAGGTGAAGATCTTCTTCCATGCCCAATCTAGTAGATACTCGATAAGTCTTTGCTGTTAACCTGGCTTTCTATACTGTACTAATTTTTTGATGATATATTTTGTTACAGTATTTTTAACTTGTCCCTAAGAAGAGATAGTTGATTATTTCTCCTGAAAATGTGTATAAATATTAATTCTGAAGAAGTACTTATTAAGACAAATTAAGTTTTTGTCCATTTAGTGATGCAGTTTGCCAGCTATTGGTGTCTAACTTAAGAAATACTACTGTAAAAACAGTGACATTCCTAAAGGCCTTCTTTATTCTCATAAAGTGAGAATATTTCATATTATAGCTTTTTCGTTTAAATTTAGCTATACTGAAAATAACGAAATTGATTCCTTGATATACCTGATATATTCTAATTGCCTAGAATATGAGCCACAAATTCTACATTGTAGATGCTATTATAGTAAATGCTGTTTAACTTATGCAAAATTTATAGACTGATGACAAAACAAAAGCTTCTGAGAGAATAATTATTTCACCACAAGGCAATTTATACATCTCAAACTCTATTGCTAAAGTGTAAATCACCCTTTGACTTATCATTGATTCATTTGATGGACACAAGTAATGGCAAGAACATACAGTTTTAAGGTATATTCTTAGTGGCCCATATGTCTACATGGGTTGCAAGTGTCTGTTGCATGAGCACGTATACACACACACACATTTTTATCCACATGCTTTCTACTTGATATATCTGTTTTCATTTTCCTTTATGCCATCCTGTGCTGTTACCTGACCTCTACCACCTAACAAAAGTCTGCTCTCTAATCTAATAAGTATATAAACAAAACACTGTAAGAGTCTAGGATAAAGAATGGTCCACAAACTTTGCTACACCTTGGAAACATTTGTGGAGTTTTAAAGAAATATTTATGCCTTGGATACAGCTCAAAGGATGCTGATTTAAAGTTTATTGTGTGTAGACTTGACATTAGGACTTAAAAAATACCCAGGTGATCCTAATCCAAAGCAGTAAAGTTTGAAAACCACTGCTTTAGAAAACAGTTTATATAAGTGCCTAGTAAACAAAAATTCTTGTGTATTTTGAAACAAGAAGCAACCATTTTAGTGACCTTTTATGATTTAAAAACTGTTCAAAAGTTATTTTCCTAAGGAATTTAAAGTGCTTTGATATACAATAGCAATCTTCAAGAAGGGATATGAGTTAAGGTGTCAACTTGTTCTTTTTGTAGAGTGTATGGAATGGAAAATGAACCTCTTTAAAAACAGAAAGCATGGGTTTAAGAAAACATACCAGTTTTTAAATATATTGTATTGGCTGAGCTTCTTATGAAACTTACTTTTTCATGTATAAATGCAGATAGTAATGTAGTTTTATGGCATTTTGAAAATTAATTAAAGAAAATTAAAATTAAAAAATTAAAGAAAACTCTTAAACTTTTAAGCACTGTACAAATTTGTAGTATAATTATTTACTATTATCCATAGCCTATTTCTGACCTTTTATGTCTATAAAGTATATTTTTTCAGATCACTTTACTGAATAGCATCTTTATGATTAACTCCTTTATGTATCCATTAAACAATCATTTATTCAAATGCCTACCATGTATTTTTCAGAAATTTGCTAAGTGTTGTAGATACTGAGCCACACCTGGTTCTTGTCTCAGTCCAAATACTAACACAGAGGAAAGATATGCACTATTGCACATATTTGTATTTTTGAATGCTGGGGGAAGTCAAAAGTCCAGGCTATGTATAACAAAACTATGAAAATGCCAAATCAAGAAGGTAATTTTTAAGTCCTTAAAAGCCTAAGCCAAACATGCTCAAATTTAAGATGTCTTTCTGCTGGCTCTTGGGCATTGACATTTTGGCACATGGGCAGAATAGAGTGTGATTAAGAATTTTTTTTTGGAGAGGCAGTATGATGGATAAAGGTATAGGTTCCGAAAACATATTGTCTTGGTTCACATCTTTGGTCTACATCAGGTCAGCTCCATGATCTCGGGAAGATTTTATGAAAAAAACTAAGTTCAAGAGTATAAAAATTTAAGACCTTAAGTGACAGCTACTTTGACAAAATATTTTAATGAAGTAGATCTTGGATTGCGAATTACAAAAGGAAAATAATTTAACATTTAGTTCATATTCTAGAGAAACTTGCTAATTTTTTCTAAAGCATAATGTTACCATTTATGTACAAGTTGAAACTTTGAATGATATTCAAGTATAATATAATCGATATTGTTTAAAAATATCCCCAAAGATTTTTTACTGTTTTCAAAGTAAACATATTTCTTGTTTCATTGAATTGTTTCCTAACATCCCAAATTTTCATTTTCAAATTATATTGAGCACAAGCAATAATTTTTGTTAAAACATATACGAAGACGTCTTCACAAGGGGCTTGAAAGTATTTTCTTTTTTTTCAGATTCCACATATAAGTGAGGTCTTCCAGTATTTGTCTAACTTACATCACTTAGCATCACTTAGCATAAACCCTCTTGGTCCTTTCATGTTATCACAAATGGTAGGATTTCTTCATTTTTAATGGCTAAATATTATTCCATTATATGTACATATACACACATGCATGCACACGCACACACAGACCACAGTTTCTCTATCCATTCATCCATCGATGATCATTTAAGTTGTTTCTACGTCTTGACTGTTTGTAAATAATGCTGTTCTGAGCATGGGGGTGCAGATATCTTTTCTGATTAGTGTTTTCATTTCCTTTGTATATATTTCCTGAAGTGGAATTGCTGGATCACATGGTAGCTCTAGTTCTAATTGTTTGAGGATCCCCCATAGTGGCTGTACCCATTTACTGTCCTCTCAGCAGTGCACAAAGGTTCCCTTTTCTCCACGTCCACACCAGCATTTGTTCTCTCTCTCTCTCTCTCTTTTTTATGATGGCCATTCTAATGAGTATAAGGTTATGTTTCATAGTGGCTTTAATTTGTGTTTCCCTAATGACCATAGTGATGTTGATCAGGAACAAGACAAGTGTGTCCACTATCACTATTCCTATTTAACATAATACTGGAAATTCTAGCTAGAACAATCAGGCAAGAAAAAATAAATAAACAGTATTAGAATTGAAAAGGAAGAAGTAAAATTTTCTCTATTGGAAGATGACATTATTTTATATGTAGAAAATCTTGAAGACAACCAAAACACTATTAGATCTAATCAATGAATTGAGTAAAGTTGCAGAATACAAAAAATCAGTAACATTTCTATACGCCAACAACAAAAATTTTGAAAAAGAAATAAAGAAATTGACCCCATTTACGATAACATCAAAAACAACAAAATAGAAATAAATTTAAGAAGGTGAAAGATCTCTATGCTGAAAACTATAAGATCGATGAAAGAAATCATAAAATATACATATAAATGAAAACTTAACCTATGTTCATGGATTGAAAGAATTAATGTTGTTAAAATTTAACAGAATAGAATCACTATCAAGATTTCAAAGATATTTTTTGCAGAAATTGAAAACACACCTGAATTTCTATGAAATCTCAGAAGACATGAAATAACCAAAGAAATCATGAGAAAGAATAAAGTAGGAGGGATCACACTTCCTGATTTCAAGCTATACTGTAAAACTATAGTTATCAAAACTATGGATTTGACATAAAAACAGACAAATAGACTAATAAAACAGAATTGAGAGCCCAGAAATAAATTCAACTACATAAGGTCAACTAATATTTCACTAGAGAGTAAAGAATTGGGAAAAAGTCTCTTTAATAAATAGTGCTCAGATAATTGGATTTTTACATGTAAAACAATCAAACTGGAATCATATTTTATACCATTCAGAAAAATTAGCTTTAAATGGATTAAAGAGTTAAATGTAAGACCTGAAATCATGAAACTCCTAGAAGAAAATATAGAAATAAAGCCCTTTGACATGGGTCTTCATAATGATTCTTTTGGAATTGACACCTAAAACACAAGCAAGGAGATAAAAAATTAACAAGTGGGTCTACATCAAACTAAAAAGCTTCTATCCTGCAAAAGAAAGTTCTGCACAGCAAAAGAAACCATCAATAAAACAAAGAGGCAACCAACTGAATGGGAGTAGATATTTGTAAAAAAACACCTCTGAAAAGAGACAAAAATCCAAAATATAGAAAGAACTCATACAACTGAACAATAAAAAAACAAACAACACAATTAAAAAATGGGCAGAGGACCTGAACAGACACTTCTTCCAAGAAGACATACAAACAGGCAAGAGACATGAAAAGAGGCTCAACTTCATTAACTATCAGGGAAATGCAAATTAAAACCACAATGAGATACCATCTCATATCTGTTGGAATGGCTATCATCAGCAGGACAAGTAATAACAAGTGTTGGATAAGTTGTGGGGAAAAAGGAACCCTCATACACTGCTGGTGGGACTACAAATTGGTACAGCCACTATGGAAAACAATATGGAGGTTCCAAAAAATTTTAAGAATTACCATATGACCCAGAAATCCCTCTCCTAGTTATCTACTCCCCAAATTTGAAAACATTTATCCACTAAGATATGCACCCCTATGTTTATTGCAGCATTATTCATGGTGGCCAAGACATGGAAACAACTGAAGTGCCCTTCGGTAGATGATTACATAAAGATGTGGGACATATATACAATAGAATATTACTCAGCTATTAAAAGAAGATGAAACACTGCCATTTGTGACAACATGGATGGATTTCGCTAAGCAAATTAAGTCAAAAAAAATTGAGAACCATATGATTTCACTTCTTTGTGGGATATAAAACTAAAAGCGACAAATGATCAAGACAAACAAAAACTCATAGACACAGAAAACAGTATCGTAATTACCAGAGGGACGGGGATGAGGAGGGGGGAAGGTAAGTAAGGATAAAGGGTGTCGAATATATGATGAGAGAGGAGATTTGACTTTGGGTGGTGAACACAATGCAATATACAGATGACGTATTATTGAATTGTACACTTGAAACCTATATAATTTTCTTAACTGATATCACCTCAATAAATTTAATAAAAACATTTTTTTTTAAAAAGTAAGACTTCTAAAAAAAGAGGAGAAAACATAATATTGCTTTTCTTTTTATTTACTGATGGATATTATTTTGCTGAATATCAGTTTCTCATTTTGTGTAATGGTAATATTTTTTTGTGTATGTTCTAGGATTTGTGTGGGATATTTCAGGGAACCTTATTTCATATGTAGTAACTGTTTATTAAAAATGTTATTTTTATAGTTCTATTAACATACTACTCCTACTCATTCTTACTGTTAATCACAAGATTCCAAGCATTACCACTTTATTAAGGCTAAAAATGAAGTAATTCTAAAAATCAGGATTACTTTTGCATCTGTGAAAAGTTTGTGAAGTTTATGCTTCCAACTAATATGGTACTACACTATATTAAACAATTAATCCTTTTTTGTTGAATCATTTATCATGCTCTGTTTAAAATCTGTGGAATAATTACCTGATAATTTCTGGGAATATATAAATAAAAAATGCATGACACAAACCTTCAAATTACTTACAGGCTACTCTCAGAAATAATGCACAAAGGTTGTATTATAACATTATCAGTGTCAAAACAGAGTTTCTATAAAATACATTAGAATCGTGGGGGAGATGTGACCACGTTGGCCTCGCAAAGTCAGGAAAGACTTCATTAAATAGGTGTATTTGAACATCTTTAAAGCATATATAAGAATTTTTTTGAGACCCTTTCTGCTGAAAAGCTTGGAGACATTCACTGTTTTTCACATGGCAGGATAATATTGCTGGCTTAGTGATCTGACTGTGGTAAGGCTGACCACTACTTCGGATGCTAGATCAAGACGGGTTTTGGTTGCCCTGCTGTAGAGCTATAGTTCAGTGAATAGAAAAAGAATGGAATGACAAGGAAGAGAGTTAGGACACTAATGCAGTGGGCTAGGTGGGATGATGAATATCAAGGTAAAGGTCAGAGAGAAGTGGGACCACATGTTAGTGGCTTTTAAGAAGTCAGTTCAGTAGGATTTAGTGAATGATTACATGTGGAGGAGGGAGAAGAGGATGGAGAATGAAAGATGATTCTCAGGTTTGTCTTGGCTAACTGAGTATGTAAAGGGAAACCTGGAACAGGAACAGCTTTTTTTGGTGGCTATAATGAATTTAATGTTAGTCGTGTTTAATTTTAGGTAACTGTAGAAGATACAGGGTAAGATACCCAGAGAGTAGATGTATATTCAGGTCTAGCTCTGGTATTTTCCATTTGGCAGCCACCACTTGGAAATGGATTGGATACTAGCTGGGCTTCAAAAGATGAGGTGTCTATGGTAAGTATAGGGGAAAAGAGAGGACATTCTGGGCTGACTTGTGACATGTTCTTGGAATAATGAAGAGACAGGTATTTACTAAACTCTGTAGGCTGAGTAACGTGTGATAAGAATGGATCATGGATCTGTAGGTTGAGGCCAAATTATAGAGGAAAGTAATAGAATAGTTAAGAGCTCATGTACTTTTTAGAGACTTTTAGTAAAGGGGAATGAAATCACATGATGGAAGAGCTGTTTAAAGACAACTAATCAGGTAGAGGTTGAAGTGGGAGACTGTACTACAATCACACCTGTCTATGTAAGAACATCCAAACCTGTAGAATTTTTATAAGAATTTATTTGAACCAAACTATCAACATGCACAGGAAGCAAGATCTCAAATGCTCCAGAGAATGAGAGTTTGGCAGTTTCTTTTATACATTTGGAATTAAGGAGGGAACATAAGGAAGATTACATGAAGGTGGAGGAAAACAAGGTATTGGATAGTTAACAAGATTGTGTACTCCCTTGAGGGTGGTTATGCCTTCCAGGGGTCTGGAAAAGGGCTTTACTTCTGACATTTCTAAGGTTTGTTAACCTAGATACACAAGATCAATGGACAGGAGTTGCTTTAAAACCTTTTTACTTAAAGAAATTATAGGCCTGGGGTGTGACTACTCATTATCATCAGCCCAGTTAGGAATTTATGATCAGATCAGCCTGTAAGGTTACTTTCAGTCATTGAACTTGTACGCTTGTACATCCCTCCTTTTTCGTCCTCAAAGCCATGTGAATTTGGCTGTTGTGGTTAGAAGGGATAGGAGAGGAACTTAACAGTCATGATATAGGAGACTAAAACAAAGAATTAAATGGAAATTTATGTTCCCATGTTATAAAATTGATAATTGTGTTAGTGACTTGTTTATACTTAACCATTGTTCTTTATTGTTAACATGCTGCTTCTTATCTTGCTTCCAATTAGCCATATTTTCTAAGAAGATACTCCTCTGTGATCTGTGCTTCAGTTATCTTTCTATTTGGGTTTTTCCTCCTTTTCTGTAACAGTCCCATTTTTTTCTCTTTGCTTTTGGTGACCTACTGAGGTGGCAGACAGCTCTGGAGGCAAGTGTGTTGCTTCAAGGAGCAGAGAGGATAACAACGTATCTTACAGTTGTGATCTTGACTGCACAGAGAAGCAGGCTTTAAATTCTAAGGAAGACAACTGCCTTAGATTCAATGCAGTAGTTTTGATGTTCCTACAAGTTTAAAAGGAACAAAAAAAGCAATAACAAACAAACAAAAAAATCTAACTGAAAGCACAGGACACCAAATTGTACTTATGTCTTTCTCTCAAAGATTCAATACACTTTTTGACTGTCATTTTATTTTTGCCATTAAAGTCATTTATTTATTTTGCTGTCTAGTAGATGTGGGGAAAACATTGCAGGGCTTTTGGTGAGACTGTGATTGCCATTTTTAGACACAAGCAAATTTCAGGTTGGGTCTGGCAGGCCATATCCATTTTAGTTTAGCACCTGTGGTGTCACCTTGAGAAGACATAGTGCTATTTATTCTCATAACTAATTTACAGATTTTTCCTAATACCTAACAAACTGTTCTTTTAGTCCTCCATGAAAAAGGTCCAGAGAGGTTAAGCCCTATGTGTCTTCTTAGAAATTGTTGTTGCATATGTTTGGCAGAATTATGTACCCCTGCATTTCAGAATGTACCATATTTGGAAATGAGGTCTTTAATGAGGTGATTAAGTTAACATGAGACTGTCAGGGTGGGGCCCTAATCCAATATGACTGGTGTCCTTATGAGGAAAGGAAGAGACTCCAGGGATATGCACAGAGAGGAAAGGCCATGTGAGGACACAGTGAAAAGGCAGCCATCTATAAGCCAAGGAGACAGGGCTCAGGAGAACCAAACCTGCCAACACTTTGATGTTAACTCCTAGCCTCCAGAACTGTGAAGAATATATTTTTGTTATTTAAGTCACCCAGTCTATGGTATTTTGTTGTAGTAGTCCTGGCAAACTAATACAACATATATTCCAGTTAGTAAGTTTGTAATTTACCTGAATGAATTTTTGGTGCCATATAAATTATCTCTGCTGTACTGAAAATATGAGACCTCCTGATGATTTGATGAGCCTTTCTCTTACTCTAATTTGCTTTTACATGTGCAATATTTATGCCAAAGCAAAGTGCTTTCTATTTTTATTTTCTTGTTAGTGTGTTATGTTTCATTAGTTGCATGTTTTATTTTTCTAGATATTTCAAGTACATTTGCTAAAGCTGAAATGAAAACTCAGTAAATGAATAAAAAATGATTTAGTGACATTTGCATTGTGCTTGAACTTTTATTGGTCTTCAAGATTGAAATTTTCCAGTAGAGAATAATAATCAGGAGTTTCTAAGAATATTGTTAAGTAAGATACTTTTTAAAAAACCCGTATCAGAAAGCAGGTTCTATGATAAACATGAAGACAATAAAGTTATATAGTCAAGAACATATGATCTGGAGTTGGCCAGCTGTGGTTGTAATCCTGGCTCACCCTCTTGGATACTGGGTAACACTGAGCATGATAATTAAATTAAAGTCTCATTTTTCTCATCTATAGAATAGGGATATAATATTAGTACCCAATTCTTAAGACTGTGATTAACATTGAGTAAGCTAATTAATAAAATAGCACTTGGTTTATGACAAACACTTCCTACATCTGAGCTATTATTTTCTAATATTGTTCCAATTAGAACCTTATTGTGATATTAATTTAAGGCAGTTTTTCTCACTCTTGGCTGTACTGACATTTTGGGCTGGATAATTCTTTTTTGTGAGGACTATCCTGTACATGCAGGGTGTTCAGTAACATGGAGGGCTCTGTCTACTAGATTCCATTAGCTAATGCCATGCTCACCTACATATGACAATTAAAAATTCCCTCAGACATTGCCAAATGTCCTCTGGGGGACAAGATTGTATTCAGTTGAGAATCACTGGAATATAATTTATTGACAAATAGAAAGTTGTTTGAGAAAATATTTTATTTATTGCCTGCTTCTTAAGTGAGCTAACCTGATGTTTGATTAATTTTGAACAATAGTATTTCAAGATAGTTTTTATTTAAAAATATAATTAAAATAGGTCAACCGAAATGTAACATGTGGTATCTTTTATTGTGGCATAAGGCCAACATACCTTGGTATGTCTTTTTTTCTAAAATACTGATGTATAGCAATGAAAATCTATAATTGACTTAGTAAATCAATCACATACATTTTCATGAAGACCTATTTGGATGAAAAAAGTTACACCTACATTTTATCAGAGTTAACTCAAGTGTTATCTGCAATGAGAGTAATTACTGTCGTATTTCTAATGTACTGTAGAGCACTGTGACTAAAGTAGCATTAGGGGTAGGAGAGAGAAATTTAAGTGTTCATCCAAGTGTGCTGCCATATTTCATGGTTAAAGGTGTAGAAAGATGACGTATGTGGGAAATTTTTAAAAGTACCATAGAAATATTATTTTGCTAGAAAAATAAAATTCATAGATCAAATGCATATGGTTGTATACTATCCTTTTAAATTAGAGTATTAAGTAGAAATTGTGATTTAAGAACCCAATAGGAAGTTTTAAAAATGTTCAATGTATTCGTATAAATTTCAAAGTATAATGATATTTTAAGTCAAGAGACATAAGTAGCAAATGTATCCAGAATTCAGGACTTACTATATATAATGGGAGATAACTATCTTCATTAAAAAATTATAATTACTGTAACTGTAAGAGCCTAATGAAGTTTTTCACATATTTAGTAGTTACTACACCAGGTTTTCATGCAAGGAGTAGGTTTTACATAACCCTTTATTGGCAAGGTAACATACTGTTAAAGAATCAGTTAGCTCTTTATTGCTTATTCAGTCTGTAAGAAAAAGTTTTCTTTTGTTGCCATTTTGAAGATGATATCCTACAGGTTTTGTAATTCTGAGAATTTAGAAACAATTATTTTGTTTTCATTTTGTTGGATACTTTTCCTCCTTGACCAATACTAGCAATTCTTTCTAAAATGAGAATATAGCTTTCTAATCATATCTTTCTTTTTCAATTATATTAAATGTTTATTATTGATTTGGGTAATTTTTCATCAATATTTTAAGTATACCATCTAAAAATTGATGCAAAATTTTTGTCAGTCCCAATTTCTTCTTTCTTCTTTTTGTCTTACAATGTCAACATTAAATTTTAGAATAGAGAGAAAAAGAAACAAGATATTTTAAATTTAATAGCAATTAACATTTGTATAATTTTCTCATACATGAATTTAAAGAAAAAAATCATAATAATAGGGTGATGCAGATTTAATTACTAGTGGTGGGGAAAAGTGAGCCTGTGGTGGAAAAGGTCTTGATGGGTGGAGCAGTATGTGGCAGATGTGTTTGATCCTAGTTCCTCTAGCTCCAGAGCCAGTGCTCTTATGTTCCACCACAGCATCTGCTGGATAAACTTTTCTCACATTTGTAGATAGGAAAATGAACTAGGTTCCTTATGTGTAATTCTTATGTGATGTGTAATTCTTCTTGGTAGAGTCTTCGAGAGATTAATAAAGGCAGCCAAAACTTTTAGGAGAATGGTGAAGTACTTTTTTTTTTTTTTTTTTAATACATTATCTCTCCTGATGCTGAAAAACACAGCAGCCAATTTAGGAGTTAAATAATATTGAAATATAAATCCATATCTTAATAGTTAACAGTAAAGTATCAGATATGGTGGATTGCTAAAAGAGGGACTATGTAGATAGATTGCTGCTTTCTTTCTGAGGATATACATATATACATATATATATATACACACAGTATATATGATATATAAATATATAAACATACTATACATGATATATAATATATGATATATACTATATATGAATTATAGAGAGATTTAGTTTATATACTACATATAGTAGAAAGAAAAGTAAGATGTTTTTCTTCATGAGAACCAGCAGAGAGAAATATTTTAATACTTAATATTTTTCTTATTGCCTTTACCTATACTTGTCATCCTCGAAATCAATTAATCTTCACTTCAGAAATACTGTATTCTTATATTGTACTATACTAGAAAGTACCTGAGTACATTATTGAAAAGTTGAAATCAAATGCTGTTTGTTTCAGTTACCAAAGCAGAGTGTTTTATGTCTGTTTTATAGCACAGAAACAATATTTGACACTATTTGCATGCCCCCCCACTGAGGCCATAGGACACCATAAACTGCGGAATAGAATGTATTCTTGGAAACTTTGGGAGCACTGTGTCAGACTGAGGGGTGGTACTCAGATAAGAGCCAGCAGTGCTTCTAACTCTCAGTAACAATATCTGTCCTATTATCTTATCAGTCAGATGTTCTCTGAGTGGAAATAAGAAGATAATGCCAAGGAGACATCGAATGTGCAGAATGTCCTGTTCTGCAGGGTAAAACTTATTAAATTTCACTCCTGTTTAAATCTCAATTACTGAAAGAAGCAGGTAGTGAAAAATTATCTCGTTCCTTCTTGAAGTTGAAGCCTTTAACAATTAATTATTAATTAGGGTTTGAATCAAGTTAAAGAATCTATTCCTTTAGCTTGTTTCCTTTTAAATAGAGTGTTCATACTCACTGGTACCAATATTGTTAGATGGTTGGATGTTATTAAGGTGAATAGATACAAGATACTTTCCTTTCTAGATAATTATGTTATAAATTCCACTCCAGCACATGAACTATATGTTGTCTATATATAAACCATGTGATTCTCCTATTTAGCAAAACATTTATTTCAGTGAATGTCATCCTAATTCTAAACTTTCAAAAGTCTATTTAGAAATAATTTTTATTTGTAAAACACTATTGCTAAATGTTCACACATTTTAACAAAATCAAAAGACACTAGAGAAAATAGTTTATTTTTTTAACTTGTTCTCCTTCATACTAATTTTCTTCTACCATCTCACCTCCCCAGCCCAGCCTGACTGCTTGAAAATCTTCAATAATACTCATTGCCTCTTGAATAAAGTCCTAATTCCTAAGCCTCTAGACTTTAACTTCCGTGCAGAGCAGACCCTCGTGTGTCTCATTTGTGGCTAATATTGTCAGTGCTTGCTGTTGTGCCTTGCTTATAGTAGGCACTCAGGAAATATCAGTGGAAGAATAAATGTCATAGCAAGGGACTGTACTATCTGACCTCAGTCTGCTTTCCTAAGGTTATTTCCCATAACATATCTTCACATTTTCTGTTTAACGCAATGCGCTTATTTTTCTTGTTCCCTGAACATAGCCCTACATTCTTCATGCATTTTTATCCACTTCTTCTCCTTAAAATCGATTGCCCTCTTATCTACGTGTTCTGTCAAGTGTAGTCTCTTTTTTATGATTTCTCTAATCTGCTCATTTAGATGATTTTTGTCTTCTAAAAACACCCTTAGCATTTTATTTGTATTTATTTTACTAAACTTATTTCTTTTATCTTTCGAATCAGTTATCGATTATATCTTTTCTTGTCTCTTTAAGATCAGCGTAAAAAGTTAGGAGAGTATTTTTAACTCCTCTTTCTTCAGTAGCACTTAGCATAGGACCTTCAGTGTGCTGGTGCTCAATAAATAATTGTTGAATAAATGGACCCATGTCTTCTTTGTTTACCCTTAACTGCAGAATTGATTATCTCTTACTTGTTTCTTTTCCCCCTAGATATCTTAAAAACATCCTATAGCTTATGTGATTCAAAGGAAAAGAACTTGGCTCTTGAATATATCTGAAGAATAACTTCATTTGCGATAAAGAACAAGAAGGAATTGCTCCTCTCTCAAATTGGGAGGAAAAACCTTGACTTCTATGACTGGCTTCTCTACAGACTGGTTGACTATATTGGCATTAGAATCAATGATTTAAAATAACTCACATCATGTGCAAAAACACCTTATATGGTGCATGGCAACAATAGGTGCTCAATAAATGCTCCTTTTATTTCTTCATTTTCTGTTATTCTTTCCCTTCACTTTTCTCTTTTCCTTCCCTTCCCTTCCTGTCATCCCCTTAAAAATAGTTATTCTCTTAAATTTAAGTCCTTCTAAACTCAGAAGTCGTAATACTTTTATGACATGAAGTTTATAGTATATCAATTCAACCTTTTTTTTTCACTGCCTTTAATTTCTCATATGCAAAAACTGGAAAAATTCTATTTACTTTATATTGAAAAATGAAGACTAATGAAACAACAGGGCCTTAAGCTCCTAGGATAAAGTATGTAAATAAAAACTATTTTAAAAACATTATTGGTTGGCAGTATCTAGCTTTGCCACTGCTATCTACCTCTTAAAACCCTTCAGAATGAATTGCTTAAATATAGAGGCCAGATATAGACTCACACATATATGGTCAATTGATTTAAAAAAAAAAAAAAGTACAAAGGCAATTTAGTGAAGAGAGGATAGCCTCTTCAAAACATGTTAGAACAGTTGGATATCCATAGGTAGAAAAAATGGACATCGATCCATATCTTGTACCATATATATACAAAAATTAACTCAAGAATGAGTCGCATACCTATATGTAAAACCTAATACTATAAAACTTCTGGAGAAAAACATAGTAGAAAAGTTTTATGACCTTACATTAGGCAAAATTTTCCTAAATACAACTGCAAAGCACAGTCCATAAAATAAAAAATACTGATAAACTGACCTTCATCAAAATAAATAACATCTGCTTTTGAAAGATACTATTAATAGAATGAAAATACTTGTAGAGAGAAAAATTCTAAATTATATACCTGGTAAGTTTCTTTTATTCAGATTCTATAAAGAATTCTCAAAACTCAATAAAAAAAAAGCCATATTATAAAAAGGACAAAATATTTAAATAGATATTCAGCAAAGAAGGAATATAGCAACTAAGCACATGAAAATACTCTCAACATATTTAGTCACTAGAGGAATGCAAATTAAAATCACAATGCGGTACTACCATATACTTATTAAAATGATTAACAACAACAACGATAAAAAACTGATAATACCATGTAGAGCAACTTAGACTCTCCTGAATCCATGTATTACTAGTGGGAATGCAAAATGGTGCAGTCACTTAGGAAAACTGTTTGGCTGTTTGTTGTAAGGTAAACTTATAATTACCACATGACCCAACAATTCCATTGCTAGGTATTTACCCAAGGGAAGTGGAAACTTACATTTACCCAAATGCCTGTATGCAAATGATTATAGCAACTCTGTTCATAATCACTGCAAACAATCCAAATTCCCTTCATCTGGATAAACTAGCACATCCATGCAGTGCAATACTTCTCAGCAATTGAAATGAAGTAGCTACTGATAAATGTAACAATGTGGTTAAATCTCAAATCCATTGTGCTATGTGAGAAAAACTAAACTCAAAGGACTATAAACATTATGATTCTTTTTACATGATATTCTGGAAAAAGCATAATTATAGAGACATAAAACAGATTAATGGTTGCCAGGGGAAGGCGTTGGGGGTGACATTTTCTACAAAAGGGCACCAGGAAATCTTGCGAGGTGATGGAACTGTTTTATGTCCTGTTTGTGGTGGTAGTTACACAACTATGTGTGTGTTTTCCAGAACTGATAGAACTATACATGAAAAAGAGTGAATTTGGGGTGATGGGACTATTTTATATCTTGATTTTAGTGGTGGTTACATGGCTGTAACTCATAGAACTGTATATAAAAAAGAATGAATTTTACTGAAAGTAAATTATGGGTTTTTTAAAATTGTTTTCATATTTATTGGGAGAAGGATATCACTTATGGTTGTCTGAGGATCAAAATTATACAAATCAGTGTTAAGTAAACCGGTGTTGGCATGACTGATGCCATAGCTGAGTCCTTTTATGTATATCTCTACCTCTACTAAGATATCTGAAGGTGAAGGATATTTGTGAGGTGAAGGTTTAGATTTGATGCAAACGTACTCTGGTTGGAGGGCTTGTAGTAGGTATGGTGGCCTTGGCTGATCGAAATGAGAATTTCTTATATAGTCTTTGTGGCTTTTTTAGTGAAGCAACTGTCAAGTCTTGCATTCCTTTTTTTTTTACAATCATAGATTCGGGTAGAGAAATATTTTTCTTTCACATTCTCACAAACAAGTGCCTGTGAATAAATATAAAGAAAGATAATTTTTTTTTTTTTGAGAAAAGATCTCATGTTGCTTCCTAGGCTGAATCACTTAGTAACATTATTTTTACTTGAAATCTAGAGCATTTAGTTACCGTGGCAAACATTTGAAGCAAGTTTTACAATTAAGAAGAATTAAGGATGTTCAGAAATAATTTGCTAGTGGTTTCAAAGCTAGTGAGTTGCCAGGTCAAGTCTTTTAACTCAAGAAGCTTAAAGGTAAGAGCTCAGTCTTTCGAGTTTGCCCATTTTAGGTTCACATTCTTCTCACCTCCCAGATCCTGCTGGGCTCATATCCTTGGGCAAAATGATTAGCTTCTTTGTATCACATTTTTCAAAATAGTCATAATGATAATTTTTATCCTAGAGATCATTATGAAATAATGTATGTAAATAACAGTGTGTGGCATATAAATAGTACTCAATAAATTTAGCTTATTTTTATTTAAAACAAGTTTTCTTTCTGTAAGGCTATCTTGCCTCCCTGGTTGAGACAGGTACAATTTCTACATTGAGTTCTTCTTGCAATAGGACATTTAGATCCTATGTCAAACAGTGGTGTAGGTATTTGTAATATTAAAGTATTTAAAAATGCATTTAGATAATTTGTGGCTTTGTGGCTTATGTATTAAAGAACAAGGATTTAAAGAAACCTGGGCTAACAATAGATGAAAGGTCAATGTAGAGTCATTTTTAAGGTAAACCTTAATAGATAAATGTCTTTTTTTTCCTTTCTTTTTGTGACTTGTTTTCTCAGAAAACTGAGAGTACATCTGTTCAACTGTGTTTTGGGTGATGATAAATACATTTAACAGAACGAATAGATTTTTCCTCTTATTGCACCTACAAATAAACACCAGGTTCTTGACACTTCTCTTTCTCTTTTATCACTTTCTTGCCTGAGGAACTCTGATTTATTTGTTTTCCCTTCATTTTATTCTCACAATATTTTTCTCCTTTACTTTTACTTCCTGCATGTGAATAAAATACAATTTTGTGTGGAACTTTTTTTAAACAAATACATTCATTTTTAATATTTTATCTTTTGCATCTGTACTATATCATTGAGAAGATTTTCATGTGTTGTTTCTTTTTTATGGTACAGATTCAGTTCTTTTTTGGTTTTCTGGTATATATATATATATATATTTTTTTTTTCCCTAGAATATTTTCAATGCTACTTTTTCCTTACTTTTTTTACAGGATGCTTTTTGAACAAATGTGTTGTGAATTTCAAATAATCAATTTTTATTTTTATACTCTGAAGTGACATTCTCTGCCTCTGCTATTACCCATATGAACAACAAAGATGGAAGAATGGTAAAAGGAACATAAACTCCACCATAGAATTTACTGCTAACTGATGACTTATTTTTGTATTTAAGAGATTTACTCATGAAATATTTTGCATTTCACATAAGAAACCTATGTTAAATAGGAAAAACATGCTTCTTTTGATTTTTAAAAAGTAGGGTATAAAACATGTATGCAGGCATATGCATAATATTTCAGAAATGATCTTTCATGTATAAATATTCACAAAATTAATTTCCCTCTTCTTTTTGATTCCCTTCTTGGCAAACAGGAGTGTGGGTGACTTATTCTTCTATTTATAACATTCCTTGAAGAATGCATGCTAATAGGCAACAGAGTAACTTCTATGTAGGAGGAAAAAAAAAAAACAAGTTGACAACAAAATTATTGGTAGAAATTTTTTCATAGGAAGCTTTATGAAGTGAAAACTGTATCCATAATAATATCTAATTAGAAATTATGAGCAGACCTAAAAATGGTCTTTAAATGTTCTGTATGATTTCAGAGGGTTGCATGACATATTCAGTGTCTAATTATATTGGCAAAATATGTGTGCCTTAATTTTGTTAAAAGTAAAATAATTCCTAATGCAACCTTTTGCAAGTATATGACAAATTACTCTCTTTAGGCAATGATAAGTGGAGGTTTAATCAAGGATCCAGGCTCTCTGGTTCACTAAATCCCACATAATTATTTCTCTACTCATATGATTTCCCTCATAAGTTGGAATTTTTGTTAAATAATATTTTCTTTTGCTACTTTGCATATATAGGTACAACTGTTACTTTGAAGCAGCAGTTCTCCCTATGAGGAAGCAGGGTAATATCTTTAATTGGTTTTTCCACAGCAGAGGTCGTTTCTCTTGAACCACGTTTTCCAACATGTAGCTTTTTTTTTTTTTTTAATTGAAACTGTATAGTTCATGGAATTACAATTGCATACAGATTGAAGTAAATAAATTGCATTTTTATGGGAGTATGATAAGTCCTTAATCATCTAGTATTTATTATTTGACCACAACGTTCACAGAAATTTAAATATATCCCTTCCTCTGCAACATGTACATTTTCAGGGACAAAACCAATATATAATCCTTATTAAAACAGTTAGAGATAAGCACATAATTGTAAGATTACATTGAGTTTCAGCTCTAAGAATGGGAGTGACTAATTGGAGGAATTATACTAGAGGAGAAGTTTTCGAGAAGAAACTTCTATGGATAGGAATGAGATTGCTGTTAAATACAATTAGAATAGTATGAATAGAGCAGAGGAAGTTCACTCCTAAAAGTAAGAAGCTAATTATGGAGTCAGCACAAAGGTAAGCTAGTGTCCATGTTCACAAACATACTCTTGTTAAATTTCCACAGTTTCATATTCATTCTCATTAGGAATATTACATTTTCAAGTAGGGCTTTTAGAGGCTTATGACCTAACCAGACAAAGGCAATAGGATATGATCTAACTGTCATTCTTCAATTTTAATTCATAATGTATCTGTCTACTGGGTCAAGAATTGACTATTCCTTCAGGAAAAGGAAATTAACTGAAATCTAAATTTTATTTTTAAATAAACCAATAAGTTTGTCTCTGTAGTTTTAATTCTGCGATAGGCTTTTCTTCATGCTAGAATGAATGATTCCCCATAAAGATAAATGCTTAGGTAAGGAAAATGTGTTAAGCCGATTTTGACCTATTTCTGTGCATCTTTTTATATGCCAAATTGAAAAGAAAGAAACACTGAGTTATTTTTTCTAGATAAAAGGTAATTGGAAAACACATTAGCCAAAAGTCAATGTAACTCTGTGGAGTTTGACATTCCCCAAATGTTCCTTCCAGTTTGTAAAAAGAAAATTCCCAAGTGGACAATTCATTTTATTCGCCTGTAATAATTTAAGTATTACTGGATAGCTATGTGTATCTTATTCATCATAGAAATATCTTAGCATCCTTACATTTTTTAATCTAAGGCAAGATATTGATCAGCCTATCCTAGGATGTAGTTAATACATTAGCTGATCAATTTAACTGTCTTAATAGCTTCAGATTCATACATCAAGTGCTTTTTATAGTACTTAAAAAACCCTTGAGTTTTTGGTTTTTGAACTTGAAGTAATATTCAGTCTTCCTTCTTACTATACTTAAAGTTATTGATGGTAGAGCCATCATTAAATAAATGGGAATTTGAAATCAAAGCTATTGCTGATACTAAGAACTACTCAAATTTTATTTAAGCTCTTAAATGTCTTTGCTTAAGGAATGGCGAGCTAGCTTCCCTGAATTTGTTACAAAGTCTAATAAATTTTTCATGGTGCTCTAAGGGTGATAAAGAGTGTCAAAACAATAAAAGTGTTAGCATATTTATGTGACACTTTAAAAATCATCAATTACCTGCATGTAGTAAAACTTTTACATTAGAGAAATTGAGGAATGATATGAATTAATTCATTTCAATCTTAGGTTGAATTTACATGACTCAAGAATTTCTACAGATGGCCTTCTTTTATCTGACTACCTAGAACTAAAGAAAACATTAAGAAAAAGTCAGGAAGGCAACCTAATTCTTTTACTTAAATTTTGAAACAATTGTACACTGACAGGTTGGAAAAAAATGTACATGGAAGTTCTGTACACTCTTATTCCCTTTTTTTTCATTTTTATTCATTAAATATTTATGCAATACTGACTTTAAGTGCTGGAGAAACTACGCTGAATACAATAGATATTTCCCTGGAAAATTGCATAGTCAGTTGTGAAAATAGAGACACATTAACAGATAACCCCAATCAAATATACTAAGTGTCATGGTAAAGGAAAGAGAAGTAGGACCACTTAATCCACCTTTGGAGCTGAGATGAGAATGGAGAACAGAGACAAGAAAAAGAAATGTCAAGAGAAATATTTATATTTGTGTAAGTTTGAGACATATGTACATAAACATTTGAGTAGGATTTACTCAGAAATTAGGAATTTTTTTCTTTGTGTTTTAATCATATGATTTCAATATCATTTACACTTTGCAATTAACATATAGAATAAATATTAGCAAAAAATTTTAGAGTACCCAATAATACTGGAGAAACTCAATATACATTTGTTGAAAGTGTTATTTCATTAATTCATTCAACAAATGTTTATTGAACACATGCTTAGTGCCAGTCATTGCACTTGAGTCACAGAAGGCCATAATTAATAAAAGTTATAAAAGTTATAGGGCAATGACTCCTGTGGAACAAAGAAAAAATAGAAAAGAGAGAGGGATAGGAAGTGGTGGGATGAGGGACATCTTACAAATATTAAGTAGGGGATCTGGGTAGGTGTCATTGAAAAGGTGACATTTGAGCAAATACATAAAATTTGTTTTGTGTATATTTGAGAGTTGAGCATTATAGGCAGTGAGAACCCCCAGTATAAAGGTGGCATCATGCCTGCTGCATTTGAGGAGAAGCAAGGAGGCCAGATTGGCTAGAGGAGAGAGAACATATTGGAAATTAGTAGGCAATGAATTTAGAGAGGTCATAGGAACAAGATCACATATAATCTTTTAAGCAATTATAGACTTTGAGTTTTACTTAGAGTAAAAAGAGAAGCCATTATAGAGTTTTGAGAAGTATGACAGAGTCTGTATTATTTTGAAAAGGATTATTCTGGTGACTATTAAGAAGAGACTTAGTAGAGGCCAGAGAGAAGCAATAATAACAATTAGAGAGCTGTGATAGTAGTCTAGGTGAGAGAAAAAGGTAGTTCAGACTAGGAAGGAGCAGTGGAAGAGGTGATGAGTAGTCAGATTTTATATTTGGAAGTCAGAACCAATAGCTTTTGCTGATGGATAGGATTTGAGGTATGAGACAAAGATAGGAATCAAGGATGATTCAAAGGTTTTGAGACTGAACAACCGGAAGGTGGAGTTAACAACTGAATGAAAGAAAATATCCCCTTTTACCTAACCTGCTGATATTAGCAATCAATAATAGAATCTATGTGGATTTGGTTATAGAATATGAACAGAATTTTGAGAAAAATGGAAGAAATATAAAGAAAAGTTAGAGAAAGTAGCCACGGTTTTATATTTAAGTTGCTTTTAGCTACTTTGAACATCTTACTTTTCAGTAGTCTTTGGGGTCTTGACCATGGCTGCAAGGAAAGAGATAAAAGTTTAGTGATATTAATTTACTATATAATGACTTGGTCAGAAATAACAGGCTTCGTTTTGTTTTCAAGGTATTGCTTCTGCTATCTATATATAAATATATAATTCCTAACAAATTGTATATGCATCATTAAGTTAAGGTACTCTATAGAAATCTTTTAAAAAAAATGTTATGCTTTTTTTTTTTTTTTTGAAAATTAACAAAATTTGTATTTTTTTATTAAGGGCAAAATCCATGTCCTTATTTTTAAAAGGCATTTAATTTTAATACATTTGAGGGTAGCATAGTTTCCTTTAATTTTATGTCGTGTGCTATTTAAAATGTGTAAAACTAATAGGCATGACCAAAAAGATGTTTTCTTAACACAAATTAGTTTTATCCATTTTTATCAGTGAAATGGCTGATGTACATATTTCAAAATGACTAAATTTTTCATGCTATTTCACTGTCTCTACTAATAGTTGAAATTTTTTTTGTAATATAGTTTTCAAAATATTTTCAGGATTTAAATACATTACATTTTTCATGTCCATCCCACTCCCCCCATTAGTATATAGCACACAAGATCCCTACAAGAGATGGCACACTCAAAAAGAGTGACTGGCTTAGTAAGGAGGAGAGTTTACAAAGGTGTGAGCAGGGTTTAATGAAAACCAACAAGGGATAAGGAAGCTTGGGGAGTAGGCTCACAAGACTAAAGTTGCTGTTATATCTCCTAAGCAAAGGAAAGGGGCAGTCTTGTAGTACCTGTAGATGTTGTATTATAGTTGTGTTACAGCTGTATCTGTATGAGAGGGCCACTCAAAAGAAACAGTAAACCTTAGGAGAGGAACAAAGCCTGGAACAAAGCAAGCTTGACTTCATTTGCCTTACTCTTGCTGGTCCTGCGTGCATTTTCATTGGCTAGAAACAAGAGAGTACCTTAGGAAAAGGGAGCCAATTCATGAAGTTTATAAAGGTCAGTCTTCAGGGAAACACAGCAAACTGTAGAGGTCCAGGGAGCAGACTTGAAGGAACAAGTAGAGAAGTCCAACCAACATAAAATTGTATTTTGTAAGAGAGGAATTAATTTGTATTGAGATCCATAAAGGTATATAAACCAGTACCCCTCATTATGCTCCCCAAAAGATACCTTTTGCAAATAATTTATTCTTCTTAGTTTATTTTTGAATTGTTATTGTAAAATATTTTAAAACTAAGAGAAAAGTTACAAAAATAAGAATATTACAAAGAACACCCATATATCCTTTAACCAAACTTATTCTTTATAAACATTTGACCTCGTTTTCTTTACCATATGCTCTGTATCTCTTTCTCTCTAATAAATTTTATGTTATATTATTATATTCTAATAGCATGGCCAACCAGTAGGGCCTAGGGCCTTGACTACAACTTGTTTCAGAGACTGCAATGCACTTGCATGCACTAAGTCTAGTATGGAGAGGACATCTTTCCCCCTTGAAGCCTGCTAGGTAAAGCCTTTGTCTTTACCTAAGGTCAGGCCTGAAATATCACTTGCAGGATTTGGGCCAGTAGCCAGACTCTTTAATACTTTGTCACAAATTTTAATTTCATGCGTATTATTTTTCTATCTATGATTCCACATCTGTTAGACTCTTAATTCTAAAAGTGAACACATAGATGCTCGCCATCAGTCACTTTGCAAATTTTTTCCAGTTTTGACTTATTGGATGAAGCTCCTTCTATAGAAAATTCCTTGGGAGTACATGTGTGCAATATTCCCTGAATCCTGGCATATTTAAATCTGTTTTTCTATAGCCTTGATACTTGAAAAGGGGTTTGACCTAATATACATTTGGCTCATGCTTTAATTCTTTAACTTTTTTGAAAATGTCACTCTATTTATGCTTTGTTTCGAATTTCTTTTTTTTAGAAGTTTGATGATATTCTCATTTTCTTGCATTTTCATCTCTACCTGAAGATCCTGAGGACTTTGTCTTTAAACTTTAATAGCTTTGCTAGATGTGGCCAGAGTTTGTTGTTCTGGGTCAATTGAAATGGTGTGCCATTTCAATATGTAGTGTCAAGTATTCTTATATTTTTGGAATGTTTTCTTTGATTATAGTTATAAATATTGAAATATTAATTTTTAATTTTTGACTTTCTTTTTTATGGACTACAATTATACATAGACTTCCTTTAATTGTTATTCTCTCTGGACCTTTTTACTTTCTAAGATATAATTTTCATTCTCCTGGTGATTTTATTTTATTTATACAATAGCAATTTTTTAAATTTAAATTTTCATTTAAATCTATTTTTCTTTGGTAATTTTTTCCTTTAGTCTTTATTTTTGATTTGAGTTATCCTTTTTCATTTATTTCTTTTCTGAGTTTTTTTTAATATCCTCTCTTTTCTTCCTATTGGTTCAGTTCTGGTATTAGTTTTTGTATTTAAAATTCAAGGTATTTTTTCATAATCCTGAGTATACGTTTTACAATATTTCACTCAACTTGGCATGATACATTATTTCTTGTAATCTGATGTTTGTTTTTTAGGAGACAGTTTTCCTCAACAAAATTACTTTAGTCACAATTTAAGAAGTTTTTAATAGTAATTTTGCATTGATATGGCCTCTTTTTTACTATTGTTATTCATTTTAGGAGACAGGATTCCTAGTTCAAGAGTACTCTTTTGTGTCATTTTTACTCTTTTTTGTTCAGTTTTTTAAAGAACGATGTTGTTGATGGTGTGTGGAGAGGAAAACGTTTGTGTGTTTTGTTACCCTTTTTTCTGCAGGAAATATAATTTTTGCCTCTTATTTTCTCATTTTCCTTCACCACCTAATTGTAGCCTTGATCTAAATATCTCATTCTCTCAAGGAAACAATACTTCTTCAAATCTGCTACTTCTATCAAGCCCCTTTTTGATAGCCAGTATTGTGACCGAACAAATTTTGACCTGTATTTATTATTTTGGAATTTAATGGTGTAGTTTGTTTTTGTAGGAGTGATTTCTTCCATGTTTCATCTATGTCCTCTGCTACCTTCACTTTTTCATGGAGTCTCTTATGCTTTTTCTGTTCCATTTTCTGTACCCTCAGGCTTGCAATATCAGGTAATTGGTGGAAACTGCTGACATTTTCTTTTTCTCTTTTTTAATGGTTGTAACGGTTTATACATCTTCCGTGATGTTGAAGTCATGGGTTATCTTTGGATTTATTTGCCATTTTTGTTGATTTTATGATTTATTTGGAAGAATGTGGGGGGAGATTCAGGGTGAGTTAGCCACCATTGTTCTCTAAATTTAGCTGTTTTCATTTATCTTTATTTTAAACAAGACCGACAACAGCAGCACATTTCTAAAAATTTAGAGTTATTTTGTTTAAATAATCATGTAATGTTTTATTCTTAAAAACACTGATTATGAAATGAGAGACTTGGTTTCAAGAGCAAGGATTTTTTTCTCCATAATAAAGTATTCCATAAAAGAGTAACATATAAAAAACAATTAACAATAGGCATCCCATTTTAGAAATGTAGTATTCTTACATCATTCAGATATATGTGACACCAAGCTAATCTGCTACTTAGTAGTGATATAATTAAGCACAAATAACATTAAAAATGCTATAAACAGTTGATATATTTATTGTTTGAACTAAATTCACAAGGCAATTTTATCATTCTACCTGTTTGGTAGACACTTTAAGGTAACTAATCACTTCATTAAATAACATCATTATAATTTACTTAAAAGTCAGTAATGTCTAACTTTAATGACTACCAAAAACTGAACACAGCTTTAGGAAGGATTTTCTCACTTTGAAAAATAGCGAGATATACATTCAGATATATTTCCACTATTGGGTAGAATCAAGTGGATGGCACCATGCCATTGCTTCCACTGAAAGGAGTTGGGGGAAAAAAATCACTACAGATTACAAAAATCTTATTTTTAATGGACATTAGAGAGCTGTTAAAACAAAAAGTAAAAATTCATTAAACTTTCAAATAGAGAAGAATCCTTCTTAAGTGTTTCTCTCTCTCTCTCTCTCTCTCTCTCTTCTATGAGGAGAACTTGTCAGGCCTGGACAGGACACAGGGCAAGCCTTGGTTAGACAGAGGAATCTAGTGGAGGAATGAGATATGAGAGGACTTTTTGATACCTTTGTGGTGTGACAAATTGGAAATTAGTGGAGCACCAAATGGACAGTTATTCCTATTCCTACACTCATGCAACATTTCTCGATTTCTGGGATCATAAAGAGATTAGGTTATTAGTTAAAAAAGTCAGAATGGAACTTCCTTTCATATTATGGTAACTGAAAGATTAAGTCCCACTAGAAGGAAGAGGCTGAAATAATCACAAAATTGGTCTCATCCTTTAGATTACTGAAAATAAAGAGTGGGCTAAGTATCTGCAAAATTCCTACTCAGCCCCAGCTCAGTTTCTTAACCCACTGCCTAACAGAGTAAAGGAAACCTGTTTGGAGAATTATTATAGGAACTTTATCTCTAAAGTTACTTGATGTATATAAACTTCTAGTAAAAGAAAAATACTACACACGCTGAGAAGAAAGAAATTATTACCAATAAGAGAAAAGATAGACAATAGAAGCAGAACCACAGCCGATCCAAACAAGGACTCAGAATTGACTATTATAAATATGTTAAAGTAAATAAAAATAAGAGTGGAAAAATTTAATGAAAATATAGAAAATTTCAACACAAAATTTAAATGTATATAAATCAAATGGACATTTTAGAACTGAAAAATACATGTGAAATTAAAAATTAATTGGATAAGGATTAACTGAAATCTAAATATGGCAGAAGACATAATTAGTGCCAATGGAAAACATACAAACTGAAGCCTAAGGTTTAAAAAAATTAAGAAAACTTATTGTAGAAGATATATATTATGCAGTTAAGAGAGAAAAATATAAATGATTAAAATCTCAGAAAGATAAGAGAGACAGAATGAGACAAAAGCAATATGAGAAAAATAATGTTTGACATTTCCAAATCTGATGAACTATGTCAATCTACAGAGTTAAGAAATATATCAATCCTTATGCAGTATAAATATAAAGAAAATACCAGCAAGACATGGCAGAGCCAAATATTTGAAACCAAAGATAAAAAGAAAATCTTGAAAATAGCCAGAGAAAAAACAAATACATTACAAGAGCAACAATGAGACTGACAACTGACTTTTTCTAATGAAACAAGAAAATGTGAAATGATGTCTTTAAAGGGCTAAAACAACACATAAATTTGTTCAAAATAAATAATTTAAAACAAAACTGAATATCTATACCAATTTTCACTACAAGAAATACTAAAGAGAATTTTTTGACCTGAAGGAAAATAATTCCCAATGGAAGCACATGCCTACAGAAAGAATAAAAGAGCTCCAGATAGTCAACTAGAGATACAGGTCAATATACAAAAATTCACCTGTACTTTTACAGACAAGTAGCAAACAACTGCAAACTGAAATTTTAATACCATCTACAATGACATAGAACACAAAATACCCAGGAGTGAATTTAATAGATGTGTGAAACGTCAATACTGAAAGTCTTAAAATATTGCTTAGAGCATTTAATGGAGAGTTAAATAAATGGAAAATATAATTGATCTTTAGATTTATTATTCTAATCTATACCCAAATGTAATTTTTCATTTTGGTGGACATTAATTAGATAATTCTAATATTTATATGGAAATTCAAAGGACATAGCATGGCTAGAATAACCTTTAAGAAGAACACATACTACCAGATTTCAGGAGTCATAAAGTCAGAAGAAGTTAACAGAGTATAGGATTAATGCAAGGATCAGTGAGTCAACTAGCTGGATAGACTAAAGAGTATAGAAAGAGACCAATACATATACATTGGGAAAAGGATGATCTTTTAATGAAAATGATGATTGCTCCTTTCTATACATAAAAATTCATTTAAAGATGACAGTGGACAGAAATGTATTATCATTCATTTTCAATGCCAGGTGACTCGTACAGTTCAAGGTACAGAATGAATATTGAATAATTGATGAATCAGTGACAACATAAACCTCATGACTGAAAAAACTTTATTAGAATGCATAATTAGGTCCAGCCACATGACTGACCCAGAATTTAGGCTCCTGAAACTTTCCCCATTGAGGCCTGGAGGAGTATAAATGAAAACTGTTCCTACAGGTGGTTGATATGTGACTCTAGATTTAAATTTGAAGGATTCACAACTGAGCTAACGTCCATGGATTTATAGTTCTATATTTGCTGAGCCTATCATTAAATAGGATTCTTTACTTGGTGTTGAAGTAGACAAAGAAGAAATGGAAGGGTGGTCTTTCATGTTGCTTCTGTATGACTAAATAAGGAAAACCTCTTTATATGAGATGATTTCTAAAATTTCTGAGACTTAACATGATACTATCATGCAATTCCACATATTGATAACCAGATGCAAAATAGTTGACTCAAGAAGGTTTAATCTAAATTAGAATCAAAACCAGACATAGGAAGAAGTAATATGGATGAAGTAATTTAGGGTTGATATTCCTTTAATGAAGACTATGAGGAGACTTAGAAAAGGAAACAGAAAATTGTTAAAAGTCATCAAATAAAGAAAAAATAATTTACTACCTTTTTTCACTTTCATATTATGATGAAAAGGTTCATGTTTGAGACAAAAGTTGTAGCATTTAGCTATTAAGGAGATTTTAAAATACGAATGATTTAAAATGGATAATAATTTTCTGTAAATTGTGTTTCTATAATTGGTTGCCTTTTTAGAAACTTCTGGAATCAAACATAGTCAAAGAAATGCTAATTTTCCAAAAGTGAATTTGCTAAATAAAATTGAATGCTTCAGAAATGCTTTCTGATGTATGATTTTTATTGCAAGTTGACACTTTTTCTTTATTAATTGAAGCACCATGGCTTTTCTACCAATATTTCATTCAATACTAAAAACTGAGATAACTGAAATTTATTTTTTTTCATCGGACCTGTATTGGGAGTTGATGCCATTTGGATGAATAGCTCATAATTAAAAATATCTAGAATTTCTGGCTTTTTAATGTTACAGCATGTGCAAAAAACTACTTCAGTATCTTTAGTTCTAATAGTGTCATAGGTCCCTAAAGATTATGAATTTAAAGATGAATGCTTTCATTACTGTTGGGAAAAAATACATATGTAGTTTCATCTATTCTTCAATTGTAATTTAGACTATATCCTTAGTTCCTTACCCAGAAAAATATTAAAACTAGAATTATTGATATGTACCTTTACATTATACTTCCAAAATGTTTTAACTATTAATGTAAATCTATTCTAATGTTTATTGTCAGTTTAGTACTGGAATAAAATTTTTCTTTTAATGTTAATTTTTATTTATTTTTATTACTTGTTTTACAAATGAGCTTTATACTCTTTCATATGATCATAGGCCATTTGCAATTTAAAAATATTTATTATTGAATATTACTAGAATTAGTTATCATCATCATCACTTATGTATTAATTACTGTGTGCTAGGCACTCTTCTAAATGTTATATATGTATTTATATTGACATGAAAACAACCCTTTGAAATAATGTACTGATTAGGTTAGGCCAAGATATGCCAATATAACAAACAACCCCCAAACCTCAGAAGCTTACAACAACGTTTTATTTTTTGCTCACATTGCATGTATATTTTTGAGCAGCAGCAGCTCTGCTCTACCCAGCTGGGCAGACTGGTTCTTACTGGGACTCTCAATCTTATGACAAGGGTGGGAAAAAGGGTGCTTAACCATAGGATGACTTTTAAAACTTTTCTGCATAAGTGGTATTCATCATTTTTGTTCACATTGCTTTGAACAAAAGAATTAAAATGGCTAAACCTATCTTAATAGGATGAGGATTTATAATTCTTCCATATGCAGGAACACTACAATCACAGGATCAATCATGCTTTCAATAAAGAAGGGAAAGTATTATCGTCTCATAAGAAGTGGTGGCAGGTATTTGAAAACAAAAATATAATCGATCACATTATATACTATTAATTTTTACATTTTATAGATAAGAAAACAAAGATACATAGGTTTATGTAACTTACCCATGCTAAAGGATTTAATAAACGGTGGAGCTGAGCTACAAGCTTAAGCACTCTGGTTTTGGAGACTATGCTGTATTACAATAATAGGAAATAAATTACATCCAGTAAAAATCACCTAGCATCTCGTAGTATTTTATATATATGACAACTTTATAATTTATTGCCAGAACCCAGATCGTTTTTCTTTGATAAATGCTAGACCAAACGGACTGTGTGAACTAGTTTTAACCTGGGACTGATCCATGGAAACCAAGATGAGTGAGTGGTTAACCAAGAGGCAGATTTTATAAAACATTGCTCTACTGGGCCATAATTAAGGGCCTTGCAAGTTTGGGTAAGGAATACTAATCATGTAAACACTTACAGAGGCTTCACTGCAAAATACATGAAGTAATACCCACCAAGGCGTAGTAAATTTCTGAGCTGGTTTTGCTTCTTTGCTGTATCTGTAAGTGAAACTTATCAATGTTTGCAATGTTTCCCAAGATGGATTCTTAAATCTATCCTATTTTAGTTGATTTTAACTACTATTTAAAGTAATAAATATTCCTATAGGATGACAAATAATAGTCCTAAAGTTTTAATAGCTAGAGTAGAATGAATAATTAAACCTACACTAAGAATCGATTAGCATAACAATGAAAAGGACCAAGATTATTTGACCTGAGATTCTGTGCTTGTTGTTTTGTGTGCTTAGTGAAAGAGTTTATAAATGCAACTGAGTATACAAACAACAAAACCTCATTTATTTTAATATTGCTTATTCATGTACTGGAAACCTTTAGGGAAGTTTGGTTTATAAGCTTTTATAAGTTTACCAGACTCATTAATTGCCCTGGTACAGCTTTTATTTTCAAGGTTCCTCCATTGGTTTGTATCTAACAATAGACATTGAAAAAGTTAAAAGTGAAACATAAATTCTGCTGATCCTAGGATCTGAAATAGGGAGGTGACTCTCAAAAGAAATATATAATAATAGTGAATAAACAAATATATTTTATATTATTTCTTACATTGATGAATAAGAAACCCTTTAAATTAAAATTAAAATTAAAATAAGGCACTATTTTTATATACTAAATGGGCAAAAATTTAAAAACATAACATTCAGTGTTAGGGAGTGGTTAAATGAGCATTCCTTTATACTGCCAGCAAGAATTTAAAGTGACATAACTTTTGTGGAAAATAATCTGAAATAACAGAGCAGAACTTTTTAAGTATTTCTAACATTGACATCAAGGAATTTATCCTTTAGAAGTACTCATAAATTTTAATAAAAGGTTTATCTACCAGCATTATTTTTAATAAAAACTGGAGATAATAATGAAAGGTTTGGCAAATTATGGTCTGTTCCTATGGATGAATGTTACATGGTAATTCAAATAAAAGATGCTTTCAAATAATGCATCATAGGAAATATGAATTGTTTGAGTGAAAATAAGAGTTTATAAAGTTGTTAAACAATAGATGATCACTATTTTAAAAAGTAGAAAGAGGTATATATATGTACCGAATTGTTAAAAGCAGTTGTAAACTGTGTTGTAAGAAAATAGATGACTTTGTTTCTTTTTCTAAACTGAGGATATTTTTCAAATATTCTGCAAAAATTTGTGTTATAATCAGTGTTATAATTAGGAAATAGTTATCAAATAAAATTAAACCATTTAAAATTTAAATTTACCAATAGAATGCTGCTTCTTTTGGGGAGTGTATTTTAACTTGCTGACTACCATGACTACCATCTGTTTTGTTAAATATTTTCAAATCCATAGCATTTTATTTGTTTCTGTACTTCATTTATTCCAGATATAATCTTGTAATTTGCATATACAGTAGAAGCTATATTTAATTTTATGGTAGATAGAATTGAATTTTATGGTAGATAGAGAAAATTCAAATTATTTGCTCATTGCACACATTTCTTTCTTAAGATGAAAGTGTCTCTCAAATAGACTAATTGTGAGTAGACAATAGACAAAGTAAGCAAATTAAGTAAGAGAAAGAAAGAAAGAAAGAGAGAGAGAGAGAGAGAAAGAGGAAGGAAGGAAGGAAGGAAGGAAGGAAGGAAGGAAGGAAGGAAGGAAGGAAGGAAAGAAGGAAGGAACTAGATCCAATTAGAGTGAATGTAGTTTGGAAGAAGGTGCTTCATCCATCCATTTTTATCCCTGAATAATGTGAAAATTGATGGAGGCATCTCTGATGACTGTTGCCAACATCTTCATTGAGAAAACAATAACTTTCCTTCATAATCATTTAAATATACTTATATTTTTCCTGAAATTAGGGGTTTTAATTTCTTTTTGTTTTTGTTTTTGAAACTACCAAATACATTGTGTATGTGAAATAAATCATAGAGAATAAGTTACTAAACACGAGTTTCATTTACACAGAAAGACAGTGAATACAGTGGTTGAGAGAACAGACTCCAGAGCCAAATTGCTTGTGTTTGAATCCCAGTATTGCTGTGTGGCCTCAGGAAGGTTACTTAACTTCTCTCTGTCTCAGTTATCTATAATATGGAGAAAGCAATGCTACCTATATTTGGGGTTGTAAGGATTACATAAGTTAATGATTACAAAACACTTAGATTTACTGCCTGGTACATGGCATGTTTAGTTATTATTTCAAGATAGTTTTCTTGCTAAGTGACTGTAATGATTACAATGCATAGCTATAGCTTTGAGGAATGCATAAACATATTTAAACCTGTGAATAATTTGTTGGGAGCTCTACTGTTACATGGAGAGATGTAGAAGATAATCAACATATGTAGAGTTAATCATCGAGAGATTTCTGCATATAAATGAATGTTAACCAGAATGTTTGTTGGTGAATTTATAATTAGAGAGATAAAAATTATGAATGTTATGGGATATTATTAAAAAGCTTTTAGAAAAAGAAATTCTTATGGAATTCCCAAAACAGGATGGTGATAAATATTCATGGATCAGAATAAAAGCAGGTCTTTCAATCTTGGCAGAAGACATTCTACCACTGGTTTCTCTTAATTGAAATTTTCTTTTTTAAAATTTAGATCAGTGATAAAAATAATAGTTTTGAAATACATAAAATAACTTTAAGTAAATAACAAATATAAGTTGTTATGATAAGAAGTATTAATATAAGTAGTATTAATATACTACTTTTCTTATTAATAATATACATCTACGAACAAAAGAATTAAAAGAAAGTAAAATTAAATTACTTTAAGTTCTCTTTAACAACATTGAAAATATTGAGAAGGAACATTGAGCAAAATAAACATTCCATTTTATACTTTATATAGTTTTTTTTTAGGTAATTACCTAAATACTAATTAGTATTTTGGACTTGAGTATATTTGGATCTAATATACCCAAATACTTTGGATTCTTTACATTTCTTGTTTTCTTAAGGGACTTTAGTTAATAGAGTTGATGACCTGTGCAAGTATAATTCAACAAAGTTGAATTTAGACTGTGGAAACCTTTATCTAGGCAACTTGGCTGCTTTGCTTGCTTCATTGGTTTATTCCACAAAAAAATTCACTGAGCATAAACTAGAATATAGCTAATCTTGTTCATTCCTCCCCGCTGTCGATTGAATGAAGTTACGGGTGAAAACAAAACAATAGAAAACAATAACAAAAAGGAATAAAGATTAAGTATTACTTAAGTGTTACCTTTATGACGAAGGTGTTGAAGTGTTTGTCCTTAACATTTAATGAAAAGTAAGAGAGTTAAGTAGCAATAAGGAAAGTTAAAATGTACTTGGACTAGGATATCAATCTGTAAATATAATAAAATACTAGACCCAGTAATCAATGAAAGGAAATTTTAGAATATTTTTCTTTAAGGGTCTTTTAAAAACATAATTTCTCTCAAAGGAAGTAAAAAGAGAAGGAGCATTTACTTGATTTCTGGCACCCTCTTTAGACTCTCCTGACATATTAACAGTGGCCAAATTTCAGGCTAGGCAGAGCCAGAAGCACCCTTCCATGCTAGAGGCATCTGCATTTTTTACTTTCTCCCTAATCCTTTAGCTATTCAAATTATTTTATCAAAGCAGGATGACTTCAGTTATTTTTTTTCCATGAGTTGAGACCCTATGCTGTTTAAAGTATAACTCATCACATCAGTGTAGAAATTTTGCATTTCCTGGAGTAAACTCAGAGATAAGTGTTCAGGATTTCTAGGCAGAATATCGCCTTTATTCTCTTAGAGAGAGGGCAGGAAATGTTGGATTTTGAAAAAAGTTTAGTTTTTGATGTTTTCCATGAATCTTATATAGGTCATTATATATTATGTGGTCACACTGAAACACTTAGTATTGTATTTTATGTTGCTGTGTATCCAAGATTTTCCTGTAATTATAGACTGAGTTTCATGCTCTTGCAGTCTGGATGTACTGGAAAACTCTTGTAATCCAATTGATTTTAACATAAGTTGCACAGAGAAATGATAAAGCCCGTAGACTCATCCTCTAATTCAATTGCTCCTTCATTTCCGGATTGGGATCTCTACCCTAGCACCCTTCCCTTGACTTTTCACTTTTTTTTTTCCTTCTACATCCTTTCCAGATTGAAACTACTTCAATATTAGCATACAAAGCTGTCTTTTAGACAGAAGCAGACCTTCTATTTTGCCTACCACCCGCTCTTTGTTCCATGGCGAATCTGTTCAGGACTCACCAGTCTTGTAATGACTTGCATCATTTCTAGTTAAGCAGTGTCCTTATGTCCTCTTACCAGAAAATCTACATCACTGCCCATTATTTCCTTTTATGTGACAGAACCAAGCAGTTAGTTCTGTTTTAGTTCTTGCAACGAGTGATAGTAGAAAAATGGAATATGCTAAATCAAGTATTATCATTCCAAAGATACTTCTATCCAAAACTCAGGCCATAGACCTCAACCATACCCTGAAATACTTTCTATTGGTATTACACATTCAAATTATACCCCTTTACTGCAATTATTTTTCCCATATTACTGAGTAATTTCCCATATATATGAATGCGATCAGAGATCTAAATGTAGTTTTCTTTGAAAGTAAACCATTGTCAAATGACCATTGATTTATCATATTTATACTGTGATATATCTGGTGTTTACAGTGTGAAATATCCTCAACCTTTAATGGACACTTGTGGTTGAACCACAATAAAGCAGTTACTTGAGCCTTGGGTTTTCTTAGTCTCTAGGCTCTAATTCAAGCAATTTCCTGTTCATACGACCAAAAGATTCTTTAAACATTTTATAAATATGACCCGTTTCTTCTGAAATAACATAGATTATTAGTACCTAGCTTCTGGTTAAAATCTAGAAACCAATTTACTATTCCCTACCTAAAAAAATTTCCTGGGTAAAAAAGAACTTGATCATGGTTTTATGATGTGTGTTTATTTAATGAATAATTTTATTTATATCTTGTACAAAATGAAGTTGAGGTAAAATAGCTTACCTAAGGTCATAAAACAAGGATACAATTGAGCTGATATTTGGCTTGATGTTATATATCTTCAAAGCAAGAACTTTCCTCTACCTTGTGTTTCAGAGCAGTTGAGATTTCTGTGTAACACTGAAAATCTCTGAATTTTCATTTCATAAACTTTGGAAATTAATTTGATTGTTGATTCTATTAATTTCCTTATACCTCTGTTTCCTCATTTCTTAATTAAGGTTGTTGAACATATTGGCGTCTGAAATTCAATAATGCTCTCATTTCCTGAATTAGCAGGGACACCTGTATTTTGAGCATATCTTATATGCAACTCTATTATGATGAATATTGTGAAGTGTAACAAACAATTCCTTCCCTCAAAAGAACAAATAATAAATATTATATGATTGGTTTGAGATAAATATGCTTTTTAATTTATTTTACTCTTTAGATTCTACATACATGTGAGGTCGTATGGTATTAGTTTTTCTCTAACTTATTTCATTTAGCACAATACCTTCTAGGTCAACCCATGTTGTTGCAAACGGTAAGATTTCATTTTTTTATGGCTGAGTAATATTTCATTGTAATACAGAGAACTGATGGTTACCAGATTAGAGAAGGGTTAGGGGTCTGGGTGAAAAAGGTGAGGGGATTAAGAACTATAAATTGATAGTAGTTACAAAATAGCCATGGGAATATAAAGTATAGCATAGGGAATATAGTCAATAATATTGTAATAACTGTGTATAGTGCCAAGTGAATACTGAATTAATCAGGAGAATCACTTTGGAAATTATATAATGTCTAACCACTACACTGTGCACCTGAAACTAATATAAGGTAATATTGAATATCAACTGTAATTGAAAAAATTTTAAAATATATCAAAAAATCAATGAAAAATAAACAACAAAAAAGAAGGAAGTACTATTGTTTTTCAACTCAACTCTCTGTGTTGGCGAAAGAACAGGCTTCCTTGAGGAAATGGCTTTGAAGGAGAACTTGGAAGTTGAAAAGAGATCTTCCTTCTGTTCTTTGCTCTCTGATCCATGATACCTCTGCTTGGGACTCACCTTTTCATAATGACTTGTACCACTGATAATTAAGAAATACCTTCATGTCTTCTCATCTTATAACCACATCTTGCCTGCCATTTCCTTTTATAAGGCAATAGCAAGAGTGCTAGTTTAGTCTCTGCTAAGATGAATAAGTGAGAAGTAATGATATGGGAGGAGTGGTGACAATGACAGGCTTTAGTATCAAGAGGAGATTGCCAGGGCTGGGGAGTCCCGAAAAATGAATGTTAAATGTCATGAAGAATAACTCAACCTTGATGTTTCCATGGATAGTTGGAAAGGGAAAAAGCCATATTATCAGCCTCAAAACTGAAGAGGCAGATGTTTCGAGACTGTCCATATGGTGAGCGTGGAAAGCAGATTGAAGGAGTTTGAGAGAGTTACATTGTATGCAGATAGGCTGCTTCTGAAAAACCATACATATACTTTTCAATTTTTATTTAGGAGAAATTTAGCTTAAACGCTATCTATTGGTTGCTGTTTTTAGGAGTACCAAACAGTAATGGCCCAAACATAATATTTTAACAGTAAATGTCACTTTTTATTAAAATAGAATAAAGAACATTAGAAAATCATTTTTACTGAGTTCCTTATATGTGCATTCCTGGACATTCTCCCTACAACAAGCTAAATATGAATGTATCATAGGAAATTTGTTGCCGAACTGGTTAAGAGGATTCTTGGTTTATACAGTTTCTATTACATGAATGCTACCTGAGTTTTATAAAAATATATGTTGATATATCTTGAGTATGAAAAGACTGTTTAAATTGTGATCTATGAAACAATATTACAACTCTAAGGTAAGCCCATTTCATTTCAGAAAATTAATATTAAGTTAGGTATAATATAATCTCCAAGTTATTTAAATGTATTTAAAGAGATTATATTAAATTCTAAAACTGTTAACTATTATACTAATGCTTTCACTTGCCTCTGTCACAAATGGTGAAAAAACCATATATTAAAACAAATCCATCTTTCATGCCAACTATAACACAGATATTTGTTTTGGCTAAAATAAGAGGGAAGCTCATCGGTAAAGTTCAGATAAGATTTCATGTGGTCAGTACTGCCTAACAAAAGCTTCAAGTATTATAAAGACTTTTTTCTACATTCTGAATGTTATTCTTTTTAATTCCTCAACATAGACCAATTATTAATAACATTGTATTTGAAATTGTTTAGAAGTCCTTTGTATTTTGAGTTATTTATCGCAAGCATCGGTTTCGAACATTTGCATTAAGTTTCTTGCTTAAGAATGAAATTCATATATTCTCTATCACCGTTTACTTTTTGCTTGTTCACTAAAGCAATTTGATTTCCTTCAAGTAATTTCAAGGTCGTGCTTAGTTATTGGTCCTGTGCCTGTTCTTACAGAAGATTTTCTGTAGTGAAAATGCCAGAGAACCAAGTGCCACACAATTGATCTAT
>NW_006442484.1:29268558-29288156 GCF_000325575.1 Pteropus alecto
TGCTGAGCTGTTATTCCCTCTTCCCCCCCCTCCTCTGCTAAGGAAATAGAAATATTTGGCAGGACTAAACTGAAAAGATAAAAACACTCTAAATAGAAGAAAAGTACTGATTTAGATCATTTCTTTGAAGAAGAAAAATGTTCTTTATTTTTTGCTTAGGTTTGAAATAGTGGCAACTGAAATTGTGGATTGGTACGAATTGCTGATTAAAACAAAGTGCAATTATGATTTTAATATAAACTGTAAGACTAGTGTGTGAATGACTTTTTGTTCATGTATATGGTTGTTGCTTTCAGGAGCAGCTTAGCCTCACAAAAGCTAGTTGTAGAAATAATTACATCCATATGCACAAAGTGGGGAAGACAGATGGAGGCTTTATTCAAAATTCACTGACTTTATAGGAGACAGGAGGGAGTCAAAGAGTCTGTGTGCTCCAACTGATGAGGTACATTGTAGAGGAGAGTCTTGAGTTTGATACCTGCTTCCATAATTTAATCGAAGTAGACTTCGGGCAAGTTACCCAAATTCCAAGCCCATTTCCTCATTGTTTGCACAAGAAAGCTTCTTGAAGATTACATATGATAATATATTTGAAGCTTTAGACATAAGTAGAGTTCATCTCCCACCTTCTGAATTTAATTTAAGAAATAATTTATTTGTTAAAATTATATTCTCTTAAGTACTTTGTAATTGGCTTGTTTAAATTTTTTTACAATGTTATTAGTATACCTTGGAAAATTATACCATGTTGTTGGCCATTGTCATTAAACATTTCAGAAAGCTGTAATATGAAACTGACCATACCCCTTTTCTTTTTTAATTTAGTGATGTATATACACATACACACATATATACATACATATATTTACAGATATTCAAATATCTACAGATATGTTTTCTTTGCATAGAAAAATCCATTTATATATACTGTTAGGGGTTTGTCTTAGCTATAGACATGAGTACTTCTGAATTTATAAATATAATGAGTGTTCTACATATTCATCTGCATAAACTTTGGATTATATACATCTGTATTCAAAACACTGATTTTTTTTTTAACCCAGTGAATGTAACTTTCTGGACAGAGGATTTACCTTTGAATTTGTTTTGGTGATCCTTTAAATAATGAGTTAACTTTTAGGTAACCAATAATTACATTACATCTTGGGAACTAAATATTTAATAAAGCAAAGTATAGCTATTTATATTTTTAAATTTTGTAAACATAATGTAGAGGGATCCAACAGATTGATGCTCTCATGAAAGTAACTTTATTAGTTAAAGAAGGTGGAATACACTTATAGATATACCTGTGTATACGAATGAAACATCTTTCTGGATGAAAAAAACTAAATTTAGCTTGTAATGAAATAGATGTAATTAGTTCACCACATGCACTCTGTCATCATCTTTGTTTTTCATGAGAGGATTTAGTTATTTATATCAAATGTTTGCAGGTATGAATTCAGATTCTTGATAAGGAAAAGAAAAAGATAAATTGTTATCTTCTGAAAAGAAGTGGGGATTGTTGACATTGTGCAGATTTTACAGTACTGAGAAACCTTGAGTGCTTGTCAAAAAAATGATTTCCTAACAATATTACAGATAGCATGTGCCCATAAGCTAATTTTTCAGACTATTGTACAGATCAGTAGAGCCTTAGATAAACACTATGATACATGATTTTTTAAAAAAGTCTGAATTTTTGAATCTCAAAATATATTGCGTATTAATTGAAGGCATGTGTGTAGAATTTATAGCACTTACTATATTCTGATTATACAGAGACCTTTTTTTGTTTGTTTCAGGAAACTTTTTAAGACTAACATTCACAAGTATATCTTAGAGTTTTATTTTAATGAGACTCTGATTTGGTATTATAATCCGTTATAAGACTTGTCTAGGTCCTGCTATCAATTTGTTTACCAACACCACTTCCTGACCCTAAGCAGTCGAAAGACTTTATTCCTCTGAAGTGTGATTACGTTAGCTCGACCAGTAGTCTTCTAATATATTTATTTATGCACCCCTAAAATAATTGAAAAAATTACGTAAATTCAGTAATTTTCAAATTTGATAAATTTTTGTTGTTGCTGGGATGACGTGAAATCCAGTGTCTCTCCAGTGGCATGGGAGAGGAGGAGGAGGACGGTGATGTTGTGTCTTGTCCCTCAATTCTTCTGCACTGACGCAGTAAAGAATTAGAGGTGGCCAAGAGTTAGAAAAAGTGAGATTTATTGAAAGTACACTTTAGAAGGAGACAGGCCAGGCAGTGCTAATAAAGGCTTTGGCCCTGTGGAATTTAGGAGATAAAGAGATAGGATAGTATGTCCCAAAGAGAGGACCATATTTCCAGCCAGGAATGCTGTAACAATGCAGAAATGGGATGGTCTGTTTATATTTGAGCCGCGATGGGAGGTCCTAGGTGATCCCTATGTGAGGTCACCTTGACTGACAGTTGGCTGCTACATATCACTTTGCCTCCTTTGCATGTGCTTACCCAGAATTCAGTCTGTTATAATTAGATTCATGAACTTTTAGGCATAGTCAAGATATTATAATGATGTTATAATGAGGCTGAAGTTATGGGCAGTACTTTCTGTGCATGCGTTTGTAGCAGGTTTAGCCAAAAGTTTTTATGGCCTTTGCGCTCTAGGATTTGGGGTAATTTATAACCCTAAAAGGGAAGTATTTCTGGGAGGTGCTTAAGGAAGGTCTTCAAGGGAAGTTTCTATGGTTACAGAGCTGGGCCTTGGCTTCCTGTCTCCCATGCTTGACTAACTACCTAACATTTGATCTATAATGCCACTTACTATACATGTGGTCCGTTTTCCTGTTATTATTCAACATTCCCAGAATAAGGATGTGTGGGAGATGTTTCTATCAGACCTCAGCGCTGTAGAATAAGCTGACCTTCAGAGCAACAGTACAATTTTCTTGGAATAAAAATGTCAAACTCTAACTATTCATGTTTTTCTCTTCTTTGTCACCTGCCCCCAAGAAAAAGAAAACTAAATATGTATCCCAATTTCATAACTGTGTTGAACCTTATAGTATTTTTTTAAAAGATTATTCATGGCTTTACGCTACTTATTCTGTTTCACTTCCATTAATGCTTTTGTATCAGATAATTTTATATGTTTCTATAAATTGCCTTACATCCTTTTTGAATGAAGTAGATTATAAATAAATAATTCTAAAAAGATAACTATAGTGCAGTATGAATTTGTACCATATCGTGAAAATGTATTAAACAGAAGTGGACTATACACCATAATTCTTTACAATAGCCTTGAATCTCTAATTGATTTTGCAAAAGTAACCCTGGCCTTTATCCCTTCTGTTATTCTACTATTCTTTTTTCTTATTTTATTTTTATAGATATGAAGAAAAAAACCTAATCTCTTTAACTAGATTCAGACATTATTTCCTTTTGCTTATCATTACTACTTTAACTCTTCACATACTATATATTTTTAAAATATTCGTATATGTTTTTTAGAAAAGTGTTCTATACACAGTTAATCCTTTCTATACATACTTAAAAAGTCGAACAAATAATAGTGCTTATTTTAAAATACAATTTCTGAAATACAATTTTTGAAAGCATTTTTGTACAAGATTATCAGCTGTTTTTCTTCTTCTGATTGCTCTATTGTTTTCAAAAAATGCCCAGGGACATAAATTGCTCCAGAGTCTGATCCAATTAAGACTCCTTTGCAGAGATAGAGTTAGAGGCCAGTCTTTGAGATTTGTTTTGAACCCAGGAGGGCTCTTGTCTCTTTCCTGGTTCTCTGTGGTGGACTGTAGCCAATCTATGTTTTAGCTTGTTACTCTCATGGAGCTATTTGCCTCTTTTTAATGCTCTCCCCAAATCCCCATTGTTATAGAGAACACCTTTAGGCTTGATCTCCACACTGTTCCAAAAAAAGATAGTTCCCTTGGGAAGAACTTTGGAGCCCTCTGCTATGGTCTACCTTCTCCCTGGGCAAAACCTCTGTGCCTCACTGCACTGTAGCTGAGGGCAGGACAGTGGTCTGCTTCTCTCAAAAGTGACACTTCTGCTTTGTAATCAGGACACTGGGCAGAGGTGGTAGCTTCCAGTCTTGGCTTTTCACCCCTAGCATAGAACTTTTTTCCTGGGAGTGAGTTGGAACAAATGTGATCAGGCTCCATTATCGTTGTGCTGCCAGGTGTTTTTTCAGCCTGCTATACCTGGAGTATACCTATGAGTGGAAGCTAGACAGAGTTAAGCCCAGGCTTCTCAGCCACTGTCTGTAAAAGAGCATCTGTACCACAGACCTGGAGGTGTGGGATGAGAAATGCTGGCTGTCTGCAATTTAAAATTTATTTTATTAATGCAAGCCCAAAATATAAGCCTATAAAAAATACCAAATTTGATTTACTCATTTTATCCTTTTGAAAACCTAGATTTTCTATCCTACAAAATGTACCTTCAGCACTTTCCCCAGTCTATTTTAAAATAACTTCTATGGCTGAGCTTCTTCCACAGTCTCAAGAAGCTGTTCCATAATTCATTTATTGTTCATAGTCAGGAAATCACTCTGGATATTTGACTCAAATATGCTTTATCTTTATAAAAATAACTTTTCTCAATTAGAGTATTTTATATTTATCCTACTCACTTATATTCTCCTAATGTTTTCCATTTTACACAAACATGTATGTCACAGTTATCCAACACAAATATGTATACATCAGTACCACTTTAAATTTTAAAAATCTAAAATGCAACATTAAAAAATATAATCCACAATATTGGGTAAGGTTTTTTTAATTTTTATTTTTAGTTTTATCACTTTTTTTATATAGGGAGAAAACAACAGATGTTCTCATTGGAATCTTTTGCATAATGGTTTAGGGTTCTTAATTCAATGAGCCAGACTAATTATTAAATATAGAATTATCAGTATCATTAGCAGGAATTCAAAAGAATAATTCAGTGAGTCAACTGTTGTCACCATAAAAATTGCCTTAAATATCTTAGACTGAATAAATAAAATAAAATATTGCAATGATAAGCAATAACTAATCTTTTTCATGTTTCACTGCTATGGCTAAATATGAAGTCTAGTGCTCTAGTCTAGCTGTTCGATAAAGCTTTCATAATATTTTTGTTGAGAAGATTGCCACTGTGGGATGGAGACTGTGCAACGTATGCTAAATGACATCGTATTTATATAGTTTTATTTATTTATTTTTACCTTATTGAACTGTGATAATTTTATTTTTAATATTTATATAATTATATATACTTTTATAAATATATAAGTACATTTGATTTCTATTCAATTATTAATCTACTTTTATCATTGATTAAAATAAAAACAAAGGGGACGCTCATTACATAATTAAAAGGTAGTCAACTTGGAGAGGATCTTGATTATAATGGCTCAAAAGCTCTCCTGATAATAATCTTCACAAGGTGAAGAAAATTAACATATCAACATATATAGCACGTACTAAGCATTATAAAATATGCTAAATTAAAGGAATGTTATTACCTTTTATCATTTTTATAGCATACATTATACTTTCTGATTATATTTTATCATTAAATGTATGCTTTCAACAGTTTTAAAAAGAACTGAAGGCCATTATCAAAATGTTCATGTCATTTTTGGTGTCTTCTGTAATGGAAGATTATTGTATTAAATCATTTAAAATCATCTAGTTCATCTATGAAAATGTTAATAAACCCTTTCCTCAGAATTAGTCATTTCTGTCAGAAAATGACATGTAGTGGTTAAACTGAAATTTTTTAGTTTTTCACTTTGAGGTAATTTGAAATATTCATTGAGATATTAATGACTGGATGACCAAGAGACCAGTGTAAGGCTTTTTAGTCAATAACTAAATGCATCATCTATATTACAGAACTACTTTGAGCTAATCAGATATTTAATGGTTCCCTGAGATTTTATTATCAAACTTTAGATAGACAGAAGCCCTGTCTGGCAACCCTATTATCACAAGCTTAGTACAGAGAATCTTGCTGGCAGTGGAGGCATCTCATGCTTCTGTAAAAAAAAACAAAACAAAACAAAACAAAGTGCTGTAATTTAGTTGTGTATGATTGTTCAGAAAGTTTCAAGTCACTGCTTTGACAGTCTGAGTTCCAGCTTCTCAGGCCTGTGAGTCCTCCTGTGAAAAACTGTGAACTCCCAGTCAAGTTAACTGCTTTTGTTTCTGGTAGATCTCATCTGTATTGGTAGGAATTATTCTACACTGCTGCTGCTCTCTTTCAAACTAACTTGGTTCTAAAATAAAAACTAATTAAAAGTATTAAGAAAAATATCTGAGACATTGTGTATGCATCAGAAGGCCGTGTTGTTTTTGTGAAGGTGTTTTGCTAGACTAAATGAGATATCCAAAATTTCTGTTATAATATGAATCTCTTGGAGTTTAAAAGCTACTACCCAATTTGAAATGCATGTTCTGTGTAGACTATAACTCCTGAAATGCTGAAAATACCTTCCCCAATTAACTTAATTAACTGAAAACTGTCAGTGTTGGAATTGCACTGGCATAGCCAAACACTTAAAATGTACAGTAATTCTTGCTAGAATTAGAAGTTGCTTTAAGAGTACCTAGGAATGTACTTAGGGACTAGTTAACCGTATCAAGACTAAGAGAAATTTATGGTTGCACAGAAACATCATTTACTCCATAATCAACAGTAATGATGGTAACTGATGTGAGGTCAGGTGAACAAGCACCTAATTTTCAATGAAAAAAATATATCACGTGTGTTTGGTAAGTAAGAGGCATGAAATATGAGTACAGGGAGCAGTGGAGTGTAGGCAGCTGAAGGTACTTCTCTGTGTTAAAGGACTCCAACTAGAGAAAAATGACTCTAGTTTCTGTGCCATGTCCAAACAAATATTTGGATTGTGTCCCAGAGCTTGTTCAAAAAATAAATACAGAGTGCATCCACTTTTAAAGCACTAAGTAGAAAGATTCAAAATATAAATTCAAGTACTTAAACTTAAAGGCTCAAAAGATTTTATATCCCATTAAATGAAAGTAATATAATCCTACTTATGTCTCAATAGAATCTCAATTGTAGAAGAAATAAAATAATATGAATAAAGAAAATGAGATGTGAAATAGGCAGTAAATGGTGAATATTTCTTTTAAACTATATTTTTTTATAAACTTTGAGGGTAGAGAATTTTCTTTTATCTTTTTCTTTTGTGTTTTTTTTAGTGATATCTCTAACCAAAATATCCATGATTGCAGAGATTATTAAGAGAAACCCCAAAATATGATTAATGCTTGTCTTTAGTAAAGACTAATACCCTTAAGCATTTTTTAATTTTTAATTTTAGCTTCATACATACAGTTCAGCAATATCTGTTTAGCATCTCTAATACACTATGCTCTACCATTACAAAAATGAATAGTACATAATAGTATATAGTTGCTGTGTATTTGTTGAGGAAGATAAATTGTCTATGTAAGTATTCTTGTAAATACTTGCACAGGGTACCATACAACCACAAAGAAGGAAAATAGTCCAAACTAAGAGTTTAGGGGAGACTTCTTGGAAGAGTTGCCACATTAAATATAAAATAGTTAAATAAAAATAAATACATAAACCCATTTATAAAACATCCTATAATGTTTAAAGAATTTTTCCAGATATTATTTCATTTGAATCTAATGGAGATTTCAGACATTTCACAGGTTATTTTCCTCATTTTACATATGAGAAAATTTATGATAATACGGTGAATATCCTTGCCTAAATATACATATAGTTCAGCACACAATTGTTCTATCACAAAGCTTAACTCAAACCCAGGTAATCTTGTTCTAAATACTCTTCCCTGCCACCAATCACATGGAACTGCTTGTAAAATTGAATAAAAGTAGAATATAAATATAAGCACATAAGGCAGTAAATGGAACTGCCCATTAACTTGTTATAAAAGTAAGATCTTTTGATGTGGTGGTTTTGTGGATATTTCCTACGTGTAGAACCTGTCACTGCTCAGGGTTTGGCACTTAATTTTCCCAAGATATTGTGTAGAGTTAGCTCAGAGTTTATGAGTGTAAAACACTTTTAAAATTGGACACATGTTCTCTGTAGATAAGTGATTATTATTGTTTCTTCTTAAGCATTTTTTTTTTTTCTGTGTTAAACTAAATTCTTTTGAGCAGTGCGTTAAAGCCAGCTGGACAAGTTCCTATAAAACTAGGCCACCAAGCAGTTTCCAGGGTAGCAAAGTATAGTGCCTTCCCAATGAGAAGACTGAAAGTGCTGTCAGGAAAGGAAATATTGGGGTAATGTCCTATTCCCCTCTGAGGTGGTTTGCTGTGCTCAAAGCTTTGGTGTATTACTGCACAGCTGCAACATATAGTCTCATCTTTATTGCCTTAGACTCAGGATTAATAAGGCATTGACGTTAAGACATAAGATAGCTAATATGTAAAAATTATTTGCCAGTGGTAATCCTTGCCTCAGAATTGCCACTTTATATAAACTCTGAAGACATATTTCGTTGAAGAAAAAAATATCTTTTCATATAAAAATTAGGATTTTTTATTTTAATTGGTGTATATTATAATCTTGTAATCAATCAATTTTTATTTTTCTCTCTGTCTCTGTCTCTCTGTCTCTCTCTTTCCCACCCCTGCCTCTGTCTCTCTCTCCTTCTTTGTCTCTCCCCAAATAAATCTCAATATTTAACTTGGCACTGAGTAGCTATGTACAATATTTAATTGGCAGACTGACTTCACTTTTGAAGGAAAATATTATTCACTTAATATATTCTCTTGGTTTAAATGTTAATAGTTCCTCTCCCAGTTAATTATCTTGCTTGTCCTCATCTTCAATATTTTCAGTTTCAGAACTCTCAGTCTTACAAAGCTTATCTTCATAAAGCAATAATTTATATGTTGGATTAAGGAGAAAAGATGAATAAAGTAATTTTATGTTCAACATAATTTAACTATTTTTATCATCATGCGATGCTTCCTATCAATTTAATGTCCGAATACGTAAACCTATTTCATTGAATCCAGGTCCAGTTTAAAAAGCTCAACAATTTTGTTTCAGTAGAAAAAAAACTTATATACAGACGATGAATGTCTTTATCAGCTCTACCTGATGTGTAATTGACTTACGTGAGAAATGTTTTTGAAGTGAAAAGTTCTATTGCCAATCTCCATGACTTAATAAATCTGACTTATATTGTTTATATATAGCTAATTTAATGTTGTACTGACACTTTCAAGTGGCTGTCTTTTATTGATTTCTGCAGCTCTTACTTTATTTGCAGATGTTACAATATCTTTCTTTAAGTATAATTTAGTCTCATAACTACTTCAAAATTATTGGAGACATTAGATTTGTTACTAGATCATATATGATGTTAGCAAATCAGAATTTTTTTAAAAAAGTAACTTTTAATATAACTGGTTTCTATTGTACCTCTACACATTTTACTTATTTATTTAAAAGATTAATCTGAAAAGAGCTACAAGAGTTTCTTCATAATGCCAAAGGGATATATGGAAAAAAGTAGGGTCAAAACCCCTATTTTAATCTATTTCCCATTTAAAAAAATTTTCAGCTTGCTGCCAGTGTTAATTTAATTTTACATAAACACGCTCATTGAAGCTGAAGCAAATCTGACTGGTTTTCAGTATGAAAATTAAAAAAAAAGGTTCTTGGAGTTATTTCTAAACAGAACTTGTCTCTAATCCTAATGTAACAGAAATGTATACATAAATCAGATTCATCAAATGGATCTTTGGCTAACAACAATTTGAGAATGATGGTAACATCACACATAGGAATGCTACGTTTTCTAGGATTTGACATTTTCAGTGACAGATAATAACTATATTTTGTAAATGGAAATACCACTACTAAAAACAGAATGCTATAAATAGAACGATTTCATTTAATTCCAAAGACTATTGATATACTAGAATGATGCAAAAATAATAATAAAAGAGATATTTTGTGACAAACTTTGGAGGTAAAGTTAGGACTGTAATCTTGGCATTATCGTGGGACAAATGCTGCAGCTATAAGCTCTGCTGGCGAATATTCTTGGGGCAAATGGGGAATGGGTTAGAAGGTTTTATTTAATCGTTAATTTCAAATCATTGCCAAAAATAAGCTAATTTTTGCACTCCACACTCAGTTTATTTTTGTCCTTAATTCTCTTTCATTATGCATAGTGCATATGGCCTCTCTGTAAGAAGAGAAGCAATAACTTTCTCTTAATACCTTGATAGAATGCAGTTCTACTTATTCATGGGCTATTTATTAAACAGAAAATAAGTGAATAATATGGATTACTTACAGGATAATTTAGAAATTTGCATAACTTTATCTGAATAAATTTTAGAAAATTAAATATTCACATTTTAAAATATATTGGCTTTAATATTTATATTATTGAATATAATATTATTGCTATTATACCTTATGAAAGATTTCAAGATTAAGCATGAATCCTTTTAAGTTAATGCTGTCATTTTCAAAGTATGTTTATCAGCTCCTACAAACTATAAAACATATAGATTAAAATAATTGGTTTTATTTTCTTCTGATACCATATCTATAAAGCATATTTGATAATATTTTAGCTTCTTATTAGTAAGGTGTTAGGCAAGATAATGATTTGAGGTTTCTTTCAGCTCTGAGAAAAGGTATTCTCTATATATTTGTGTACATATAGTAAGGAAGAATTATATCTACTCTTAAGCTATCACTTTTATTAAAATGCATATATTTTTAGACAAGTAAATTGGAATAGAACTTTAAGTTTTCTAGTGGAATTTATGTAGCATATTCAAAGAAAATAAAATCACAAGCTCTGGATAGTATTTTTCATCTCCCTTTCCCCTACCCAATTCCCAGTATTAAGTACATACTTCCCTTCTGGCTTCTGTTTCTGAAACATACCCAACTAGCATAATTAGTAGAGTGGAAAAAAGAGACAAATACTCTAGGTATGAACCAGAAAAGTTCATAAGAGGTGTGCCATCTTTCCAACTGGCTGTGGGTAATGGCATTGAAATGGCTTAACCTCACTCTTAGTTAAAAATAATAAAAAATATACCTCAACATTGAAATGGTTGTCAAAGTCTTCTCATCTCTTGTATATACTGAGACTCAGATACTTATATACAAAGAGAGGCTTATCATCTCTTACAATGTATTCTCAACTGATATTCTTGCTTCTCATTTTCATCATTAACGACTCTTCCCTTTGCTACAACTGATTAGTCATAAAATGCTATATTTATACCATGGAGTTCAAATATTATTAATAACTTCTTGTTGCCTCCAGGATAAATCCAAAATTAGTAGCATAGTTATTAAGTCCTTGGTGGCAGTGATGATCAGCAATATCAATAAATAGCAATCCTCTTCCCTGCATGGGTCTAAAAAATTGAAAAATATTAAAAAGTGTTAGCAGTTGTAGGCTAAATCACTTTTATTAATGAAAAAGATTAAATTGTAAGCCATAGAGAACCAAATGTCCCTGTTAACTAAATCAGAGAATCAAATAACCTACCTAAAATGATACAGGGTACTTTGAAAGGACGTATCCTATATCATCAAAATAAGTAAGTAAATAAGAAAATAAGTAAATTAATAAATAAAACTTTTTTAAAAGACCAAATATACAGCAGACCACACGCTGAGTTTTTTGCAGTTGTAAGAAGTCTTGTTTTCACAGGGGATTTTCCATTTACACATATTTTTCTTTCAAATTAATGCTAGATTATTGTTTCAGTGAAGTTTTATTGAGTGCTTACTCTGTTCAAAGCATTATACTGGGTTTTATTGGGGAACAGAGACTCAGAAAGTCTCTGTTCTCCAGTAGTTCATAAATTGTAAGCAAGATGGACAAATAAATAAAAACAAGCAATAACACAAAACCTCTGGGATGGTACTAATATGAGAAATGCTATTATAGGTGAATGATGTACTATGCCAATAGGATGGAATAGAAGTTAATTTTCTGTTCAGCAAAAGATCCTACATAAAAGAAAATGTTCTAAATAACTCAGAATTAAGAAGAGGCCTCTTTATGTATTTATCTTGATAATCCTAACAGAGAAAATAATATACACTAGTCATTAAAATAATCAAATTATTGAAATATTTCTTCAGAAATATTCTGAAATTTGAAACTTAATTATTCCATATTGACTCTTCCTCAAATCATGCAGTACTCATAATCTTCATTAAATATGCCTAATATAATAACTATTAGGTTGTGGAAGTTTCTTTGGCATTAGAACCTTGCTTAGAAAAAATATAAGGAGTTTAACAAAATCTTACTTTTTAAATATTTATAAGGAACTTTGACAAGATAACAAAAGTTTGTTTGGACCAATTTATAGAATCTAAATAGTTCTGTCCCATAGAACTCTGCACTGATGGGAACATTTCAAAATTGTCACTGTCCCATACAGTAGCCACTAGCCCCGTGTGGATCTTGAGTACTAGAAATGTGACTACTACAATTGAGGGACTAAATTTCTATTTTAATTTAATTAATTTAAGTTAAATAGGCACATGTGGCTAGTGGCTACCATATTGTACAACACAGGTCAAGAGTGTATTTATGAAATTAACGGTAGTATATTCTTGGCTATTTGATGAGGCAAGGAAGCCAGAATTGACAAAGCAAGGCAGAGAATGTTAGACCCTCTGCTAGTCCCTGAAGCCCATTCTCCCCTTCAATGAATGATTAATATGGTAGGCCTGATATTTCTTTTTAAAGGAACAAATGAGCCAGACAATTGGAAGCATGAAAAATAATGTGTCCAGGAGGTGGGACAGTGAAGCCACCTCTCTCAGGAGTTACAGCTAATGAATTTCATAGTTTCTTTATCTAGTATGCGCATATCCAATAGGGAACTTTCTAATTACTTGTTGAGTAGATTATCAAACAAAGTGAACTAGCTATACAATTGGAAATAAATAAATAAATGGGAATGATTGCAAATGTAGAATGTGTAGTGTTTGGCAATTAATTGAATGAGAGGCCTTCTGGAGGAACTGGTTCAAAACTGACCACAAAGAAAAATTGGGGGCCATTAACAGAACTATCCAGGGACAGGTTGGATGAAGTACAAGATGAAACTTAGTGCTGTTGTAATCCTGGGATTTACCTGAAGGCCCTCACTGTGTTTTCCTACTTTGGTAATGTTTTCTATCTATATCATTAAAAATGTATATATTCTGGTTAAATGAAATACTAACTAGATTGGGTATTTTTCTTGTATTTGGTTTGTTTTAAGACTACAATTGTTGTTTTTTATTTTACCTATGAGTTATAACATGTAAAATAAAAACTAATTTTTATAAATAAAAGCATACATTAAATATTCAAATGAGAACTATGATTGATTGTTATCAGAGGATCAGCAAAAAAGATCAGTATCAGTTACATATATTAGTAGGACATTATATCCTTAGTTTAATGATGATATTTAAAACATTCAGGAGCTCTTCCTACTAAAATGGCCTTTAGAGAAGATTTCACAGCAACATACATTATCAGTCCCATTATTTTACATTATAATATTACCTAATTAAATATTAAATATAAAAATCTCTATATAACATGTATATTTAATGATAGATATATACTTTATTATGAAAACCTCTTAGCACCTTTACTTTTTTTTCGCATCTGACAATAAATTTTCTATTAATTTATAGAAATTGTAGGAGTAGAAAACTTTTGCTTCTTCCCTTCTTGGTCTTCGGCTGGTCTAACAATTAAATCAACATAAGACAGATTAGCAAGAGAAAAACAAGTTGAATTCTGTACATATGGGAGCCTCATTAAAAATATGAGACTCAAAGAAGTGACCTAAGCAGGCAGCTTTTATACCCTTCAGACAAAGATACAATAACTTTGTGAAGAATTGACAAGACACAAAAGTTTTGGCTTAGGATAGTACATTAGTAAGGAAGTAATAGGTTTCGTTTAAACAGTCTTCTTGACCTTATAGTGATCTCTCTCTTCTTCCTGGTGCAGGGAGAGTACTTTTAACATGAGGGATGTATTTCCTGCTTTCAGAAGAACAAAAAATGTTCAGAATATCTTTCCTGCACCGGATATTCCTCAAATAACTGTAATTCAGAATAATCAATATGCCAAAGTGTCATATTTTGGGTTCGGTTTTTTTTTTTTTTTTTGCTTTAGCCATTTTAATAGGTACGTAATGATAATTTGTTATTGTTTAATTTGCATAACCTAATGACAAATAAAGTTTATCATCATTTCTTAAGCTTATTTGTCATCTTTACATCTTCATTGGTGATATATCTGTTCAGATATTTTACCCATTTTTTAATTGCTTTTTTTCCTTATTGTTGAGTTTTGATAATTCTTTGTATATTTTGGACAGATATCTTGTATCAGATATATATTTTGAAAATATGTTCTTTCCATTGGTGACTTTTCATTCTCTTAACTTGGTTTTGTAGGACAGAAGTTTCAGATTTTAATAAAGTACAACTTATTGTTTTTTCTTTCATGGATCATACTTTTGGTGGTATATTTACAAATTCATCATCAAACTGAAGATCATGAAGATTTTTCCTATTTTTTTTTCTAGAATTTTTAAGTTTTGCATTTTTCATTTAAGTGAATTGTATCAGGTCTGTATCTAGGTGTATTTACTTAATTTTTGCATACAAATATCCAATTTATCTAGTTCCATTTGTTAAAATGACTATTTTTCTCCACCAAATTGCCTTTGATCCTGTTTCACAAATCTCTTAACTATGTTTGTGTAGGTATATTTCTGAATTTCTGTTCTTTCCACTGACCTATGTGTCTATTCTTTCATCCAATACCACAATGTCTTGATGCTGCGGTTTTATAGTAACTCTTGAAACAGGTAGTGTCAGTCTTCCAATTTGTTCTTTTTCTTCAGAATGTGTTTATCATAGACCTTTCCAATTAACCTTTTGAAATAATTTGTCAGTGTATACATAGTAACTTGCTGAGATTTTGGTAGAGATTGTTTTTGAATTTAAGATTAAGTTGGGAATAATTGACATCTTCCCAATATTGTCTTGTAATCCGTGAAAATGGAATATCTCACATTTTTTATGTCTTTGATTTGTTTCATCAGAGTTTTATAGTTTCTCAAATATAGGTTCTATACATCTTGATTTCTAGTTTAATTCCATTGTGGTCTGAAAACATATTTTAAATGATTTGTATTTTGTAGAACATTTTATGTCTTACGATGTGGTCTGTCCTGGTGAATTTGTCATGAGAACTAGAGAAGAATGTATTCTGATGTTGTTAGATGGATTATTCTATAAATATCAATTAGATCAAATTGATTCATAGGGTCATTCAAGTCATCTATATCCTTACTGATTTTCAACCTGCTAGATTTCTCAATTACTGAAAGAGGGGTGTTGAAATCTCCAGTTATGTAGTGGATTTGTCTATTTCTTTATGCAGTTTTATCAGATTTTGACTCATTTATTTTAATTTTTTTTTTGTTAGGTAGAAACATGTAGAGGATTATTATCTCTTTTTGGAGATTTGACCACTATATCATTATGTAACACCTCTTTTTATCCCTGATAATTTTCTTTGTTCTGAAAGAAATTAATATAGCTAATCCAACTGTCTCTTGACTTGTGTTAGCATGATCTGTACCTCTCTATCCCTTTAGTTTTAACCTATCTGAGTTAAATCTGCTTCATAATTAAAGCAGATTTCTTGTAAACAAGAGATTTGGATTGTTTTGTTTTTAACCATTGTGACAATTTGACTTTACTTGATGTATTTAGAGCATTTACATTTAAAATAGTTATTGGTCTAGTTAGATTAATATCTGCTGTTTATAGTTGTTTTCTATTCATTGCAATTGTTATTGCATCTTTATCTACTTTTCTGCCCTTTTTTATATAATCGAGATTTTATATTCTATTTTATTTTCTTTCTTACTATGTAAATTATATTCATTTTTTTTTTTTAAATTTGTGGTTGCCCTAGAATTTACTATATGCATTTTAAATTAATCAGAGTAAACCTTCAAATGATGCTAGACTACTTCACATAGACTGCAGGTAAGTTTAACAGAATATTACCAATTTCTCCATCTTATGCCTTATGACACTTCATTCGTTTTACTTATCTATATGCTATAATCACCCAATACCATATTACTATTATTATTTTAGACAGTTATTGGTCAATTGACTTTAAGCAACCTTGGCAGGTAATTTAACATAGATAGAGCAGTCTTTCCAACAAGAGGTGCTAAACCAATTGGCTATCCATATGCAGACATAAAAAAATGTGAGCCTTAATATAAACATTTATTCAAAATAGATTTGAACTAAATTTTAAAGCTATATGTAATAACTATAAAATTATAGAAGGAAATATAGGACAAAATCCAGTGACTTAGGGTTGGTAAAGATTTCTCAGATAGGACACAAATGAGCAAATAATTTTAAAAAAAGGCATTGATAAACTGGACTTAAAAGAAATTTAAAATTTTGTCTTTTGAAAGCTACTCTTAAGGAAAAAAATGCCACACAATGGCAGAAAACATTTACAAAACACAAAACTTATAGTAACTTTATTCAGAATATCTAAAGAATTCTTACAACTCCATAATAAGATGACAAGCTACTCAAGTAAAACAAACAGGCAAAAATTTTGACCAGACACTTCACTAAAGAAGATAATGTAATGGCAAATATATACATAAACAGATTCTCAAGATCATAGAGTTAGAGAAATGCAAAGTCAATTCAAAATCAAAACAGACATCTACTAGAATGGCTAAAGCCATTCTAAAACACTAAAAATACCAAGTTCTGGCTCGAAGGCAGAGCAACTAGAAATCTTGTTAACTGCTGATGGAGACAGAAAAAGATACAGACACTTTGGAAAAGAGTTTGCTAGATTTTTATAAATTTAACCATGCACTTACCATATGCTCCCCAAATCCAATTTCTTAATATTTAACCAAAAATTATGTTTATATATTACAAATGAACAAATATTCATAGCTGCTATATTTGTAACATCCAACATTTGGAAGCAATCAAATGTATATAAACTGGTGAATGGATTGTACAAATTTTGGTACATTTTTACTGAGAAATACTACTTAATAATAAAAAAGGAACAAATTGATGCACAGAGGAACATGGCTGAATCTCAGAAACATTATGCTAAGTGAAAGGAGCCAGACACACAAAAAACAACAATAAAAAACTAGAATAGTGTACGATTCTATTTATATGAAATTTGAGGAAAGTAAAAATTATAGGAACACAGATCAGTTACAGTGGTTATCAGGGATGGAAGTGTGAGGAGCAGATTGTCTGCAAATGAGCATAGTGAAACTTATTTGAAGTCTGGGAGTAGTCTATATTTTGGTATTTGTGGTAATTATATACTATTAACATTTATTAAAACTAATATTAATAAGGATAATTTTATTATATGGAAATTATATTAATATATCAGACTTTGATAAACTTTAATGGGATAGTCTAAACATCAAACAACTCAACCCTTGGTCAGATTACCATAAATTCTCACAGTAAAATCTATTTACTTCACTCTGTATTGTCCTATATGAGTTTGCCTTTCGTAAAAAAAATTACAAGGCATGTCAAAAAGCAAGATAAAAACACAATCTGAATCAACAAAGTCATCATCAGAACCAGATTTAGGTATGGTTCAGATATTGGAAATATCAGATATGGAATTTAAAATAATTATGATAATGTTATAAACTCTAACGGAAAAGGTAGTCAACATGCAACACCAGATAGATAATCTCAGCAGAGATAGGGAAACTATAACAAATTTTTTAAAAATATTAGAAATTAAAAACAGTAACAGAAATGAAGAATGCATTCAATGTGCTCATGGCAAACAAAAACTAAAAAAATCTATTGCTTGCAGACTGTACTATAAGAAATTTTGAAATAAGTTATTTTAAAAAGCAATAAAACATGTTTGAAACTTGGATTTACATGAAAAAAGGGTGTCAGACAATAAATAAATGAAAATCAGTATATTGATATTGTTTTCCAAGCAAAAGATCTACTATAAGTAAAGACTATGAAAGATAGAGAGGACATCTATAGAAACTTCTGAGATCAAAAAAATTGGGAATGAGACAATGATTATCCAACACATAGAGATGCATAGGCCAGCTTCTATTATGTCAGCCTAGAGAAAGCAATTTTTGTCATGCGGACATAAAGTGTATTTCTATAGTCCTCTCTCTACCTCTAGAGGGGACTGAAGGTAATTATCTTCCTGGTGATGTTCTTACAATGCCTCAATATAGGCTTACCTCCAAACATTTTGAAATCAAAATGACAAATATAGATGCTCATATTATCTGTCTAAATATTTACAATTTATAAATCAATAGCAAACTTTTAAATAAAATATATTTTACCCCTAAATAATGTTACAGTAAAATATTACTACATACCCTTTTTAGGCCCTAGTAGGAATAGTTAACAATATCTAGTATTGTAAATGATATGGATCAAGTGGAACTCTTACACATTGATAGTAATGTGATTTAGAGAAACATTTGCAATTTCTTATAAAGGTAAAAATGTACTTACCATACAATCCAGCAATTTCATTCCTAGGTATTTACTCATGAGAAATGACTACTGATGCATTCAACAGGTTAGATGAATTTTAACAATATGCTAAAGGAAAAAAGTCAGAGACAAAAGGCTATATACTATATCTTTCTGTTTATACAAATGCTATAAAAACAAATCTAAATTACAGTGACAGAAGACATGAGCAAGTCAGAGAATTTGTGTGGGCTTGACTAGAAGGAGCAAATAGGGACTTTGGAAATAATGGATAGTCTCTGTGTTTTTGTTGAAGTGATGATTAAATGGGTATATATATTTGTTAAACTGCACACATAAAATGAGTGTATTTTATTGTATTTAAATACTACTTCAATAATGTTAGTTTTGAAAATATATATTTTAACTATGAGAGCCAAAATTTAACCTTGAATTTAAGTAACATATCTGAGTTTTCTTTTTTCCCTCTCTTTTATCTGAAGATAGACACAACTAGAATATACTTCATTATGTAAAGAGATATTTTATCATGCAGAGGAGGGCAATCTCATTTATATGGAAGATAGGGAAGCTATATATCTAATGATCATATGGATGTGATTAAGGGAAAAAAAAAAGATATCCACCATTCAAAGGTTTCTAGCCAGGAGAAATATACTCACAGCTTTTGAACAATGAATTCAGAGTAAGAAGCAGATACATTGGTCATTATATATTAAATTGATTTATTTACTCAAATGTAAAGTTTGCTCTTTTATATTTTTATAGGTCTGTGTCTAATACAATATGCAAATAAAACTACTGTCTAAAGGGACTTTGTTTCCTTCAGAAATAATTATACAATTAGAATTATTTTTTTAAGGATGAAATATTTGAATATGTAAACTGCCTAGATTTTTTCACAACCCAGAAAACTGGCATTAGGGAGTAATAAAATATATACACTATTCTTTTAATATAATATACC
>NW_006442484.1:29288166-29366593 GCF_000325575.1 Pteropus alecto
AAATTATTTTTAACAGATGTAAATTATCTGAACCAACATGAAGAGTGATCAGTTCAGTATAAAAGAGGGACATTTTAAACCAGTGACCGTGAGATTAAGTTAAATTGATTAAGAAAGAGATACTGTGCTCCAAGAATTATCTGATACTTTTAAACTGATTTTAAATATTCATATAATTTTAGCTAGATCAGAGATCCTTAATTGAGTTTTGGATTGCTATTGAGCGAGAATTAAAGTAACCACATTAAAAGTAATGACAACCTTTCTGGAGAGATTTTTGATAGGTACAGTATATGTATATTTGTAAATAACTCAAAAAACTCTGAGGTTAAGCCCCCTGGGTTTGATCAGGGCTTCTCTTCTTAACTGGGCAAGCTTGGAAGTTATTTAAACTTTCTGTATTTCTCCTTTCATAAAATTGGGATGATGATAAATAGGACCCATTTCATAGAATTATTATGCAAATTAACTGAATTAATATACGTAATATTCTTAGAACAGTGCCTAGCACATGATCACAGCTTAAGTGTTACCTCTTTTGTTATTGTTTTTATTAAGCATTAACACAATTTCCATTGAAAAATTTCTAGTGGTACTTATAAGGAAGGCTATAATAGAATAAAATGAAAACTGTTGATAAGTGAAGCACAACTGTAGAGTGTATATTACAAGATGTAAGAAATACTAGTGTAGAGATTTTTGCTATACTTTTCACTGACGTAAAATATTCCAAATAGAGTCTGGTATATAGAAGTCAATAAACACCTATTGAACTGAATTGAATTGAATGTGAAGAGACTGTTTAATCATATCCAACACTTATAAGAGTTAAATATTCAGTTATATGTTAATAATTATAACTAAGCATGTACTATATATAAAATTAGAACTTGAAACTATTTCATGAAATGCTACCCCAAACTTGAAAAAGGAAATCTGTACAAATTAGATAATTTGCAGGTAGAAAAAAAATTTACAAAATATCTCAATAAATCATTGGGATCTGATGGGAAAAAGAGAAAGTGATGATAATTCACATTAGATGAGAGAAAAGAAAAGAAATAGAACCAAAAAAAGGTTATTATTAATCAGTGAATGCCTGAGTTGTACTCTATGGAGAAATATATCTCACTGAACCTTGCACAGTTAAATTTGAAAAAGTTTAGTTTCAGCTTCCCCACTTTCTATTTTCTTGTCTGTGTAGCTGAAAGATGAACAATAAAAATGAAGGTTACCTAGTTAATTACAGTGAAAACTAAACTTTAAACTCTGCCATGGACCTCCACTTACAGCTTGCTTTAAAGTCATGGGAACATCTTTTCATAAGAGCAGAAGCTTTCACATAATGATTCCAGATTCTTTTTTATAAGGGAGATAATGTACCATCTTCAAATCTGAAGCTAGGGATCCCTTACTGAGTGAACATAGTAAGTCGGTGGATAGGCAGGTAGTAGCAAGTTGCTACTAACCTATGATTCTGTTTACTTGGGTGTAATGAGCAACTATATAAAGGAACTTTACTGCAGTACCTTCGCCATTCTCCCTTCAACCTGTTTTTCCTGAGACACATACTTTAACTTTTTAAATTATCGTAAATTAATGTCAAGATTATGGAGATAAATTTGCAACACTAACTTACAAGCTAAACTCTGTTTTGTAACTCTGAAAGCCAAAGTAAAGAGAAATATTCTGGCTCTAAACAATTTTCTATTTAAAATACTTTTATGCATTCGGGCAAAACACCTAAATATCCAATCGACATATTCTGAGTCTATAATTTTATAAGATATGCAGTATATGGGCTTTGATGAAAGTAAGTCAAAATGGCCTAAAACATATATTGCATGTACCTTTACAGATTAAGTCTTTTCATTCAATTGGTCTCCCATTTGAAAGTGCATAAAATGGCACATTACATAAGAAAAAAGAGGCCAGAGTGAGGAAATAGAGCTGGAAAGAAACAATATCTAAGGGATAGCGAAATGTTTTTGCTGTGGTGGAATGGAAGATGAACTAAATTTTGATCAATAAGCAACTTTAAAGGCCATTTCTAAAAGAACACTCATAACTGCACTTGAATAAACTAAACAAACCTAATTTCGAATTGCCAAGTATTTTTTACTTCTGTTTACTATAAAATAGGAAAGGCAATAATTCAGTTTGGTTGGGTAATGCAGACGAATAAATATAAAATAACAGAAAACAATGTATTGATACGTATTAAATTAGTTGCTCCTTCTCAGTAGTATGAAGAAAGAGCTATTAACCATAAATTGCAATGGAATTACTAGTGGATGACATTAACCCCTAATATAAAGAGATTTTAAAGCTGCTTTCTAAAGTGATAGCTACTACTTATTCCTATACAAAACTAGATCTGTTACTAAACATTGGAAGGCAACTATGCCAGAGTAAGCTGCTTTTTCCTTCATGTTAAAATAAATTCATGAGAAAAAGTCCTCAAAAGGTTTATAGTTACCTTGAAAATCAAGTCTGAGTGCAGAATCTCCAGAAATAAATTTTAGCTACATAGGTTTTGTTTTTAACAGTATAGGATTTAAACTAACAATGCATATGTAATGAAAATTTAACACTTCCGTATGTAGTTTTGAAAAGGTGAAGATGAAATTATCAAATATTCTAAAAGAAAAAGTAGTATCAATCAGGACATTTTAAAAATTACCACCCCAAAATTATCTCTGTGTACGTGTGTATATATACATATATATACATATATATATACAATATCTGCATAAATTTAAACATATCTATGTGTATATGCATACATATGTACAATATTCTTATATATAGTCAGGTAGGACGTTAAGGATTTTAAGAGGGAACTATAAAGAAAGAAAGAGGAGGAGGTTATTGCTTATCCTCAGGCTTAGACACTGTTATTTTATATTGGTTTACTAATTTAATCTTGTCTAGGTGAGCGAGCACCCGCAGTATGGCTTTGACCTTATAATGTAACCAGAATTCCCTTTTTTATGAAAAACAAAATTTAGATAATAAAAGCCAGAGTATTTTTGAAAATATTTTATATAGATTTGATGAGTTTTAAGAAAGAATCTGTTCATTTAAACATACACCATACTGACAGTTGAGCATTGTGTTAATTTTTGTGACAGCATTTAAATTTTAGAATTATCATATTTTTTGGCACAGAAAGTAAATGCTTATTAAATGAATATTGACTTATGCCTTGTATGTTTTGAATGGTTGAGTTCCTAGAATATTTGGGTACTTTATTGAGGGCAAAGTATATGATGGATTTTGGAAATTTTAATGGCTTATTTGAATTTTTTAGTCAACGCTTTCAATTTAATTCTGTTAAAGTCATCCTTTATTATAACATATTATTAGTATCCTGGTTGTTTTTATTATTATTAACATACAGAAAATGCCCAGAGGCAGTGGAAAACTAAAAACTCAGTATAAAGTAATGCTAAGCAATAAGATTTAAATAACTATGAGTAAATACAAAGATCAGCAGCTGGTTTATACAGATGGCCATTAAAATGTTGGAATGCCCCAAACACAAACATAAGGAGGAGCGGTAGGAGGCAGGTAGTGATTAGATGTGTGATCTCTGAGGTTAGCTTTTAGTTTGGGTAAAACATTGTACTTTTTTTTCTTCCACCAGAGATTTTCTCCATAAAAAATAATTATCAAAATGTTCCATTTCACATTGTAGTGCTCTCGCAGCAAATTTACATCGGTTTATTTTGATAGCCTGAAATTATTGCTGGAGCTTCTGAAAAATATCTGATTTAAAAATCAAATAACCATCTAGGTAATAGAAAATCTGAGTCCATTATGTGCCACTAAATTGAAGAATTGATATAATTTCATTTTTCTGAACTCACTGTTGAAATATGTGAGTTTCCTCTGTAGGTTACAGCTGATCATTTGAAATATAAACCTTACTGACCTTAGTTTCATGTTTTCAGCATCATAGATATTGGCAATATGTTAACCCTACTTCAAGAAATACATTCTGATTAATATTTAAGATAAAACAGGAAAATTGTATTTTCATGATTCTACTCTTTTTCTTCACCATTCAAAACGAGTTTCCAGTTTTTGGTTTTCCCCCAACCTCACACATTTATTCCATGAAATGTGACAATGTAATTATCAGGAAATGCAGCAAGGCATACCTACGATTTGAACTTAATCTATATTTTTGCTCTAAGAAATCCTACCTAGTAATTTTCTTATTTTCTTGATGTTGTGACATTACAAAGAATCAGTAAGAAGGTCAACTCAATGCCCAGCACCAAGAGGTAAGTACCAAAATGAAATAATACCTATATAACAAACAACCAACAACGACAACAAATAAACAAACTTTCTTGACAGCAAAATGTCTTGAGACAAGAAGAAATACATGTTATCACTTTATCTAATAATTTCCAAAATGTGCTGTATGCACTCAGAGATGCACGAGATACTCATTGCAGTAGAATAAGAAAATACCAGAAATTAAAAAAAAAAATTTACCTTAAAATTTTCTATTTTTGATTTGCTGTAATACCTATATTAATCACCAACAAATTTACATCAGTTTATTTCAGATGCATGCTCATTTGTTTTTAATTGAAGAACATGACCAAAAAGAAAAATGAAGACTTTTCAGAAAGTATATTAGAGATTTAAAATAGAATTCAATCCAGAGAAAATAATGGGTTAAGTGCTAATTAAAGTGGTTAAATTATAAACTTTGTCATGTAAGTGGGGAATCTACTACAGCTCCCACAGACCTTTCTAAACTCTTTTATCATCAGAAAACAGAATCCATGCTTCAAACAAGTAGCAAGGAGTGTATAATACAAGGACTATTTACAAAGGAGTCAACGGAGTTTAGCAAAAGCAACAAGAGATGGTTATATACCGAGGCTGGTAATCAGGGGTTAAGTCATCATTATTCCCTTCCCATAAGTGGAAAAGGAGGACACAATTATATGAACTTATAAAAAATACCTCTATGGAGAGGACAATCTGACAGTAACTGTGGCCTTTGCTTTGGGGACAGAGCCACTTTGTGACTACTACACAGGAAGGATGAAAGGAGGAAATATTATGAATTTATTTTGGTCTATTGCCTAAATTCTTACTGCTTCCTCCCATTGGCCAAATTCAATCTGAAGCCAAATAATAAAATCTGGGTGTAGTTCACCCAGGTTAGCCTTCTGGAGAATAGTTTCAGAAAGATAAGAGTTGCATTTAGATCTCGAGGAACAAATTGAAACTTTCCTGCATTTCACTCCTCAGCTTTCTACTCTTGTCCAGATGAAAAATATGTGTCTCTAATACAAAAGATACACAAATCCCATAAACTACTATATTCTTATGAATTGATTTCTTTTTAGTTATGTTTCCAAACAAAGTCTAAAATGTTAGCACACCTCAGTATAAGGTGATATAGATATAAGGTAATATAGATAAAAGTGGGGAAAGGAATTCATAATTAACATAAAATATAGCTGCTATAGTCTCAGGACTTATGTGGCTGCTCATGAGGTCTTAGATAATAATTTTATATTCTTTTAGCTCCATCCATTCAATGTGTATCCTAAGCTCTGTCTGTAACTAGTCTGTATAGTAATCTTTACCTGGTGATAAGATCCTGTGATATAAGCCTTTGATTGGTCTGCCTTTATTGCTTTGCCTCATTGTTCAATTATCCAACCTATTACAGAAGTGAGGCACTCCAGAAAAAAAAAAACAAAAAAACCCTAGATTCCAGAAATAGTTATCTTTGCCCCATTGCATGGCAGCAATCTAATTTCCTGTTGGTAAATAACATCAATCACCTCAACCATTATTGTGGTTCTTTTCTCTGCCAGTAAGTTCAACAGCTTGAGGAGCTCATAATAGCCAGAGGGAAGACTCAATTTCCAATTTAACAGAGCCGTGATTGTGTTCTCTAGTGGAAGCATTTCTCACATGGAAACTGGTACCCTTCTACCCATAGAGCCCGAGGTTATAGGGATGGAAAGCAAATGTTGCTTCAATGAGTTATTTGCTGAAATATTTCACTCTCACTTCTTTGATTGTTAGACCTGTGCATTCTATCTACAAGCGATACGATATTATACATTGAATATTTGTTTAAGGTGTATAATATCCTGTGAGAAGGCATCCCAAATCCACAGGTTTTGTCTCCCAAATGATGCACCAGCAGTTTTTGGCAGATTATTACATTTTATCAAGTCAGCTCCTTATAGATGTTGAGGACATGAGACTAGTGGATTTCTTGGGTGAGTCATGGTCATATTTCTTTTGCCATAAATTATTTTCCCTGATCTGAAGTGGGATTATATCAAAATCCAAGGAAAATAAGGATTTTGTAAGTCTACAAATAGCGGTGCTGACAGAATTGTGGCCAGAGAAGACAGATTCCAGATATCTGTTAAGAAGACATTTTTTTCCCAGAATGGTGAAAGGGGTCCAATAGAATCAACTTTATATTAGTTGTTTCAAAATGGCGCCACATGATTGGCTTTGTGTTGTCTTCTGCTATTGGCAAGTTGGGAGGCTGTAATCATATCAACCGTGATGAGAAGTTCATGTTGTCAAAACTATGCAGTCTTCATCTGAGTTATCCTAGCCTATTAGTACTGCTTCCTTCCATTGAACAACTGAAAAAAGACTGATGGCTACAGGAAGGATAATTTTGTCCATCTGTTTATTGAGACGATCTTCTGCAGTGGAAGCCATCTCTGGAAGATTACATGAGACATTAATATCTATCTGTTGTGTTCATTTCAAGAGGATCACTCATATACTCCTCCATCAGACCTCCTTTTCATTAGTTTTCTATTCTTGTTCTTTTAAGTCTCTTACCAGCTGCCTAACCTGCTATCTACTGCTCATGGATTCGTGTAGATCCCTACCTGAAGCTATTTCTCCCTTCACACAGTATTCAGTCAAAGTTCCTCTCTGAGGTTCTGCCTGATAGGTAGATTTTCTTTCACCCACTGATTTCCAGGACCACCCCTGAGTGATTGTAAAAAAGCTGCTTCTAGCAGGTGCTAGCATAGAGGGTAGATTGTAATTTAACCTAGTCACTTTCTTCATTAACTGGTGTAGCACATTCTCCAAGACATTATAGTTGTGACTGAGAGAACCAACCCTCAGCAATTTCACAGAAAGGGAACCAGGGAAATAAATTCCTCAATATCATTAAGTTCCTGTCCCCTCATACCTGTCAGTACCTTTTGAAACAAAGCTCAAAGGGCAAGAGCCTGGTTAATGTGAACATGGAAGTTAACAACCTAGGACACAGCTGGAGGTGGTGCAGAGCGCAGCCTGGTAGGCTAAACAAAAGACATTCAGCACCTCTACCATCAGCAAAGCCTCACAATCCAACAGTAGATTTAATTTTATGACTTAGAATACTTTAGGGTACTTGAGAAGATTCACTTAATCCAGTATTTTATAATTTTTAATTGCTGACTTTTGTGACAGAGTTTTTTTATTTTTTGTTTTTTGTTTTTTACTCCCCACGTGGACTCATAACAACCAACTAATAGCTGCCTCACATTTTCTGTGACTAATATTATTTAATAAATTTTGAGCATTTTAGACATTTTCACAGCTTTAAAATAAATAAAATGTTATATTCAGAAATTATTTCAAAAACATGTATCTACTTCCGTAGCTAGATATACATTCAATGAATGCAGTATTCTTTTTTCTGTGTGTATTTTTGCAAACTTGATGAATCATATGTGGGATGATGATATATCAAATTCTGAAAGTTTATTATTGTGTATATTAGGAACAATTTATAATAAATTTTGAGTTATATAACTGGCCTCTTTAAAATGGGCACTGTTCCACTTTTGATGTCCCCTTACAAAGGGCTTCCCAAAGCATCTTGAAGCCAAAATTGGTGCTTTTGTTCCCAAAGAATTTCTTTTAATGGGGGGTGGGTAGTGTAGGCAGAGGCAGGGGTTGGAAGATTTCCTATTCAAAACTAATACTAAGACTATTACTAGAGCCATTGCAAGTTGAGGCCCATTTAAATACTTTTAATGAGGAAGGTCATTCTTAATGCAGAAGGAAATAATTTCATATTTCAGTATAACTTCATTACCTTAGTGAACACTTTAGAAGATGGGTCACTTGTTTCCAGGAAGCATTTATGACAGTAGCATGTGCCAAATAAGCTCTTAACTGTATATAAGGATAGCATTGGCTTTAATAGATGTGTGAAATGTTTTGTAAGGATGGCTGTGAAAGGAAAGTGAAAACATTTTATATTAATGTAGGATTTTGTTTATTCCTAAAAAAGAAGTTTGTTGCTTGTCCTTGCTCAGCTACTAAATGTTTTTGTTATCTGTAAATTGTGGCAAATTTTCCATGAGATACTTTCCTGCTAAAACAAACCATAATTTTTTATGGGTACTCTTCTACCTGCTTGTCATCTTATGTACATTAAGAAGACTTTCTTCCTTCAGGAGCCCCACCCGACACTAATCACTTCTTTGTCATACCCCCAACATCTACTAACTTCACTTAGTTAATGTCAATGTAAAAGCCAGGTTTCATTTCATTCATTGAAACTAGATTTTTGATTAATATGTAGCTGAAAACATTTTATTCGGTGATGTCGAATTGATTTGGAAAATACAGATAATGCTTAAATGTGAAAACTCTAATTTACCGAATTAATTCAAATCTTCATTGGTAACACGCAAAGACATCATATAACTTTATTTTTTTAGAGAAATAAGCTAATTTTGCAATGTTTCATAATCCATTTTTTCACTTAAGTATAACATGAATACATTCTATATTTTTATGGCATAATTTTTCTATAGTGTAATTTTAATTACTGCATAGTTTTCTTTGTATAGCTATAACACAGTTTATTTAGTATTTAGCAGAGCAGTCCCTAACTGTTTGGCACCAGGGATGGGTGTTCCTGTTAGAATCTAATGCCTAATGATCTGAGGTGGAGTTGAGGCAGTGATGCTAGTGCCGGGAGCAGCTGCAAATACAGATGAAGCTTCCCTGGCTTGCCTGCAGCTCACCTCCTGCTGTGCAGCCTGGTTCCAAACAGACTACGGACTGGTACTGGTTTATGGTCTGGAGATTGGAGACCCCTGAGTTTTTGTATACACAGAGAGAAAGAGAGAGAGAAGAGGAGAATGTACTTTTATTTTTGCCTGCATGTGTAAACACATAATATTACTTTAATCATCTATGCAGGTAAAAACTTTAGGCATATCTATATTTCCTTAGAATATATTTTAAAAATAATTCTTGAGTCATAATTTTTAAGCTATGTTTCATTGTCTTGTATAGAATATTCTAGGAAGATATGATATGGACATCCACTATAGTACATATCCCCATTCGCATATAACATTGCATTTAAACAACATTGTGAAATTATTTAAATATTTTACTTTATGGACAATAAAAGCTGAGTAACTGGTCCGTGATTGTAAAGCTAATAGATGCTCATATTTAGGTAGCCGTATTGTAGGTTATTATTGAGAGTCATTTCTAATAGTTATACAAAGTATTATTTTTATTGGAAGTTACCACTGGAGATTAAAAATAGATTAATCACATGCTTGCTTTATTTAAATGGTGGATTCTTTATCCTCTTAGGATCAGATTCGTGATCTAATTGAACCCTGTAAGGCCATAGTCTCCACACATTTTAATTGTATGCCACTATCAGTAGAAATTTTTAGTTTGTACTAATGTATATAAATTTACTTACAATGCATACATATATTATTCTCAGCCCAAATATTAAATGCTAGTGAGGACTAATGTTTATTATAAAAATAAATATGAAGTAGAGGTTTTATTTCTTTTCAAGGGATAAGTTTACACCCCTCTGAGATGGGGAAACCTCTACTTGAATCACTCCGCTCATCAGTCTTTCGATAAAACTAGAGTATCTCAAGGTTTCCTTCTACTTTTTTCAATTTATTGAAAACTGATTGAACAGTCCCAGGCACCAGGATGAGTAAAAACTGAGGCAGAATATCTTGGTGAGTCTGCATAGATTAAAGGGGAAAGAACAAAGTGCACAAACGAAAATAAAACTATTAAGTGTAACAGGCCTGAAATCCCAATGGTTTAGAAAAATAGTTGTTCTTTCTCATGTAAATAATTCAGTGGGTATACAGTAGTCTCTCCTTATTTCCTATGGATATGATTCAAGACCCCCAGTGGATGCCTGAAACGATGAGAGTACAGAACCCCATATATACTATTTTATCCTGTGCATATATGCCTATGGTAAAGTTTAACTTATAAACTAGGCAAAATAAGTTATTGACAACAATAACTCATAATAAAATAGAGCAATAATAACAACATACTGTAATAAAAGTTGTATGAATGTAGTCCCTCTTACTAAATATTTCATTGCACTCACTCTTCTTGTGATGATGTGAGATGGTGCAATGCCTATGTGATGCGATGAAGTAAGGCATGCATGATGGTGCACACCTGAAAACTTATTAATTGTTTCCTGGAATTTTCTATTTAATATTTTTGGATTGCAGTTGAAGGCAGGTAACTGAAACTGTGGAAAACAAAACTATGGATAAAGGGGGACTATAGCACCTGATCAGCCAGTGGCTCTCCTTCAAGTGGTGGTTCAGACTCCTGTTATTACCTTCTCGTGATAGCTTCCAAAGTTGCTACAGCAAGAGAAAGAGCATGGAGAGTCACACGTGGAAGTTTTTATGGGCCAAGCTGGAACTGGCACATACCATTTCTATCCTCAGTTACAAGACCACACTAACTGCAGGGAAGACTGGGGAATGTTGTACAGCTGTGTACCCAGTTAAAAGAGAAAATGGGGAAGTGCAGTAGTTAGACTCTCTGCCATAACAAATGCCATCAAGAGAGTTGTTAAACACAAGAGGCATGAGGCTGCTGCCACCATAATGTGACATATTGTTTTACAGATACTTTTTTTTAATAAGTAGAAAGGGTACACTCTAAGATAATGATAGAAAATATAGTAAAATACATAAACCAGTAACATAGTTGTTCATTATCACTATCAAGTATTACATACTGTACCTAATTGTACATACTATACTTTTACACAACTGGCAGCACAATCGGTTTTATACCACATCATATACATGTGAGTAATGTGCTGCTCTGTGACCTTTGGATGGCTATGACATCATTAGGCGATAAGAAGATTTCAGCTTCATTATAATCTTATGGGACCACTGTCGTATGTGCAGTTTGTCGTTGACTTAAATGTCATTATGTGGCACGTGACTCAAATGTCATTTTTGAGTCAAATTAATCATCATTTTTAATGATTTCATCATGTAATTAGGAAGAAAACAACTTGTAGCATTTTACGTTAATCTATTTTTATAATTCAGACCAGCTTTGAAATTGGGATATTTCTGTCTATATTTAAATCAATAATCTAGATATCATAGTATGTAGGTGCTTTATTACATTTGCCTAAAGAGTAGAAAAGTAGCACAGATAATTTAATGACTTTTTTTTTTTTTTTACTTTGGCTGCGGATGAACATGGTATTTGTGAGTGTGTGGGTGTTATTTTTTCTTTAAGCTATGTAGAGGAGAAATAAAGGAATAGGCACATAGGTATAATTATAGGTATAAACACATATATTAAATATCCATGGTTAACAGATAGTACCACGTAGCCTGATTATGTTCTTTACTCAGAATTAGAAGACTTAGAAATTGTTTTTAACACTTTCTGAAAAGGAAATCCTAGAAATGAAAGTTATCTTAATGCTTACCTAAGTCCAACATTTCACCAGCAGCAGAAATTCACCTGGAGCCAACTCCAACAACTTCACTTGATTTCATAGACAATAAGCTTATTAGCTCCTAAGGGGACATACTACCATTAGAATTTTTTTTCTTAAATTGAGCAAAATATGCTTTCTCATAAAATCCTTGACAGCATTTCTATTTTTACTTTAAGTAAATGAGACTCATCATAAACTTTAATATGACAACTTTTAAATAGTTTGATGTGAATAAATATGTATTTTTATTTTAAATTTTCCCTGTTTTTACTAAATTCTCCTTATTCTTACCATTTTAATATATGAGAGGATTTCCAAGCTAATCACCTTCCTGATACCCATATCTGAAGATCCGTAGAGATGCCTGTCCTTTTTTGTAGTTTGACTCATGCCATACCAAAGTCAGGACAATTTTTCACAGAGAATAATTAACTGGAAGATCAATTGCATATTAGTACTAGCAATACTAGTTTTGATGTTTTATAATTTTGAAGGTCAAGTCAGAGGAAAATCTCCCTATCTTGTTTTATCCTAGTTTTGACTATGTTCTTATATTATTTTGTAATTTATATTTTAAATTATAACTTGTTATAATTTACAAGTTCACATCAATTTTATTCTTTTAAGTTTTGATAATATTTTTAAATGTTATAGGTTCAAATATTTGTGCTTTAATATGTGGAAATTAAATTCAGTAAGATTGATATGTTAGGAGCTGTCATACAGCAAAACATTGAAAGATTCAAGACCAGGCCACATTCCTTTTGCTTTAACTTAATTTGATATCATTATGAAGGATAAGTATATTAGATGTATTAGGAGTGACTGGAACCTTGTCTTATTATTATATGTTAACATGCATACAAACATATGTGTGCGCTCCCCTCCCCCCGCACACATTGAAACAGATATTTTATAGCGAGAAGGGACATTAGTGTAGTGATTATTTGGAGGAAATTGTAAGAACATTAGCCTGTATATTGAATCCTGAGTTCTCTTAATAAGTAGTCAAGCCCAAGATGTTGCTGTGAAGTTCCTGTTATAAAGGACATAGTCTTCAAATCCAACTTGACCTTTGAAATTATGTCACCACTATGAGAGTTCTTTTTACTTATTTGAAAATCCTTTGACGAAGGAATCAAATTGTGATGGGGATAAAGGATTATCAGCCTTGCTCGCTTTTATAGTTATAATGACAGTAGTTATGTGAAATATCAAAACATTTAATTGAATGTGAAAATAAATAAATCTTGGTATATTTTCAAAAATACTCTTTTATTTTGCACAACTTGATCTGCCCAGTGTTCAGCTTCATCTCTATCTAATAATATATAAAAGTATGTCAGAAAAATTTTAACTTGTGATATTACATAATTATTAAGTCTTAATGGTTAGTAGGTCATAATGTATGTCTAGACTTGAAAGACAACATTCAGCATTGAATTAATGAATTAAAGTAGGTTGTTTCTTTAGTGTAGTATGTGATTTGTAAGTAAGCAATAAAGATTTGATGATCGTATTATTAATCCAGTATATAAATAATGCACTTGAGAATGAAATCCAACACATCAGGTTATTTATTCAGTTCATTATCTGTGCGTTTGTATGTATGTGTGTACCTGTGTGTGTCTTACAGCTGTTATTTCAAGAAACCAAGAAGGGCCAGGAGAAATGGGAAAGGCTGTGCTGATTCCTAAAGATGACCAGGAGAAAATGAAAGAACTGTTTAAAATTAATCAGTTTAACCTCATGGCCAGTGATTTGATTGCCCTTAACAGAAGTCTGCCGGATGTAAGATTAGAAGGGTAAGTTTACATGTGTTTTATAATCTTATATATTTCACAATATCACAGAACTTCAGTTAACTCAGATTATTTCAGTTCTATAAACATGCAGTTCTGAATAACTATGCCATAGCAAGACTTTACTGTGCACGCATATGATGTAAAATAGGAACTATTTTTTTCTCTGGAAGAGCAAAAGATATCATTTGGAAAAATACATTGCAGAGCACACAAGCCTAACAGATTTCTCTTCATGAGGTGTTTTTTTTGTTTTGCTTTGCTTTGCTTTATCTTGGCAAATATAGAGCAAACAAGCTCTTTGATAGATTATTTTCTTGCCTGCATACAAAGCTCTTACTCGTTCCTCTGAAAAACTATATGCTTTGCTATTCTAGCATAAAAGTAGCCTATTGCCTGTATAATTCTTTGCCTCTTTAAAAAAATATTTATTATGGGTTCCAGCAATTTATATTGCTATTTATACTTAGAATACCCAATTATCAGCCATGGAGGAAATATTCACTTGGAAATAATACTACTGAATGAAAAATTAAGCTAAAAATTTAACTTGCATTTAACTGTAAGCCATGCTTGATAGTTAAACATATTTTAAGTGAATGTCATAAAAATTAGAATATATAGTGGCAGTATTGTCATTCTAGTCTATAGCCCTTATAAAGCAAAGTCTTGGCACTCAGAAAAATATTCCCTGAGATTTTAGAAAATTTCTGAGTTTACAGGTATGCTTCAGAACCTACTTTAATGTAAACAGAAGTTGTTATTTTAGATGTGTAATTACTTTCTCTATATACAGCAAAATCATAGCTAATGCAAATAAAGTTTGCCATATATAAAGGGGTTTTTACATTAGTTGTGTAGTGATGTTAACATCATATTACTAAATCTGTTTTTTTTTTTCTCCTTTCTGAGTTACTTTAAATAAGCCCAAAATAGAGTAACCAAAACCTTATTGATATGCTGGGGCCGAGTAGTCAGAAAGTTCATTCGTTAGCTAAATAACTGGTTTTGTATACTCTCGTGTGCTTTTGAAAAGTCTCTTTCAACAAAACCACAGATAACTACATATAATGGATATTTTTGGTCCCTCGCACATGGTTGAAACACAAATGTTACATTTGTGCCTTCCAAAGGCCTAAATAATTTTATAGGTAGTTCTGTTCGTATTTGTATGTGTTTGTATGTATATAGAAACACTGCATTTAAAAAGCACAATAAGTGTATTCATCTGAATAATTTAAATCTTTTAGATGCTAAGTTTACATTATAATGTTGTACTTATTACTTTGTGTTATATACCATGTTATGATAAAATGGGTAAATCTGATACTTAGGTTTTCAAGAGGCCATGTGAACACTAGTTCAAACTTTAAAAAGATTTACTTTCAACTATCATAACATAAATTAAATTTTAAAGCAGATCTGGAATGATTAAGGTAAGAATTGTTTTAGTACAGAGTCATCACTTTAAAAAAAGTAAAGTCTTCATCAAGAGACCATTTAAAATATTTGTGACAAGTGCAATATCTTTTTTTTAAGAATCACTTCACGTATTAAGTCCTTGAGTAATTAACCCTTAAATTCTGGAACAATTCAACATTTTAAAAATGGAAGATTCAAATTGCTTAGCATTAAAAAGTGCCAGAATGCCATAATTACTGTGGATGATATTGCTTGAATTTTGAGATTTTGCAAATAGTCTATAAAATAATATTAGTGAAGTAAATAATTCTCTATTTTATTTTTACATCACACCACAATTTATGCTATCAGTAAAAAAAAAATACATAAATAACACTCAAATATCTTAGACAAATCATAAAGTATATGTAAGGTTCACTGGGGATATTTGCAAGTCTTTTTTTTGCAAGTCATTTTGAATGACTCAATTGTGTGACTGCCTGGGAACAAATGTTGGAAAACACACCATGAATCAGATATCCAAACTGTTATTTAAAAGATGTCAAAATCTGTTAATACTCATTTGATGTAGAATACATATTTTTTTTTTAAATTTTGGTATTAGTCAGTTACAGTTCAGTTTTTGAGTAGTTGTATCTTAAAGAGATATAGACACATTAAGCTAGCCTTAATGATGACTGATATAAACTATATGCAATATAAAAGATGGGATTCACAAAAAATTAGTTTAAAAAAAGCCTACATTATTTAGTGGAAAATTTGAGTTGATATTTATTTAGAAATGTCTACACTTCCCAAACAGTGAATTCATTCAAATATCTTAACGTATTTTAATAGAATACACTCTTAAAATGGCTTTACTGAATTCAGAAGTTGTCCAAATTGTTTAATGTTGTGTTTGGCTTTAATATCAATCAACAAATATTTGAAGATGTTTTCAAAGGAATAAACCTTAAGTAAATATCCCATGTTTTCAAAGAGAAGAAACTAGGTAAAAATAGTTTTTCTTGGAGGCAATTGTGATGAGACATCAGGACAAATTGAAGTTAAGTTTCGAAATGTCCATTCCTAGAGATGTTTAAATACTTAATTTACTTATTCACTTAATATATTTAAGTTATTATTATTTATGATACATTTACATATAATCTTTAATTATTTGAGAGACATGAAATAATTGTGTCACAAATAATCATGGTACTTGGATACATTAAGTTCTGTCAAGGCTGAAGGCCTTTTACTACATTTCTTACTTTTTGAAGGCCCTCAGTTTCTGGGATTCTTGCTGAAGTCTGTATGTATGTGTAAATAAAATTCCAGGCAGTTGTAATCAGTCCTCTCTCTCCTTTGCCCATTCTCCGTAAGTTGAAAAAAATTACAATGTCATAAAATTCTGATTCAGAACTTTGAGAAAAGGAATTTTTAACCTGATGTGTTGATGCATCAACATTAGTGATTGTTAGCATACTTCTTATTAATTATGGGTCTAAGACTTTATAATTTATATAGTTTCGATTTAAGAATAGGACCTAAATATTTCTGTTTTCAAAAAGAAAGTAAATAGATTTTATTTTATTTAGTTTTTAACATAAGATCTTTATGTTACTATTTGGGGGAGGTGGGGAGAGAGTGAGGGAAATTCCAAATTAAAGAAATATATTCAAAGATAATAAACACATTATTTCTGAGCCCCTAATATGTTAATATGTGCCAAGTACTGTTCTATGTACTGTGGATATAGCAGTGAACAAAATTAAGTCCCTGCTTCATGGAACTTAGAACAAATTAAAGAATGAAGAATGATAAGAGGTAGAGAGTAAAGCAGTGAGAGAAAGCCTCTTTGAGAAACACATTTGAGTAAGTTGAGTGGACTTTAAACACCTAAATATTGTAATTTATTTATACTACACACAGCTGTTAAATATTTACTATGTTCCTAGAATAGATAATGCTAGAAATATGAGACCAACGCATATATAAAACTCTCTCTCTCAAAAAAAAAAAATCAAACAGAATATTTAGTAAATGCATAGACGCGTGCATTTGTGTGTGTGTGTGTGCGCACATTTGTGTTATTTTTGAAAACAGTGTTTGAATTTTATTTCCATGAAAATCAGCAAAAATCACATTTTGGTTTGCTAAGATTTCTATAGTCAATGTTATCCCATGCTCTATGGTTTACTGGAAAAAGAGAAAATAATATGACTGATAATAATCAGCAAGATGGGTATATGACTCTATTCCATTAAATGCAAAACAAGGGGAACAAAAAGCCAACTACGGAGATTTTTTTCACATAATTAGGAGGAAAATCTCTAGATGTGGAACCCAAACACATAAATTTATCTATTACTTACTATTGGATCTGAGTAAATCATTAATTTTCAAGGTCTCAGTTTCCTTTCACTGATTAAACAAACTAATCAATCAGTCAACCAACCAAACAATCTTTGTCATTTACCTAATACAGACTTAGCTTCGAGAACAAAAATAGGTGGATATACCAGGCCCTGACTATCAGGAGTAAAAGGAATATATTTACTTAAGCAACTAACTACAACCATTGTATAAAAACACCAATAATTGCAAATATGACAAAGTAAGAATAGGATTGTGCTGAGTTCCTGGTGAAATTTTTGTATTTTTTATTGTTAATATTATTTTGTGGAATTCTCTTATGTCTTATTCTCTTTTTTTGGACTAAACAAAGTAACTTTTTAAGCAATCAGCTTTTCCATTTACTCTGTAATTCTTTTTGAATAAAAAATTAACAGTAATTATTGGGTGAATATTTATATTAAAAAAAGCTACGGGTAATTAAAGCAAAATGTTAAGGTTCTTTAGCATTTACTTGTATTCAGATATTTAATAGCACTTCAAGTTCTGGTATTAAGTTATTTGAAAGATATAATGCAGCTGGCATTTAAATACATTTCATCAGGGAAAAATGAGGAAATAGGAAATTTATTTTAGCTATTTATATCGTAGACCAAATAACTGCTTCTTATGTATGCATGCTTATACGCTGATAAAGAAGAAAAACTCTGGCAGTCTTTCATTATTAGTGGAAGAAGAGCAGTAGCATACAAATTCTGAATAAGTTGCCCTCAAAGGCAAAGAGTTTATTTACTACATAAAACAGAAATAAACCATAGCATACATTTTTCTGTGCTCAATCTCATAAGTGTACCTGCCCATTTATATCAGTTGCCTTTCTCATAAATTAAAATATGCTAAAAGTAACATTGATTGCACAAAGGAGAAATAGAAAAGGAGAATATTAATTGGATTTCTGATCTCTGTTCCACATCTTTTCTTTTTAATTTGAGAATTACTTTTCATATGCTGGCAAAAATTTGAGAATTAGTTTTCATATGCTCGCAAAAATTTTGCCTGCGAAGATCATTTTATAATACTTTGATTTATGTCATATACTCATGTGTGGAATTAATTTTAGTACCCAAATGAAAAGTGGTGTGTAAGAATGTCTGCCTATTTATGTATGTGTATAAATATATGTATCTATTTGAAGATGATGGAAATCATAAGTATTATTATTATCTCATGTAGTAATACTGTTACATTATAACTTTTCTCTCAAATAAGAAAGTTGAGTAAAACATTACTAGGTATGTTCTTAGGAATGTATTTGTGTGCCACTGTAGGCAAGAAGCATGTTACGTAACTCCATTTACACTTGAACTACCCCTCAATAGTTTCCTTACTTAATTTCTAACACTACTACTTTGAGTTTTTTAAACTGTGGTAAATTGTATATAAAATAAAACTATCTTAACTATTTTTAAATATGTAGTTTATTAGTATTAAATATGAAGGGGATCAAAATATGCCATCCCCCAAAATACCACTTTGGCATAAAAATTATTTTGAACTAAAGGCAATTGAGATAAAGCAGATGGAAGTAAAGCTCTCTACCCTCTCCAACTGCCTAAAAGGAAGGCATAAATTTCCCTCATGAAGGTATCCCTCTTCCTTGAACTAGGAAGGGAACAACAACATTTATCACTGGAAATGGAGATGGTGCTGAGATGACTGAATAATCTAAACCTTACTGAATAACTCTTATCTTCTATTTGTTTCCCCTATATATTTGCCTTCCCATATTTTACCACCCCTAGAAGCCTAGAGGTCTTCTCCTTTGTTTTATTACTTCACCATTTATCACTCTTTGTTAAAATGATATCTCAGCACTGGAGTTTAAGCACTTCTTTGAGTCTTCATTTATTTTCTATGAAGGCTTTCATGTACATAAAAGCCAAAATATTAACATCAAATAAAATCTATATGCCTTTTCTCTTGTTACTGCTTTTTTTTTGTCAGGTTAATTTGCAAGCTTCAGGTAAAAACTCAGGAAAGTGGAGAAAAGTTTTTCCCCTCTCTTAGAAGTATATTCATGTTGTTGTATAAACAATCTTCAGAATTGTATTTATCTTACAAAACTGAAACTCTACCCATTAAACAACTCTACATTTCCCAGCCCCTCGCCACCACAATTCTAATTTCCGTCTCTGAATTTGACTATTCTTGGCACCTCATAAAAATGGAATCATACATCATTTGTCTTTTTGTGACTGGCTTAGCATAATGCCCTCATGTTGTAGCATGTGTCAATATTTTCTTAACATTTTAAGGCTGAATAATATTCCATTATATGTATATATTACTTTTGTCTATACATTCATCCATGGAAAGATACTTATATTACTTCCACCTTTTGGCTACAGTGAATAATCCTACTATGAACATGGGTGTACGAATATCTCTTGAAACCCTGTTTTTAAACTTTTTGAATGTATACCCAGAAGTGAAATTGTAGATCACATGCTAATCTATTTTTAACTTTTTGAGAAAGCACCATACTGTTTTCCACAGTGGCTATACCGTTTTACATTCCAGTACACGTGGGTTCCATTTTCTCCATATCTTTGCCAACATTATTTTCTGTTTTTGATGGTAATCAACCTAATGGGTATGAAGTAGTATCTTATTATTGTAGTTTTGATTTGCATGATCTAGTTGAATATCTTTTCATATGCTTTTTGGTCATTTGTATATCTTCTTTGGATGTATGTCTGTTCAAGTCCTTTGCCCATGTTTCTAATCGGGTTTTGTCCTTATTGTTGAGTTGTGAGTTCTTTATATATTCTGAACATTAATTCCTTATCAGATATATGATTTGGAAATATTTTTTTTCCCATTCTGTTGGTTGCCTTTTCACTCTGTGTTGATTTTGTCCTTTGATTAAAAAAAGGTTTTAAAATTTTTTTGATATAATACAATTTTTTCCATTTTTACCTGTTTTACCTGTGCTTTTGGTGTAATATTTAAGAAATTATTGCCCAATCTAACGTCATAAAGCTTTTCTCATCTGTATTCTTATAAAATTTTATAGTTTTATCTCCTACGTTTAGGACTTTGATCTATTTTGAGTTAATTTTATATATGATGTAAGCTGTGTTATTTATATTACATTTTGGCACTATGATTCTTTTAGTGCTCTTCTTCAGCTTCACTCTAACATTTGATATTATCGATTTTTATGGCCAGTACCACAATAGGCTCCTGGTCTTGTTTTGGCAGAGAGAATTCAGCTTGTCCATTGCCTGCTTCTATTTGATTTCTACATTGGCCATCTGGTGATGTCCATGAGACAGTCATGGTTGTTTAAAGCATGTGTTTATGGTGGACAAGTTGTTGGCTTCATAGAAATCCACCGCCAATCTCCTGCTTCATTTTTGACCTCTAGTCCAAATTTTCCAACAACATTTGATTCTGTTTGTTTCCTACTTTTGTGTTCCAGTCATCAATAATTATTAGCATATCTTGTTTGGGTGAGTGATCAATTTCTACTTGGATACTTGCACAAAAGCTTTCATTTTCTTCAGCTGCTATAGGTGGAACATAGATTGTGTTAAAAGGTTTTCCTAGAAGTCTGGTGAATATTCGGTCCAGCCTTGGCATCATAGCCCCTAACTGCCTGTGCTATATCTTGCCTCTGTATTAAAGCCACTCTGTTTCCTCTGAGTTTGTCATTTCCAGAGTAGAACATTTTGTAGTTGTCTGACTGTAAGTGTCCCATTCCAGTTTATTTTAGTTCACCGAAACCAAACACTAAATATTTAGATGTTCCATTTCTTGCTTTATCATTTCATGTTTACCTTGACTCACGCTTCTTATGTCCCATGTTTCGATTATATCTGTTGTGCAGCATTGCACTTTGCTTTCACCTGTGTACACATCAGCTGCTAGCTGTCCTTCTGGCTTTGATCTAGTTGTGTCATTAGCAACAAGGCTATTTGTACTTGTTCTCTGCTCTTCCCCATGAACTGTTTAAATGCTTTCCAACCTGGGAGGTTCATCTCTCATCACTAGCTCACGTTTCATTTTGGAACGTTTATCATAGAATTTTCAAGGTAAAAAAAGAAAGAAAGAAGAAAAGAGAAACAAAAAAGAATAATGCAATAGTGATTTGCCATTGCCTTCTGCAGCTCAGGGTGTGGGTCCAAACCACATGTGCTTGGTTCTGAGGTGTTGCAATCACCAACGCCTAAAAATGTAAGTGCCCCTGCAGTTATGCACTTGCAGAGGCACTTAAATACACTTTTAATTTTGGTAGTGAAATTAATTCCACACATATGCACATTAAATAAATCAAAATATTATAGAAATTGTTATCTTTATAGGCAAAGTTTTTGCCAGCATATGAAAATTGCAGTAATTCTCAAATTAGGAAAAAAAAAAAGATGTGGAAGAGAGATCAGGAATCCAATTAATATTCTCATATCTGTTTCTCCTTTGTGAAATCAATGCTACGTTTATCTGTACGTTGTTAGCATAACTGGGTAAAATATAATTTTTAAAAATTTGTGATTCTAATATTTCTAAAATTGGCTCTTGTAAGTAGATTTTGTGGTTAAAATGTATATCTTTTTACTTACCAAATGAAAAAAAAATCTAATTTAAAAACTAAAGATCATTTCTTAACATTGGTGGATTAATTCAGTTTAAGAAGGCATATAGTTCTGCTATTGCTAGAAAAATCCTATGTGACAGGAATATTTGACTTCTGTATGAAATTCTTCCTACTATTTTTTCCCAGGGACAGATGTTTTCTGTACACACATTAGTGCCTGAAGGAAATGTTAAATTGTTCTAATGCCAACTTACAGTGCTATTTTGCTAAGGAAGAATTTGATTTTGTAATTAATATTGCTTAATCCATGAGAGTAAGACATAGTTTTATTGACATAGGTAATGTTGACATATGTCTAAAAATTCTATTGTATATTGTAATTAATGTTTCCATGGCCTTGCAAAGAAGCCAATATACTTTTTGAATGATAATTGCTTATAAATGAGAAAATATGTTTTGTCTTTGAATTTTAATATTTAATATCTTAATATCACTATGTAATTTTGTAACATTAAACATATTACAAACAATGTAAAAAAATAAATGTTTAATTAAGTGTACTCCAAGTGCAACCTGAAAAAGATAAATACGAATAATGATTATAATTTTGGGATAAGAAATATATCTTTAAAAATTTATTTTCCACTACACATTTATTAATAGCATTTAATATCTTGCTTCATTTTTCCCCTGAAGAGAGGCATTATTTCTGTTCCTTTTATGTCTTTTTCTTTTTAAGTAATGACACCGTATAGATAAGATAGAGACATTTTCACAAATAGGTCATACGTAGCTGTCTGGTTATACTTAATGAGATAGTTAATTTTTTAAGATGATGTTCTAAGAAAATCAAATGGAAAGATTCAGTACAAAGTAATTATTTTATCATCATAATATATGAGAAAGTTAAATTTTGCAATGTAAGTTAATATTTTATAAACACTCATCTACTGTCTTCTTTCTGACCAGCATTTTGTGAGAAATTAAAGAGCAAATGTTGCACGCAATCTCTATTCTTAATGACCTTACGTAACCTTACATAGGAAAATCTTTTTTTCCCATGAATTAATTAATATACATGAAAAAAATCAATAAATTCTGTAACAAATGCAAATGTAGCTAATAGTCAATATTTGTTAATTTTTTACTATGTAGCAGGCATTGCATTAAGTAGTTTATCTCCATTATCTTTTGGAATTCTCAATGAAAGCCCCATGAATTATATCCTGTGTTTTGTTGTGTTTGTTTTAAGGACTAGGAAAACTACTCAAGAGATTAAAGAACTTCTCTAAAATCGTACAGCTGACATTTGAATTCAAGCAGTAAAAATCCCAGTATGTGTTCTCAACCACTAGAGAACACCAGTGAAAGTAATAGAGAAAAAGACATGCTAGAGAGTTATATTACTAAGAGCTTCATACAAAAACATGAACCACAGGTTAGACTTTGAGTAATTATGTGTAACATATAGATAGAAGGGCGAACACAGAGATTCCAAATGGGAAGAAGGGATGAAGAGATGCATAAAATAGAATGATTATATGGTGTGTTGAAGATCTAACATAATAGTGAGTTTATTTTGATGACTACTCATACAGTCATGCTGACAGTCATGCTGACTCATAAAGTCATAATCACTACCCTCAAATTGGCCCCAAATATTATCCATTAATCATATGACCTTTCCCTTGTCTACTCTCACTTCCACTTTGTAAATTATTATTTTATAACCACAGCACTTCCCTCACACCTCTTTAATCTTCACTGGAAACTTATGATCTTACTTTCTATTTTATTGAGAAAAATAGAAACAAATAGTAGAAAATCTCCACTAGTCCCATCATCGAATCTACCTCCTTACTTGCATTTGTGTCTATACTCTGCCTTCTCTCCTATTAGTATGAATGCATTGTCCACACTGCTATTCAGAACTAGCCCATCTTTTGCACACTAGATGCCATCCCCTCTTAATTACTTAAGCACACTGCTCCAACAACTCTCCCACCTCTTCAAACATCAATTCTTTACTTTCTCTTGGGTTATTCCTAACAGCATGCTAACATGCCGTTTATTCTCTCTTAAAAACAAACATAAGCAAAATACCTGTTTAGACAACATTCGCCTCATGGATATATCTATTTCTCTTCTCTCCTTGTTCAAAATCTTCTTGAAAGAATTGGCTGTACTCACAGGCTTAAACTACTCCCCACCTCCATTTTGTCCTAAACACACTTTGGCTAACTTTAATCCTCACAATACCAGCAAAACTTTTCTTGCAAAGGTCACTAATGATCCATCCCTAGGTTGCTCTGTTTATTTGAGAGTTCTCAGTCTTCATGATTCTTGAGCTATCGGCATAATTTGACACTGTTGATTTCTCTCTCCTTTTTGAAACAAAATTTTCACTTCACTTTCAAGTCACTGTGTTATCCTAATTTTCCCATACCTCTATGGCTATTCTTTTGTTATTTGCTAGTGCCTTTTCTTCTCTCTAACCTCTAAACATAGATATGTCCCAAGGGTAAATCCATGGAGCTGATCTGTTTTTCTATCAGCACTCATTCTCTTGGTAATTTCATGTAGTCTCTTCATTTTAAATATTATCTCAACCTTTACTCCAGACTTTTCCCCTATCATTGAGAATTGAACATCTAACAAGTTTCTTGATATCTTCATTTGAATGTCTTATACTTAAGTGAAACTTAACATGTCCAAAACTCGCACCTCCTGATAGTATCCTTAAAGCCTCCTCTTTTCAGGTGGTTTATCATCTTAGGAAATGGAAACTCTTCTTCCAATTGCTCATGCCAAATCTTGGAGTCTCATTTGAGCACTCTCTTTCTCTTACAACCCACATCAGCAAATTCAAAATATTGGCTCTTCTCATCTCTACCACTATCTTTGGTCCAAGCTACCAATATTTTATTTTTCACCCGAATTATTGCTAGTAACCCACTGGTTTTTTTTCTCCCTGTTTGTTTTTTGCTCCTTTTTTTGGTACCTACATTCTCTGATCAACATAATTACAGTCTGAGTGATCCCATTAAAATATGTGTTTGTACTACTACTTTGCTTAAATCTCTCCAGTACTTTGCATCTCTTTCAGGATAAAAGCCAAAGTTCTTTCAATGCCCTACATAACTCTACATAATCTATCTTTCCATTATTTCTCCCACATTCTGTGTTAGTGCTCACACATTTTCTCACTCAGTTCCAGATATAGATGAACACTGAAACACACCAAGAACATTACCACTTTAAGGCTTTGGCACTTTCACTTTCTTCTTCCTGGGGCTCTTATTCTACATGGTATATTCTCTTTCCTTCAAGGCCTTTATTCAAATGTCACCTCTCTGATGTCTTCCCTGACCACGTTATATAAAATTACACCCACTCATTACACTTTCTATCTCCTTTCTCAGCTCTATTCTTCTCCTTTACTTATTTATCTTTTTTTATTATCTGCTTCCTCCCTAGAGGATGTGACAGGCAGAAAAGCTTGGCTTTGATTTTGTAATCAAAAGAGAGCTGTTACAGATTTTTAGAGCAATAATAACATAATGAAAGAAGTGTATATTTGTATTGAGCTAAGTTAGCATTTTTGTCATTTTTTTTCTAGCCTAGAGCAGAATAAGAAAAAAATGGAAATTAGAAATAGTCCAATGTTGGGAATTACTACAGTGTGCTCTGTAAAAGATCAGAACAAAATTGAAGTAGCTGGAATTTAGTGATACTTAGGAGAAGACTAATTTAAAGTTGGGGGGGAATCTCTTTTTTAACTTCCATTTATTGAGAAAAAACTGGTACAAATCATGGTACCAGGTTCTTATAAATTCTCAACCTTTAGTCCCCCTTTCTGGGACTCAAATTAGGCTTAAAAAACAGATGACATTATTTCTGTTTTGCAATTAAGGAAACTGAGGTGAGAAGAGACATTTTTGTTTGGGCCGAACTATTGGAAGTGGCTTTTTCTCATAATTTCTTCTAAACTTGCTGCCAGATCTTCCTTCCCGGGCTTTGGATGACTTATATTCAATTTTCTGGCCATTTTAAGCTAGAAGACTCATTTTCAAATAGTAAATGGAGCAGCCTAGTTTTGGCTAATACTGTGTGACCATCATACTTTCCAGTGTGACAGGCATCCGTGTTTTCATTTTTAGTGAGGGGCATTTTGGAGACTTCTTCACTATACAGTTGTCGACATGGATGGCAGACTTCCAGTGGACTTCTTTCAGTCTTCCCAATTCAGTCTCTGCTTCGGGTTATACACTACCCAAGCACTTGCTTCTGGGTCCTGCTGCCTCGGCGGACAGCTCTACAGAGCACAACTCCATTGAGAGTCCTTGAGTCCAGCTACCTCCTACCATGCCCACTTGTCCTAAGAAACTTATGGCTTCCTGACACACAAAAAGGTAGAACTGCACTTTTCCAACCACTGATTTACTTTTTCCTAGCCAGACCTTATAGACTCTTCTAGGATGTTTCTTCCCTTGTGTGTCACTAAACCCCAAAGAAATCAAGTCACAGTTCCCCAAGTACTTTCTCGTTGCATTCTATAATAGCCCAAAGCATCATTTCAGGTTACAGTTTAATAGCCAATAAATATCTTTGCAAAATGAGATGCCGGTGTCTTAAAGATAGTCATTAGTCTCAAAGAATGAATATCTTGCTATCCCTGTCATTTGACTTGGTAAGAGGGAAGTATTTTTCTCCTTTGTTCCAGAGGAAGGAAATACCACCATATACTCAATGCTTTTGAATTCCTTTACTTCTCTGAACTCTTCTTCAAATTCCTATAGAGACTGGAGGTGGATAATATAGATTCATAATCACAGTATCAATTTTGCTGTCTTTCTAGCAGTTTCTTTTAGAACTTGGATTACCTAACATTAGCTAGCCTCAGTTTTGAGACTTGCTGAAATTCTTAGAAAAATTATTTTTCTTATCCCATTATACCTATACACCTTATCAGACAGTATGTAAGTTGCAAAGCTAGAATTCATGCAAGGCTCTCTGACTCCAAAGTTGTATTCTTTCTGGTGTTCCTTATTTGAGTTCCTAGAGAGGGCAGAGGACACTGAAATATATAGAGAGCAATGAGGAGGCAATGTTAAGAAGATTGAGATCATGAAGGGCAAGCATAAATGTCAATGAATGCACACCTGAGGTCTAGTGAATGTGTACTATTCAACTGAAATAGATATGTCTACATTTAAGGCATCAAGAAGTTCATGCCAAATGCATCTCCAGATCAGGTGATTGAAGTGGATCCTGGAGTAAATGAAAAATAAATGTGAGTCTTACGGTGATATCATTTTAGGGAGTCCAGAATTAATATGCATTGTGGTGGGAATGGGGACAAGAGGCAACCACAGGAATGATGCAGTGGGTGGCTGAGACAGATGGTGTTGGCTTCAAATGAAGAAACACAGAGGGTAGTGGATAAATAATGATGAGAGTAGCACTGGGGAGTAAGGAAAAATTGGGCAATTCCATTCCAAGTATCCAGGCAATGTAGGATGAGATAAGACGTTTAAACATTTACTACTTTGACAATGAAATTTATGCAACAGCAAATAACACTTGGAAGAACATTTTTTTCAATGTTTTTGTTATAAGCTCTTGCTACAACCAAGAAGATCAGGGTATAAGAAAAGATAAGACTGAGCAGAATAATAGAATCAAGTGTATTTTTAGAAAACATTTTGCTGTGGTTTCCATCCTAACATAAATACTCTGTATTAGAAACAAACAAACAGTAAACAAACAAAGAAACAAAAACAAATAAACAAAAAACTGGAGTTGAATAAGAAAAGTTTTCATATACCTAGATTTAAGTAATACATTTTTATTGGCGCAAGAACCACCACTGTGTGTATGTGGGGAAATGTCAATTTAACTGTTCAATTTTTGTGTCATGTACAATTCCAAAATAACATAATAACTTTGAAAAAGACATTTAGTGCCTTTCATAAACAGTTTCAGTCATCTAAAAGTCAGTTCAGCTGTGAGTGATTTTAACAGAAGTAAATTGCTTCAACTGTGTGCTTAGTAGACTGTGTCACAAAACTGCAGCCCAGAAAGCAGGAGGCTGAAAGACACAAGATATACATGAGATATACATGTTTCAGTAATAGCCTGGCTGTGGCAGACACATTCTGGGAGAACTTGGCTAGGGCTATACAGCTGTATTATTTATTGTTGATGATTTAGAAGATAGACAAAGATAAGATTTCCTAATAAAGAATATTCATTTATTTTTTTTAAATATATGCATTGAATATTTGTATCTTACAAAGAACATGGTTAAATAGAGTTAAGTAACACAAGGGTCCCATCCCACTGTGCTTAAAAATGTCAACTGAAAAATAGATGAAACTCAGTTTTCATCTTCATGAAATTAAAATGATAAAAGTGTTAGTTTGGTGTTAACCTTTAAATATGTGAAAGAATTTCACATTGTTCTTCTGTTTATAATGACCCTTACCTATAATTATTATGCTCATTATGGACTTATATTTCACACTTAAATATTTTATTACATTCAATACACAAAAATCAGACGAGTTACTGTCATCATCATCACAGTGGTTAACTGAGTTTCTCAAAACCATTTATTAAAAAGGACAAAACTGTGTCTCAACCCACATTCTTTGAATACATGAGCATTCCACCATTCATCTCACTGCTGTTGTCCATTTGACACTCGCGCTGTGATGGCTGTATCATTATAGGGTGTTTTCTCTTTGACATACAGTAGCTGGAGGCTGTGCATTCTTTGGTGCAGTTGTCTTTTTTATACTTAATATCTGGAGTGATTTATATTTCTTCAAATTCTTTTTTTCTTCTTGCTTTAACTTAAAAAAAAATATTTTTAGATTAGTGGTAGGTTTACAGCAAATTTAAAGAGGAAGGCACAGAGATTCTCCACTTATCCCCTGCCCCCAAACATCCATTGTCTCCCCCACTACCAGCATCCCCATCGACATTTATTACAACTGATAAACCTACACTGAGACATCATAATCTTCCAAATTAGGGTTCGCTCTTACTTTTATAAATTCTATGGGTTTGGACAAATGTATTTTGACATGCATCCATCAGCATAATATCATACAGAGTAGTTTCTCTGCTTTAAAAATCCTCTGTGTTCCACCTGTTCAGCCATCCCTCCCCAACTCCCACCCCTGGCAACAACTGATCTTTTTACTGTCTCAGTAATTTTGCCTCTTTCAGAAGGTCATATTTTGGCATCATACAGTATGTAGCCATTTTAGATTGGCTCTTTTTCACTTAGTGATATGCATTTAAGTTTCCTCCATGTCTTTCCATGGCTTAATAGCTCATTTTATTAGCATCAAATAATATTCCATCATCTGGATGTACCACAGTTTCTTTATCTATTCACTTTCTGAAGGTCATCTTGGTTGCTTTCTAGTTTTTGCAATCATAAATAAAGCTGCTATATCCATTTCTGTGCAAGTTTTTGTGTGGACATATTCTTTAACTTAGAATTGTGCCCATATAGTAACAACATTCGAAGGTATCAAAAACAGGAATAGTAATTACAAGTGAATTTTCTGAGGACAAGAGCATAACAATGGGAAGTTAGTAAAAAATGGTGGACATTAAGTAGGGGCACATAGAAACACCTATTTTAAACAGGGATTTAAAAATATAGCATTGTATAAGAGTTCAGAAAACCTTAAAAATGTTTTCTTCTCTAACTGGTTTCCTTAGGTTACATCATTTACATTCCACTAAGTTTCATTATATCAGCAGAATACAAATAAAATCAGCTTTAGAAAAGAAATATCAAGTTGGGTATTTCATCATTTTAAGATATGAATAGGAAAGCTGTGAATGAATACTTATTTACATTTGATTAAGAGTTTTTTTAATCTTTCAGTTTTTCTGACTATTTAGAATCATTAGAATATAACTTTCTGGGATAAGATGTAATATAGGGTTCTCATTCCTTATAGCGAGAGAACTTAAGAGATATTCTGGATCTTTCTGTTAGAAGAAGAGGGAGTCTAAAAGAAATGTCACCGGGGGCACTGATTGTAGTTTTGGGCTAGAGAAAGTGAAATTAAGCCAAGATCTGCGCTCCAAGCTGAGAAGAAAATTGCACAAAGAGAAAGGCTATCAGAAGACTCACTAGAAAGGATATCATTGAGTCAACTCCACAGGTGGTAGAAGATTTTCAACTGATTATGAGCTCAACAGAGTATTGGGCAGAGACACTTTTGCTTGAGATCTTGGGCACAAGGCAACTGTTATTTAAGCTCTGTGTGATAAGTTTAGATGTCATAACCTGGGTCTGGTACGCGGTCAGATTCTCCTGAAGGCTCACAAACCTAAATAAAATAGGTTCCTATTTGTTTTGAAAGACCAGTTAAAGGAACTCAACTCATGTTCACTAACTAAATATTTTTAGGGCCAGGAACTGTGTCAGATCTTGTGATTGCAAATATGAGTTAGACATGTTCCCTGCCATTGTGGTATTTATATTCTAGTTGACGAAAAGCGAAAGGACACGACAAACACTCTGTGTGTTAGAAAAGTTAGCATGATCAACTGATCTGTTTCTCTAATACACACACATAACACTTTAAAAAATTATATTCGAGGGCTGATAGAGAAATTTTAGTACTAATTAAGTTTTTGATGATTAAGCAAATTTTTGGAATTAGTTTAAATGTCTGAAAGATTATAAAGAAAAAGCAGCCTCTTCTTTGAGCTTTGGGAGTGATAACAACAGTAAACTTCACTTTAAAAATAATGCAAAAGTCTTTTCTGCTCTTTCTTTCCTTCCATTCTCCCTCTCTTAAACTTTTCAGTCCAAAAGCTATGGGTGGGGCTGAGCATGGTGGTGCAGGCTGTGGTCACCAATCTGAGTCAGAGCCCATGCAGGGTGAGGAAAGCATCCCTGTGTAGTGTGAGGGGTCATAGCCTGTAGAATATAAGGAGGGCAACCTCATGAGCATCAGAGCCCAAGAGGGATGAGGAAAGAGTCCTCTTAGAAAGGCAGATTTGCATAGAGTATCAGAACCTGTGCAAGTCTAGGATGGCAATCCCATGGGAAATGACATGGCATGGTATACCTGAAGCTGAAGGCATCCTCATAGGTGGGCTTCTCAGACGGGGATGTTAGAGCCTGAGTGAGATAAAGAGTGCTTTCACAGAGAGGCCAGCCAGTTTGTGGTTTCAAACTAAATCAGTTGTGTAGGACATCAGTGCATGGGAGAGGCATTTGGCATGAGGAGCGGGGCAAATATATTGTCCATATAGGAGCTGGCCCTGGGAAGGATGTTGGAGCCTGGGTAGGGTGAAGAGAGCTGCTAGGTAGCAGGGTGGTCTAGAGCTGCATGTCAGAGGATGGGTAGGAGGAGGAAACTGACCACACAGGATGAAACTCTGTGCTGGGTTTCAGAGTTCATTTGTGTGGGGAAGATGACTGAGGAGATGGGACATTTGTTGTATACAGTAGGACTGATTAAATAAGTCAGGCTTTTTACTGTCAAAAGAGGGAGATAAAAACATGGAAAGAGAAATACTAGAATAAATCCTATAGTATTAGGTTGAAATCGAGGATATTGATGTTAACTTCTGAATTTCGATACATAGAGAGATCAATTTTAAAAAATAAGTATGCATGTGCACACATGTGTGTATGGGTATGTTTGTATATACCTAAGTACACACACACACACACACACACACACACACACACAAACACACACACACACAACACATACACACAGACTTTAAGGTACCAACTTGACATCACTGGATATGAAGTAGAGAAGAGTTACATGCACAAATGAGCTCTTGTGAGCTGGTACTAGCCAACTTCTAGCACCACTGAGCTGAGATGCTTTCTATCATTTTCCTATAACTTGAAACATAATAGGTATTGTCAACGAAAGAATGTGCAGCCTAAAAAAAAGTCTTACTCAAGCCAAACTAATGATAATTGCCAGGAAGCAAAATCACAACAGATCGAGAAAAATGCACCAGAGAATGGCAGTTTTGCAGCTTATTTTATACATTAGAAGCAAAGAAGGGGACGTAGGAGTGTCACATGAAATTCACTGGTGGTAGATTGGGGAGAGAGGAGAAAGCAAAGTGGGGAAATCTCTGAGACTGAATAAAAAGCAAAACAGAGGGACACATATTTCTTTTCTATTGGTGGGTACAGGATAGTTAACATTTACAGTACACAGAGATGGTATTTGAGCAACAAGATAACAATATGGTCTTGTGCCGTGGTGCCAGTGGTTGTGCCTTTGAGCAGTATAGAAAAGAAAATTACTCTGACATTTCAAAGGTATGTTATTTTAGACACACAAAGACAATAGACAATTTCAAAGGGAAAGATTGACCTTTGTCAAGGAAGCTACAGGTCTAGGAAGTGACTACCCACCATGACCCGCTTTTAGTTAGGGATTTTTACATTTAGACCAAACTGTGTGGTTGGTTACTTTCAGTCTCTGAGTTTGTACAGCCCATCATGAGGGTGTCCCCTGAGCTTATCAGATTTAGTATGCGACCCCTTTTTCATCTATAGTGTAACTATATTATAAACTTGTTTGCTTTCAATTTATAAAATGGTTTATTTTATTTTTTGCTTTACAATTTATAAAATGTATTACATCTCAATTGAATTACAAAACAGCACATGAGTTGGCAAATCAGATAATAATCCCATTTCACAGATGGAAAATACAAAATTTGGAGAAGTTAACTGACTTGCCCTAAGCCATATAGTTACTAATTACAAGAGACAGATAGGATACAAACCCATTTTTCTTGACTCAAAAGTGTCTGTTTAATTTGGACACACTGAGGTCTTTGACTTTGAAATAGAAGCTCCTGCATGTCTTATTAAGGCAGCACCAGTGAAGTATGAACACATAAGTGCTAAACTGTTTCTCAGCTTCACAGCTTGTTTTATCAGCTATTTCAAGATTGTTCCACTTGAGAGTTTTGTATTTCTGGCCTGCTGTGAGTCACTAATGATATAATCCATTTGTGGAAGTTTTGGTAAATTGTGGGTTATGATAACTCCATTATGAGATTATTACTAATTATTTGCCATCTTACTACTTTGTTATTTAGTAGACATATTTGCGATCAATACAAGAATGAAACCCACACACACATACACAGATAATGTTAAAAGGTAATCGAGTGAGTTTTAATTTTACTTGTCCTTGATTTTGAATATCAAATATGAATCTGGATTCCTGAAAAACTGAGTTTTAACTACCTTTACAAATAAACAGAGTTTTTGAAGGTCGATTTTAAATAACCATTCCCAATAAAAACATTCTTCGAACTTAAGTTAGATAGGCATAATTTAATTTCGTTCAGTTTACAATGTATGATTTTCTTAGCTTGTTATCTTTGGAAAGAAATGTAGGATGCATTGAAATTGTTCAGTCTCAGTATGATAGGTTGGATGGTCTAAGAGTAATTTCAGCTAGACAGAGCCTCAGAGTGCAAATGCTTCATGAAATGCCAGTGTTCTTATTAAGGGGATGTGGAATGGTATCGTTGCAGCCACATTCTGAACTAGGCTAAGCAGTTCCAACGTCAGGCACAAAATCTGTGGGACCAAGCAGAAAGTAAACAATGATCTGCAGAGTCAAAATAGGCTGAGAAATAAGGGAAATACAGGATACAGGGAATATTATTAAATAAGAAATTTAGAGAGCTAAATCTCAGGATTTTCTTAGCTTGCATATAGTTCCATGAGCATGTTGGAAAGCATTTAATGGAGTAGACACACAAAGTTTAAAAAGCAAACATTAATTTGTTCAAATATTTCTTTCTAGTCAAAGGAAGTTCTTAAGCAAGGCTAGTAGGAGTATTTGATTTTTACTAGATTTACTTAAAGGTATAATCAATATTCTGTTTCCTCTATATAAGGATATATAGAAAACTTGACTTTTGGTTTATTAACTTTTTGGATTTGGCATTGAGAAAGCTGAAGTTTTTTGAAAATGTTAAGCATTTGTGAAAGTGGGACTTTTATTTTTGCTATCTCATTTTTTATTGTTGACTACAATAGATTATTACATTTTTCCAGCTGCGTGTCTGGTGTCGTAAGGAAATGTTTTTAGTCTTGGAGAAATAAGGACATTCTTGTCATCATAACTATATTGCTTCTGATATGTTTGATTAAAAGTCTTCATATTAAAAAGAATTATCATAAGTTCTTATGAATACTAGAGCTGATATTATTTCATTTCAGTGTGGTTGTAATAATCATTTTTTTTGAGCAAATCATATGTAATATTCTCTATTATTTCGTTAGTTTCATTAGAGAAGTTGCAAATTTAGATCTTCCAGTCTTTGAAAAGAACTAGTAAACCAAACCTCTGGATATTCTTACCAAATAAATACATACCACTATTAGGAACTTAACTAAAATTTGAAGAATTTTACTGTTTGCTTTCTCTTCTCACTTTCTGGAGTGGCTTAGTTTATGTGGCAAATACATCTGCGTGTGGCATAGTCAATCTGTTCATTTCCACTCTTCTTATTAATACTGTGGTCAACTCAATTTATACAGATCCATACTGATCACATAACATGACTCAACATACTAAGTTTCATTCAGAAAGACCTGCACTTCCCTATTGTCTGAATAGCCACATTTCCAATATACACACTGAATATGAGACAGACTAATCAAATGGCAGAATAGAGAACTATTCTGAATGGAATAATTCAAGCCAATGGGATCCTTAGTGCTAATTTGCAATAGGAAGGATTTTTTTTTTAGTAAGTTATGCAAGGTTTCTTAAACTTTAAGTGTCATAGGCTACTTGGAAAATCTGGGTAAACCCTTCTCAGAAAGTACAAAAGATGAAGAAAACAAAAAAAGAATCCAATTATATTGAAATATAGTCAATAAAATATTTTAAAATAAATCTATAATAGAGTAATATGTCCTGCAATATTACTGCTATCTTGAGGCATTTCTACCATATAACTACCATAATTTCAAAATAATGATAAACATGGATGATAATCCCAGATACCTACAACTGTGATGTGTTTATGAAAATGTCTGTGATTATCAACTGTTACTAATGTAATGGATACTGCAATATTTCCATGGTTTGCTGCCTATATTTATAGTTAAAGGAACTGCTGTTTCTCATTTAGAAATTAATGAAATATGTATTTTTGCCATCCAAGCTCATGAAGCCCCAATTTCTATCCTTAGTCTCCTTCTGGGAAAATGGAAACCAGGGTAAGAAACCCTGTGACAATAATTCCTCTAAGAGGTAGAAGCGATAATCACAGCCTTTGACTATGCTACTTAAATTATACACACAAATACGTGCATAGACACACACACACACACACACACACACACACACAGAGGAGAAAAAAGGAATGTTTCCCATTTTGTATTAGAACTTCTGTCCCTTTGTTATGGAGATATGTACCTCTTAGAAATCAGCATGATCCAGAATATTTAAGTTCTAGTAGAAGAACATATAACCGGTTTAAGATACAAGGTTATTATGAATAATAGTATGAATGTTATTACGTAAAACAGAAAAGGGAAAACAATCTTGATGGAGATGTTCCTTTATTTTGCATGTGTTTCTGTTATGGTTATTTTTTCTGTTTATATACTCCTAAAAAATGTGGATGTTGAAAAATAATGTCCATTATGTCTCATTTAACATATGAACTAAAGCAAAGAAAAAATTCATGAGAAGTGAGAATTCTCTCACTTCTCTTATGCCTAGCTGTAGTCTTTTCTTGGATGGGCCAGGTCCAGTGCTAAGTGCTTTATTATATATTTTAGATTATTTACTCCTTGGTTCAACTCTATGAGAGGTGCTAAGAGATGAAAGCAATTTACTTGAGGTTATGTAAGCACTAAACTGAAGAGGTAGCACCTGTGTACTGGCCTACCAACCAGTAAACCTGGAACTCAGAATCTTTAGTTCATACCAAAATGTCTCTGACTACTTTTGTATTTGATAGATTTGACAGGAATTTTGCAAATGGAAACTAGAATAAAGAGTGAAAAAACAATGTTTAAAACATGGGAACTGATAATTTAGAATATAACTCAGGATTTTCCCTCTCACTCACCCTGCATATCCAGGTAGTCACAATGTCCTTAATTCTGTTATGTATTCCTCAAGTCAAAAAAAAACTTCCGATCTCACTGTCCTCATAATTTGCTGCCTGAGGGTTTGCAATAGCTTCTTAATTTATCTCCCTGTCACCAGCTTTGCGGTCAACGTCCTTCCACATTCAGCCAGCTCCAATTTCTTTCACAAGTCTGCTAGAATTATCTTCTAAATGCAAATATGATCATATGGCTCCCTTTCTAACATCTTTTACTGACATTCTAGTCTAAATGCCTTAGCATCATTTAAAAATCCTGCAGATAGCTTTTCTAAGTTCATCTGCAGCCACTGCCCCAAAGGTGCCTTATGATCCAGACATAGAGAACCAACTTGGATTTTTAAGAGCACTCAGCTTTCTCTTATTAACATTACGCTTTACCATGCTGTTCCCTTTGCTTGCCAAGTCCCTTCCTTGCCAAGTCCACCTGATAAACTCCCACTTGCCCTTCGTAACCCATAGAAATCATCTCCTTCCTCTAGAAGGAGATGTGTGTCCAAAAACATCTCCCTCCCAGGAATGGTAAGAAGTACTCACAGAGCATTCTGTTTATACCTTTTCGATAGCACTTATTACACGGTTTATTATAATTACTTTTTTTACACATCGGTTTCTTTCCTCTAGAGTGACAATCAGAGATTATATTTTCTTCATTTCTCTTTTCCTGGCATATAGTACATATTCAGTAAGTGCTCAACGAACAAATGGATATATGAATATATGAGTGGAAATACGTAATGTTATTCTTCAGCTTGATTTCATTACAATTAAATTACGAAAAGGGAAATTGGTGGTAAATTGCACACATGATTTAACTTTTTTGTAGATTTTCTCATAGTAATTTTAAAATTATAAGTGTGCTTAAAGTTTTGCAAAGTGAGAGAGTATGGGGAGAAATTCTTTAAAATATGGAAGATAATTCCTTAAAACAGTGACTTATTTTTCAGGATTATAAAACTGAATGTCAAAGGACTTTATAAATGTCTTTTGTAAAATAAAATGTCTTGGATTTTTTTCTCTCAAATAGGCTGTGAAGAAATACTAACTGCTTATTTTTAAGGGATGTTCCTTTTATCTGACATTTATAACTTAAAGAGGATTCGGCTACAATTTTGAATTCAAGCAAAGCAGCTTTTTAAGAAAGGACATTTAAGTGTCACTATTTTTGGTTTGGAGACCCTCGTTCATGATGAAAATCTTGAGTGTTTTCAGCTAACTCTGATGTAATTCTATTTGTTACTTGACTGCATATCCAATTAGATACTTTGGGAGGCAGATGTTTTTGGACACACATGTCTCTATAGCTGACTTAGAGTACATTTTATTATGTGCTTGATTTGAAAACAAATTTCACAGCAAAATTTACAGAAATATGCTGCTTAGTTTTTAGTGCAATTCACATACTCAGCATGAATACCAATTTACGAAGGTGTCATCAAGTTGTTTAAACCAACCCAAACGCACACAATACAGATGGCTTTGAAAGCATCAGTGCATGAAAAATAATTTGTGACATCTGTAGCCTTCTCATAATCATTTTGGATTTTTGTGCTTTTTGTTCAGTGACTATTTTAAGCTATTTCAAAATACACACAGACTCATAGCAACATGGAAATTGTTTCCCTGAACATTAAAAATAAAAAGATGAGTGTATATAATTATTGGTCTTTGACCTTCTATTACTTTAACATAACTAGAATGTTAAATATGTTTTGGAAATTCATTTTTCTTTCCTTGTTTTTTTTTTTTTGTAGTTTTTTTCTCAGTTCAAAATACCATTTATTTAAAAAATCAGTTTAAGTATTACTTTTGAATACCTACATTTACAACTTCTTAACAAAAAGTACACATTTCTATACTTACATGTGTTCGTTGAACAAATAGATTAACCTTTATGATTATGTCTATTAAATGCATTTGGAAAATTTTCCAAAAATTCATAATTATGTAATAAAAAATCTAAAATCACCACCCAAAAAAGCATAGTTAAAATTTTGTTCATCATTCCAAACTTCTTTTTCTAAACTAATACCCTTATACAGATGTCTCTATCTGTATAGATAACTAGATAATTCATCCATGTGTTACTTAGACAGATTTTATGGATACTTTTAAAATCTGCTCTGTTTTTATTATCATAGCTATCTTTCAACATCGGTAACTGTAGATCATCATAAGCATGTTAATGATAAAACAAATGTTCAATGGATCTACTCTTTTGTACTTAATTCATCTTTTATTGTTGCATAATGAGTCATTTTTTATGTTTCATAGACCATATTGACAATAAAGCATTTAATAAAAGGGCATATTTAGAACTAAGATCAAAATCCAGAAGCAAATTAACGAAATAAGAATGTATTCTCTAAAAACAAACAAACAAACAAACAAACAAACAAACAAACAAAAAACAATTTATCCTTGGAGAGAAAACGTTTTTTGTCTTTACTACCAATAAGGCATTTATTTAATACTCATATTTATAGCATTTCTCCCATTACATTAGCATTTTCCTCTCTGGTAAGTACTTTAGTAAAATAACAATTTTAAGTTTTATGACTTGACTTAAAATGAATATGTGCTTTTCCCAAAGGGATAATTAAAATTTGAAGATGAAGTAATAGTATTTTGCTTTTTTAAAGCCAGTGAGTTTGATAAACTTTCACAACATGAGATATAGCTTTTAACATTAAACTATAAAACATTTTTTTTCTGTTCACTATAAGTAGTTACTGGATTTTGTAAGTAAAAATAGAAATAATTAATTTTCTTATTTGATCCAGGATTACTGCACGTTACATTTTCATATCACTTAGAGATGGTCAACAATGATTTTTCTTACTTTAAAAATAAAATATAGATTAGTACTTAATATTAACAGTATTTCATCATTTTAGTCATTTCTTTAATATCTAAGCTAATATTATGAATGTCAAAGTCCACTAATTAGTGTAGTCTTTAAGAACATTTTCAGGCTTTCTCTTTCTTCATATATTATTGGGAATTATTTATCTCTTGCCTCTCAGACAGTCTTTTGATCTGGAAATTTAATAAGAATGATAATAACAACAATTGAAATACTGGCTGATATTTGGAGCATTCTTACTGAATGCCACATACTATGCTAAATATTTTATATGCAATGTTTATTTAATTTTCTGAGAACTTATTGAGGTTGGTACTATCTTAGCTCTCCACTTATAAAGGAACAGAAGCTTATGCTAGAGGTCAAATAAATGGCCCAGGATGACAGAGCTAATAAATTGAGAAACAGTTTCAATCTCAGGCAGTCTGACTCCTAAAGTTATGCCAATCATTTAACTACTAAACACATCTCATGACAATGTTTTGTTTCTTTCATGCAAATTTAGTTGCACGAATGGCAAAAAGCACAGATTGCTACTGCTTTTTGAGGGGTGAGAAGATGGTGGAAGTATTTCTAAATGTTTGAACGTTGTCAGTCTATTTTTCCTACCATGTTCAGAACTAGTCTGAACCTCAAAGGGCTGCTTTTTGTTTGCTTTTATGATGTTGGTTCTGTTCTGGGGTCCTTAATGATTCTTTTTTCCCATTATCAATGTAGAGATAAATCACACTTTGTCAAACATTACTCTTCAAAATTAGTGGAGACCCTAAAACTGTTTATTTTTATGAAAAGTAACTCTATTTCCCAAATTCAGGAACTGACAAGAGTAGTATTAACATCTTTAATGTCCGTCTTAGAAAACTACTGAAGTCCCATATCTGCTTGTACATTCGATTTATTAGAAATATTGCTTTGGTTTTGGTATATAAAGGATATTAGACCTCACAGAGATGTAGAATTGGAAAAGGGAAATGTATTTTAATAGTTTTTAAAGATAATTATGAATATTTTTATTTGCTATTATAGCAATGCCGAATCTGAAACCATATCAATGAACTTTCTACATTATACTAGTAGGACAGAGACATATAAGTTCAAAACTGGGTGGAGACTTGAACAACCACCTGAGATTACACTTAGAAATTAAAAACCGAGGATGAGGAAAAGAAGTACAACTAATTTGTAGTGTATATTTGACGATATTAAAGATGGAATTTTTTTTATGTTACAATAAAAAATAAATTTCTTTCTGTTCCTATGGCGTTTTAATAGGGTCCTTTTGACTATAAGTAACAGAAACACAACACATATTAGTTCACCAAAAAGAGATAAATGATATACATTGTTCTTTTTTATTAGCATTCCTTAGTTATTTTACAGAATAATTAAATAAGGAAACAGTAGTGATGCAGCTGGGAATCAGGGATCTTTTTCCCTGTTTCTTATTTCTGCCCTTCTCTCTGCATTAGTTTCATTTTCTCACACTATTTCACAGCTTTCCCTAAATTGTGGAAAGCAGGGCCCTCCAAATTTTCATCTTATAGTAACTTGACACCTCTGGACAGATGTCCAAAAATCACAGGGAAGAGACTCATTGTCCCACCTTTGGTCAGATGAACGCTCCGGACTGCACAGAGTAATGACCAAAAAACTGAGTCATAGCAGTCCCTATTTGGACTATATAAATGGAGTATGGGCTGATGACAATCACAAAATAAAGAATTATATTTTCCCTTAAGAAGGGAGTGGTTACTAGACAGAGAAAAAAAGGTGTCTACTGTAGGGATTCATTGTTACAAGATTTTTAAAATTAGGTCTATTAAAAGTTATTATAAATTAAAGTTATAAAATGTATCCATGTTAATAAAATGAAAACTATTACTAGGCTGACTGCCAGCTAGGAAAACAAAACACAAAAAGATGCTATAATTATAAGCCCCGCTGAAGCCTTGCATGTAAGTTAATTAGTATTTATTAATGTTAAAGTGAAAAAGATAAGCATATTAATCTCCTAACAGCAAAGAACATTTGATAAACAAAAGACTATTTGTAAATTAGATTGGTGAATATTTCATTTATGCTTGTATATAACAAATGGAGTAAGGTGTGACTTTATTATTTTTGTTTTCTTAACTATTATGCTAGAAACAAAAATCATGGGAAAACAAGTATATTTTATTTAATTCTTAAAATACAAAGGATTATCTCATACTCAAAATATGACCTTTTATTTTTCTGCACTTTACCCTACCTTTAAAATATTTAAGTCTCTGGTTTCTTCACTTACTAACTGTAATAGTCTTGAATCAATTATTTACTTAATGTGCCTCAGTTTCCTAATCTGAAAAAACAGATTTAATAATTCTATCAGATAGGATTAAAAGTTTTTAATAAAGTAATATAAGAGAAACATTTTAAACTGGGATAATTAAAAAGTGCTTCTCTTATTTACATAATTATACTTTCTGACCTTTTCAACAGTAGCATGTATAGAGAATGGAGACATTCTCAGTCATAAATAGTATATATAAAACTAAAAAGTAAATGAAATGTAGAAGTTAATTTAGAAAAAATAGACAGTTGAAATGCTAAAGATAAGACTGATGTCAACTTTCATCTCAATAAATATGATATGATAACCCCATTTTACTCTGCCACCCACTCCTACTAAGGTGAGGTAAGGGACAAATGCTTCAGTGCTAAGTAAAACTGTTTTACCAACATTAATAAAAATCAGCTCGCCTTGTAGGAAAAAAATAAAGATTCACATTTTTATACCTATAATAATGCTGCTTGAGTTTTTCTATCATTAGCTTTCACACGCAAAATGCAAGTGGTTATCAAAACTATAAAAATAAAATATGTCGAAGCCAAAGTGTCCGATCATAAAAGACACCTTGCTTAGTTTCCTTCTTGTGTATGTTTCTTTCCAGTATCTTGTTCTCAATAAAATGCCATCAAACACTCTTTAGAGGCAGGGTTGCTTGCAGCAGCTTCCATGATATGAGAGGACTGTAACTCATTTTTCTGATTTAATAGTGTAGGGCTATTCAAGCATGAAATTATCTCCTTCATGTAGAGCAATCCCCTTTGCCTGGCAAGTCAAGGCTCAAAAACTTGATGTCTACTGTGATTACAGCTGTTGACCCAACCAATTGTTGCTAGAGTCAGAGTTAAGCTTTTCTGTATACCCCACTGAAGAATATGTCTCTTCAGACAATTGGAAAGAGATACGTGGCTCTTCTTAGAATCTCAGCACTCTGGAGTTAACATGCTGGGTTAAAAAGAACCAAATATAATTATTTCAGAGATGGAAATGTATTTTTTAAATTGACTATAAAAATGTTTTGATTAGATTGAAACATGTTACTATTAATAAAAGTTCTGCCAGATTTAAAAATTATAGAGGAGGCAAAGTCCAGCTCAGCTTTTTCTCTGACCATCTGCTATGCAGAAAACAATCAATTTTGTTTTTTTTCTCATTAACTCAATCAAACACCCTAAGTGCTGTTTTGCATTGCAGCCTCTGAAGTCTGAAAATGGTAATAGTCTACAGAGCTGTCCAGTAGTGATCTAATTTGAACCACAAATGCGAGCCACATTTGCAATTAATTTTTTCCCAGGTGTCACTTTTAAAAGTAAAAAAGAAACAGGTGATTCTAATTTCAATATTATATATTTTAATTTACCCAATATGTTAAATATAGGGTCATTTCAATGCTTAATTAATAAAATATATGTTTGGGGAGGTATTTTATATTCTTGTTTTATACCAAGTCTTCAAAATCCGAAATGTATTTTACATTTACAGCACATCTCGATTTGGAGTAGCTATATTTCATATATTCAGTAGCTACTTGCTCCTATGCAGGAAGCAAGTAGTGCAGGTCTACCATCCTTAACATCCCCCAACAATCTGGGCTCATGGGTTTGTGGAACCCTTTAAAAAATGGCAAACACTGGAGACGTGCAATGTTTGGAAGGAATGGACTTGGGCACTTACTTTAGTGTGGCTCTGTAAATATGATCATGCTTTAGGATAAGTTTTCTTGCACATACAATGGAGACAATAGCGAACATTCGCGTGCGCGCGCACACACACACACATACACACACACACACAGAGCACTTATTTTCCTGGATCACCAATTTTTCTTGTCTAAAACAAAGTATAGATTAAGATATTTAGATTTGTTTAGATTTTAAAAGCTAGAAAATGACTATTCCAGAAGAAAAATAGAAAGGCTACAATTGGAAGCAAGAAAAGCATTTTGTGGGGAGGTATATGGGAGAGCGATACGTGGAGATTGAAGGATCTCCAACCACAGGAAGAGAAATGCAGAAAGTTGTGCGATAGGAATGTAATCACCTTGGGTTATCCATTCCAGTACCTTTGATAAAGATTTAAATTACTTTTTAATTTTGTGAGATGTTGAATTGATGGTTTTAGAATGTGATGTGGTACATAGATGGACATGGAGCTGGCTAGGTTTATTTAGGTTACACTTATAGTCAAAAGGGTTAAGTGACCAATGATATAGCTTTATTTTGTCTTTAATGTTTAATCTACTGTCAGTGGTTATATAGTGTACCCAATTGTTTATATTTGACATTAATATTAAATAAAATCACTTGTTTTGCCTTTTTGTGTGCATGAACAAACATGGCACTTTACAATTATCTCTATAAAATTTGCTTTCTCATTTCCTTTATTGGACAGAAATTAGTTCCATTTTCAAAGAGATTTCTAATAAATAACTTTCTTTTTTTTTTGTTAAATCCATAAAATCTTAGAAATAATTTTTAAAGTGTTTTTTAAAGGCAGGACTTAGAAGACTAGAAGTTTTCTAAGCAAATTCCAAGTTTTAAGGTTCTTAGTTTGTGATTCACTTAAGTTTTAGATATAACTCGAATAAAATATTAAAATATCTTTGTTGCCAAGAGCTGGTTTCAGTGTTTTAGAAACACATATCTTAAAAATTTGCATTAATAATTCTTATTAATAATTCACATTCACAACAACAGAAGTTGAAATTCCTCAGATTCTTCAAATTAGTTATAATTTTTATTTCTTGAGTAAAGGAACTGTTGGCAAACATTAATTAAAACAGTTAAAGGGTAAATATCACATATGCATGAAAATGTTTTGGTAAAATATATTATTATTGTTTATGTGTATGTATGTGTTTCTGAACACAAAGTTATATGCATACATGCGTTTTGCTTCAGATCAGGAAGCAAAACAATGACAACAAATAATTTTTTTTGAAAATATCTATAAAAAATTTATAATCTCTGTACACAGAATTAGATGAGCATAATTATATGTATATGTCCATGCGATTCATCCCATTTTCTCTCCTACAAACTTTGATACTATTAACATCTCTATCTGCTCTATTTTTCATTATTATTGAATGGAACCCATAGACTCAGACTGGAAGGCATTCAAGTTTGTGTCCTTCAGTCGCATCTCCAGAATTAGGGCATCTATCTTTGGGGGAGAGCAGGTGGCCTTCCTCAGAGCTGACCAGTCTACATAGATAATAAGTTCCTGAAGAACCATGACCAGGACTAAATATCATTTGAATGTTAGAAGTTTTTCTCTTTCTACAACTTTTTTTTTTTTTTCCAGGAGGCTGATTTCCTCTGGGTGCCAGGTCTGTGATTAATTGTAGTCCTGATCTAGACAGGGTCTGACAAAACCACACTGCTCTGTTCCCAAGAAGCTCCTTGCTGTAGTGCTGTATGGAATTCCCTTTCGCCATGGAGATAATAAGTAATAATAATTTTTCTCATCTAATATAGCTCCACTAATTCCTTGAGAGCAAATGTCAAAAGTTTGCTTTGCTTTCTAATATTTACAGTCAATAGGTATTCTCTGAGGCCAGAGTTCCTGCGTTTTAATCTCTTAGAAGTTCCACCTCTTAGAAGCTATGCTGTTTTGGGCATACCTCCTTGTGCCTCAATTTCCTCATCTGTGAGATGGAATCATAATTGCAGCCTACCTTTTAGGATAACTATGAGGACTGGATGAGATGAAGGTCAAATGTGTTAACAGTTAATAACTCACATAAACCACACTGAAGAGTGCTTGGCACTTGGTAAGCATCCAACTGATATCAGTTACAATGATCAGTGTAGGATAGTATCTTCTCACAGTAGTGGTTCTAGATTGCCCATCTGAACTACCCAACAAAATTTTAAAAAATCATCATACTTTAATCTCAACTTAGACTTACTGAATTAGCATCTTGAGAAGTAATTGCCATCATATGTCCTTCTTAAAGTAAGTTTTACAGTTGTTTCTGATACAGAGTCAAGTTTGAGACTGACTGCTTTAAGAAGACATTATCCATATAATAGATGTCAAGTTTTGAATAGTTATAAGCTAATCATATACTAACAGTGGCCATGATGTGTTTTGTTGACTCTAGACCATTATTTAATGTCAGTATTTACATGGAGATCTCAAATGAGAGGCTGAAGCTAATTTTGTCTATGTCATACATATGCAGTGAAAAATGTGGAGTTGGAAAGAGGAGCACAAAGGATCAAAGTGTATCATGAAAATAAAATGTAGACAAAAAGAGAAATCGAGAATTCTCTTAAGCATCATAAAGCAAACAGCCATTTCCTGGGGAGATGATGGTGAACTGATTGGGTCTATTTGAATCAGATGGTGCATCTGAATGTCTTTGTATCTCAGCTTTCCCAAAGAGTCCCACTCCTTCTTCCAAAGCACCACTGTATTCTTCTCAGCCTAAAATTTTCAGGTCATCCTTAGTTTTTCGTTATCAAAGGTTTATTAAAAGCCTTTTGGGAGTCGAACCCTGTTCTATGGGCTTTGCATGATTTTATGCCAACAGTGCAATGAACTAGGAACTATTAATATCACCATTTTACTTACAGGGGCCTGTGGTCAAACAGATTAAGCAATTTTCTCAAAGTCACACAATTTATAAATCATACAGCCAAAATTTTAAGCATTTTAACCTTAAAGAGTCAACTCCAGAGCCACATTCTTAACCACTGCTCTGTGCTGCTGACTCCTTCAACCATGGTTCTGCAACCAGGTTCTTTTGAGAATAAATGCATCTATTTATATAGACTGTTGTTTCTGGGAAACAGAAATAGTCATTTGTACCTAGGAATTTCTTTCTCTCTCCTGACTTTTGTCTTCAGCCACCAGATTTGGCCACTATCACACCTTCTTAGTTGAAATTGCTGTTCTTAGCATTTCAAGTTTGAATGCTATTGTGAATTGTTTTCCATTTTCTTCTAAAAAACTTGGCATGGGAGAAATACAGCCATTTCTCTTTCAAGGTTCTTTTCCTTTAGACATTAAATAATTCATATCGATAAATGTACTCAACCAGGTGAAACAGAGAATTCCTAAGAAACCATAATTCTTATGTTTTAAAGGCTGCTGCTCACTTCAAATTGTTCAGTTAAATACTTCACTTTAAATTCAACTTTAATCATATCATCCTGATCTTCTCTGCCCCTAGCATTTCTCAGATTTGCAACAGCTCAGTCTGACAAAGATTTTTTTTTTTTAAACTTATCTCGTCTCTGTTTGGGGCTCAAAGCCTTCCACACATGTGGAAGATATAGCTCATAGTTTCTTAGCAGTAATTAAACATGAATCTCTTTAAATATTGAAGAAGTCACAGCTATGAGGCTTAAATGAATTACTCTGTCTCATCTTTTAGACCAGTGGATAATTGTATGTGCAAATCCACTCAGCACAACTAAGCTCCTACAGCGAAATGCTTTTACTACTGGCAAGCATCCTTTCTGCTACTCCACAACCCTTTCGTGGTAACAGAACTCAAACTTCCTCTGAAGAATGGTACCACTCCTACTCATAGATCTACAAACTGGGTAATATTGACCCAAACAGGCTAGAAGCTGAATCTGTGAAATCCATTCTGTTCACATTGATTTCATTAAGCCTAGGCCTGTCAGTCAGTTTGAACCAATGTGATTGTGATTGAGGCAGTTCTCATGGAGATAGACTATCAAATGTTTGGTAAATAAATGTTCGCTAGGTCATCTTTAACAATGGGATACAGAACTTTGAATGAATGGGCCTTGCTAGGTTCCTTTCTGTCTATCGCACATTAGTTTATATTAAACTATAGTTATCCTGGATGATATCACCCTTCCTGTAGCATGTCCTCTATCTTAATTCCTTCTAGGCAGTCAAGGGGAAGTCAAAGATTTTTCCTGAGTCTTTTGTTTCTTAAAAATAACCAGCTTAACATAGTCAATATCCCAAAGAGGCATAATTTGGGGTGGCAAACTCTGCTCCCCTTCAGGAAATTATGAAAATTTGCTGTTGTCTTCTGAATGAGAAGCTTTCTTTTTTCTCTGAGAGCTGTGGGGAAATAAAGTCTCCTTTCTGCTGCATATTAAGATATAAGATTGTAAAGCTTGGGACTGTTACAGCTATTTCTGATAGAAAGAGAAAAGCTACTTTTAGAAAGAATGTGATACTCAGGAAAAAAAATCTCTAATGACATTGTGAGAATTCAGATTGAACAATGTGTAAAGTCAGAGAACTTGGAACTTTTCAAATCCTTTCTATGCTCAAGGCTGTATTGTCTGAAACTTTGATACATACAAAATTAAAAAGAAAAATCCTAATGATACTTTAGGAAAGAAAATAAAGAGTTCATTCTTGAATTACAAACCTTTAAAGAAGTTATTTTATTTTTTTTAATCCACTGATGCTGGTCACACCACAGATAGGGTAGTGAATTCCTTAGCTGGTCATAGTCAGAGGTAACATAAGGACAGAAATGAAAAAACAAGGCATAATAAACCCCAATTCCTGTTTAGTTTAAAGGCTTGGACTCAACACGATGATCAATATATATTTAAAAACAATGGCGATACAAATAGGAAGCTACTACTGGTCATTGTTGGTTAGTTTATTTTTAATTATATGAACTTTGAGATAATTACAAATAAACCATGTTTGAATAGTAAAATTGTAATTATAGTTGTGGACTTTCAGATTAAAAATTGTTCTTTAGATGTACTTTGTGTTTTGATTTTAAAGAACAAGGTTCTCTTAAAATCATCATTTTATGAACTTTCTGTAGAACGCCTTTGGCAGTATATTTGTTAAGTGGTCACTCAGTCAATGTTTAAATCCTATGAGTTCTAATTTTGATGAGTTCTATCATTTCCTGCTTCCTGTGTCAAAACTTGAATCATTCCATTGTTATCCCATTCCTTTGGTGCCATATAGAAAATCTATTTACTCATGATGACTTTTTAGAAATATAAAGATATCCTTTATAATGTTTTTTTCCCCAACCTCTAACATCTTCAGGATAAATTCCCTCAATTTCCTCAAGATATTTGATTATTTTTTCAAACATGTTATAAATATAACAAGGTGGTTTCCCCTTAAGGATGTGACTACCATCTTGGAATAGGAAATAGCAGTGGAGGAGGTACTAAGAGAGATTGTAACTTTCTCCACTTTTATGGCGTGACATTTGGAGTTCTAAGAGATACTTCTGAGCATATGGTTTTTCCAGCTGAAACTATAGAACATAATATAAGTGTATTAACCTTGACAAAATAAAAAATAAAATGACAGCAACAAATTAGAAGATGGGAGTGGTGAGAGTTGAAGAGTTGAGAAGTTAATATGCTCATCTTAAAAACTAGAAGATCAAGAAGTACTATCTGTGGTTGATGTAACAAGAAATGGACATTTAGATATGATATTTACAAGTATGCAAATATAGCTAATAGAGTAATTGACAATAATATGATAACTATATTGGGAGGAGGAACTAAATATTAACCTAGCATAGCAGAATATCCATAGTTAATGTTGAATAACTCAATAAAAATGAATGTATATGTTCAAAATAAAAAAAAATAGTCTATTGTTTGCAGCTATGGAAAAGTAACAACAGAAAGGATTCCAAGTGTATGCATCTAAGGAGCTAAACTCAGAGTGAGGACGTTAAACAGGAGATTGTGGCTTTTAATTTTAAGTTCCTCTCTATTTTTTTTTTTTTTTACCATTTGTATGTATTGCTTTTATTGAAAAATAATCATCATGTTAGGTTCCGAAAAACTGATTCTGTTCTTCCATTAATGTCCCTGTTAAACTTGTGTTATGCCTACATTTTAATATTTTATTATTAATGGAAGAGTATACCTATTTTAGAATTCCTGTAAAAAAAAATGGAACTCAAGAGGAAAGAGGGAGCATTTTTACTCTCGGAAGTAGAATAAAATAAATTGCCGATAATTTTTTAGGTTTAGTATACTTGAAATCGAATTCAACCATCATTTTAGGGAAGATTTTAAACTGTATTATGCTTTCTTTATAATCAAATACAAGCACAGAGTAGGTACATTAAACTTCAGGAAGCTTGAGATATAGTCACTTTCTTACTTTATCCAAATCACAGTGGTTTCATAAATTTGATTTTTTACTTTTATGCAATTTATTTGCAAGACAAGTGGTTAGTGAGAGGGTTTTACAGTGGTTTGACAGTAGAACCTAAAAAATATATGTCTGAGTGGAGTAATTTTTGCTTATGTATATGTTAGAATTTTTTAGTAGTGCAAAAATAATCAGTCTTATGATTTTGTCATAAAATTTGATTAGGGACATAAAACTGGAGATTGTAATGCTATTAGAGTGCAAAGACTCTGCATTTTTTTAAAATCTAATTTTGGAATGTGTCTCTTTTGGATTCCAGAGACAGAATTTTTTTTACCCTAGGGTAAGAAATCTTTTATCTGACCTCTGTTTTGAATTTTCTAAGACTTGTAATAATCAAAGCTTGGATGGAAAGCATAATATATTATTCGGATATGCATTATGTCCTTGATCTTATAATTGCAGAGCAAGAATCCCAGAGATATGCACAATTGCCATATTCCACATAAATGCCTCAGAAATCTTATCTTCAACATACATAAAATTATTTCCACTAGGTAGACATTATTTTCAGTGGGGAGGAGGGAGGATGGATTGACTCAAAGAAACAAATACTAAGGCATTACAGTTTTATAAATTGTTATCCTTGTAAGCTTTTATTTTAGGAATCAAAATAGTATGTTGGACAGTGATCATAGAATTAGGTGTTGTCCTTGCATATTAAAGTCATTTCTATAGGTATTATTATTTAACTTATTCACAAATCATACTTTTTAATATATACTTTACTTTCGATTGAAGCTCTCACTGCTTTAACATGGGGTTGAGGGTGGTGAATAAGGAGAGGGCCCCACCAAAGATTTAGATGTGTGATCTGGTGAATGTATGGTGTTGGGTGGGGGAGGCGTGCCACTACACTACTTTAAAATGCATTTTCCTATGGCTAATGTATATGATAATGATGTTCATCTTTTTAGCTATATTGTGAGCTAGAGAGGCCTTAGAAACTAGCATAGAAAATTGTTTTTCTAAGAAAATGCAGCCCAATTTTACAACAAACAAGTGAACTTTAAAAAAGACATTTTGAAATATTATCATTTCTTACATTTGAGGTCGCTTTATATGTGTGAATATGTGTGTGTGTGCAATCATATCAGGTGGTTTATTTGTAAACGTTTTGTATTAGTTTGTGAGAGCTATTATCAAATTCAGCTGGCTAACTGGAGAAGTCATGGTCAGCCTACAAAGAGTTGTCATAGATATTAATAATGTAATCTGAATGACTGTGCAGTGATAAAATTATAATATCTGTAGTTAATAAAGACAATAGTAAGTCTTGCATGAATGTATACTGATGACAGTATGAGACAATAATTCTCTCTAGGTGCGCTTGAAATCCTGGAATGTCATAGAAGCTTTGTCTGATTTGTTGCTGTTGCCTTCTTGACAGAAATTCAATTTAGGAAGGAAGCCCTGAGACCAATGCATCTCTTACCTGCTTTGTGAAGCATGGCATTGAAAATTATCTCACACCTATTAGTAATCATGATGAGGAGGTATTGATGATGGCACACATGTATATTTCATCACCCTCTAATTCTGTTTAGAGTGACAGGAGATTGGGCCCCTCAAATAGCTTTCCAAATGGGCTTAGATAATTTTTTCACTTAACATACAGAGACAATGTCATAGACAATGAAGCGTTGTTCTTTAAAACTACATGTTTTTTTAAAGTATCCTTCATTATCTGCTCCTTTCATTGGCTTCCTTTATCTCTATTTGTGTTCTCATAATGGTAAGAGTCAATTCTAAATGTTTTGTTGTTTTGTTTCGTTTTTTTGCCATAAGCACGTGTATTTGAGAATTTGTTGCTTTTCACTTACAGAATTGGCATCTAGTTGAGCCGATATGTCTAAAAAGATTGATTTGTCTGAGAAGTGCTTTCCATTCACCTAAGTTCTTGTTCAGTTGCAGTGATTCATATTGATGGAGACTGGTGCCATCTGTGATTCATCCTTGACATCTCAAACACTGAGAGATTCAGCTAACTTTGTTATTGCTGTTTACAATTTGTCTCTTTATAATCACATTTTCACAACTAAGCTGTGTTGATGAAAAAGTAACCTCTGGCATTTATAACAGCTTATGCTGCTTTCTATTAGATTTACTTCAATCAAAATACTTTTATGAAACACCTACGGTATGTCTGCCTTCAGAAGAAGTTGCTCTGTATACAGCAGGGAGGACAGATAGATAACTATTTGACTGAAGAATAAATACAGACTTATATAAAATGTTACTGGTTTATCTATAGCGGAGAAAATGAAAACTTTTTCTTTCATGGAAAGGGTCTGGGTCAGAGTAGTCAGAGAAAGCTGAGTAAAGTAATGTTTAAACTAAATTTTGAAGAATATGGGTATTTTAACTGCAGATAGTAAGCACTGTATGTTCCCTGGTTAAAAATCTCTTTTTCAGGGAACATTACTTCTCTGAATGTCTCTGAGGATACAGTTCTGATTCTGGATTAGTATGAACATGAGTGGAGGTAGCATTTTTAAAAATACAGGTCCTTCAAGTAGATGTTTCACAAATGAGAATTATTACCATCAGTAAATTCTTTCTTCAACAATGGTCCAGGAAGTCCAGAGTAATTTGAAACCACATAGTAAATTAAGATTTTTGGCTTAAGACATCTGAGAAATTTTATTGGCTACCAGAGGTTAATAGCAAGGTCCAAGCTTTTGTCACTATAATGATTTTATAAACAGAAATATCTACTAATCTCCCTATAATTCTATCCATCTTTCACCACCATGAAATTATATATATATAATTTTATATATAATCTTAGCCTATTTGCTAAGATAGCCCTTTTTTAATCATCCTACCTATAGTGCCATCATTTCATTCTCTTTCTCAATACTTTACCCCAGTTAATTGTTTCATGGACTCAAAGTTTTTAAACTGCATATTTTCTTGATCAATATTTTCTCTTCATAAAGCTTATATATATATATATATAAGCTTTGTTTCTGTTTAGAGTCTAGTCTCTTTTGACATTCCAAATAGGCTAAGATTATATTCCTTAGCACTTTAAAATATATGTCAATAATCTCAATTGACCACCATCAGTTGTTTAACCCACCTGTTCATCAGGTTCACCTAGGAAAATTAATAAAAATGCAGAATCCTGAGCCTAATATTGGATTTTTTCTGTAGCAGGTTTGAGGAAGAAAAATAAAATAAGGATTTTTAATGTGTAATTTAGGTGATTCTGTTTCATTATCTATGAAACCGGGCCTGGAAGCCATTGATGTAGGTTTTGTATACCAGCTAGCGGAAGTATGCTTCTTACATTTCCATTCTATGCTTTTGTTCTCAAGCTGCAACTGGACACAAAGAAAAAGTTTCCCGGACCTTAAAACTTATTGCAACCCAGCTGGGGGTGGGAGGATACAACATAATGAAATTCATTATGAGTACTCATAAGCAGTCAGCCATTTTTGCCTTGAACAGCCCTAGCAGAAGAAGATGGGGGAATAAATTTGAGTGTTTTATATTCTTCCTTGTTCATTTTTAATTCTGTTTTCATGTTAAATATCTAGATAATTAACAACTTATTAATATTCTGTAATAGGAAGCTCTCAGTTTATCAAAGTTGAAAACCTTGTCAAGATATCAGGGTTGGCATTCCTAGTTGTAACTGAATTGTCTTTTCTATGATATGTCTCATGTCACCCATACACACACACACACACACACACACACACACACACACCTTTTTAATGACAATTTTCCTTTTGCTACTCGACCTCCTCCTGGCCTTGTAATTTCTTTCAAAGTCATTTCCTTTAGAAGCCTGGAGGCTCACCCTAACTCCTGATTCCCAGGGGACTCCCTTCATCTGTTTCTCCTCCAGTGTTTCCTGCATGAGTGAGTGACAATTTTTCACGTAGTGCTTTGGAGAAAACTTTAGGAGTCTTTCTGAATACTCTTCTTTCATTTATACCCCATGCCAATTTCAGTAATCTGAAACACTTATTCATCCAGCTTCACAGTGTATCTTAAATCGATTTACTTCTCCCCACTCCAAGGCTGCCAACATGTCACTGCCAGTTGCCTGTGTTTCTATTGTTGCCTATCTCTAATCCATTATTCACAGAGTAGCAAAAAGGTACTTTGAAAAAACTAAGAATGATACTGTCACTACCTCAGTAGGGACTCCCCAATAGATTCTGATTGCATTAAATATAATACAAAATACTTTCCTTACCTACAATGTTATCATTAATATAGCTTCTTCTCACCTCTTTGACCACATGTATACTAATATCGCATTCCCCAAAGCCCTTTTTGATCCAGACACAGAGCCACAATTCTCTTCTTTGAACATTAAAGTTCATTTTCTCCTCGGAGTCACTTTACTTCTGACTGACTCCTCTTTAATCAAGTCTCAATTCAAACATCAACCATCTCAGATAGCCCTTTTTTAATCATCCTACCTATAGTGCCATCATTTCATTCTCTTTCTCAATACTTTACTCCAGTTAATTGTTTCATGGACTCAAAGTTTTTAAACTGCATATTTTCTTGATCAATATTTTCTCTTCATAAAATAGAAGATTTTGTCTGTCTTATTATTACTATATTCCTAGTGCTGGAAAAGTGCTTTTCATATTGTAGGCACACAATAAATATTCATTGAGTAAATAAATTAAAACATTTTAATGCATAATAGCTTGAATTTTTGACCTGACTTTCTTTTTTCCATTATGAAAGCTCCTGAAATGGGAGAGGTCTTTAGTATTTTTTTAAACTTCCAAATATAATATTCTAAAAAAATTCTTTCTCCAGTTTTGATCTCACTATAGTACATCTTCTACAGAGTTTAATCTTCACAAAGTTAAATTTCTAAACCAATATGATGATGGACTTTTGTAGTTCCCCAAGTCTATAAGATAAAGTCAGAGTCCTGAGCAAAGCCTAAAGACATTTTATAGTTTAGTCTCCATCTTTATTCCTGCCTTCATTTTCTGCCACTTTCTTTTTCTTAACCCTACTATCAAATCACATAAACTTTTGAATAGTCTCAAACATGCCATATTGTTTTGTGATCCATGACTTTGCCCATGCTAGTGCATTATTCCTATGGAGGATCACTTCATGTGAGTTTTCTCCTCTTCATAGACAGTCACTTGCACAAATCTCTATCTTAGCATTCATTATGCCATATGGTAATTATTTCTGTATATGCTAGTCTAGCTCTGGAGACTAACATAGTGATCTGCATATGTTCCATATGTGCAAATTGAATGAAAGATGAATGAATGGTTGGATAGATGGTTTGCTGGATGGATAGATGGATGGATGGATGGATAGAAGATATTGTCCGACTAATCCATAATCATTATGTGGACAAGACCCTCTCTAAATTATCTGAATATTCCCTAGATGCAAAGCTTTCAACATGTTAAAGACTTAACACTTTACATGAGGAGATAAAATCACTAAGCCCTCATTAAATAAGTGGCTGAAATAATAGTATTCTCATACCTTAATCTGAAGGAGAATGATCTTCCTCTTAAAAAAGTATAATTTTCCTATGTTACACACCTGTGATTCCTAATATAGTATCCACTAGTGATCTGAGGCTACTGAATGTTGCTAATCCAAATTGATTAAGCTGTACTGTAAGTATAAAATACATACATAAACTTAGTAGGAAAAAGGGAGTGTAAATTATCGAAGTAATAATTTTAAATGAATTACATGTTAAAATGTTAAGAATTTGGATATATTGAGTAATATAAGATATATAATTAAAGTTAATTCACCTGTTTCTTTTTACTTCTTTGATGCAACAAATAGGAAATTTAGAATTCTGCGTATGGTTTGTATTTTATTTTTATTGCAATTGTAGTTGTCTAATTTCTGACATGTCTATTATTTGTTAAGAGCAGTCATTTCTAATTCACACAATATTTATGCCAGTGATGCCACTCTGTTGCTAGGAGCTGCTCTTGTCAGTATTTTTTTTTCAGGAAGAAATAGTTCATTCAGATGAGTGCCACATAGCTTTTTATTTGTGTCTCTAATTTATCACTAAGGCATAATCAACTAACTCATTTTCCCTTTACCTCTACTGCTTGAAAAATCTAGAGATAGTTTATTTCCAAAATTTTGGAATATGCCCAATTTTAGTATCAGAAAAATATAATTTCTTTAATTTTTCATATTCAGCTTTATCCTTAAATGGTTTATTTTTCATTGTTTTTTATTCATAAGCTCTGCCTTATACTCTTTGAGATATTTATGATTTTTATGTTTATTTTTTATTTACTGTTAATCAAATTTTGTTTTTGAAAACTTTTATATATTTTTTTTCTTTAATTGAATGAAAATTGTGGTTCTAAAGAAGTCTGCTTATTCAGGTACAGATATTTACCTGCTAAACATCCTAGGTTTAGGATCACATTTGTCTAGCAGTATAAGAGGAAGAAAATTTTCAAGTTAAGGAATAAGTCTAAGGTGAAGAACAAAGAGGCTACTTCACCATGCAGAATGAAGCATAGGGATTTATTTACCTAATTATCTTCCTCATCTCTGATACCATGTCCTATTCTAAGGCTCTATTATCTTTTACCTAGATGACTTTAAAAATCTCTTATTATTTCTTCTTCCAATATTGTCTTCAACAAATCTATTCTCTATATAATTACCAGAGAGATTATTAAATATTTATAATCTAAAAATATCACTTTCCTAAGTAAGAGCCTCTGTTATACATTAACTATGAGCCCATTAATAGCAGAGATGAACTCTAAACCTCTTGTTAAGGCATACCTGGCCCCTATGTAATTGAACTTTTGGCTGCCTCTACAACATTGTATCTCCCTTGCTACTTTCTACCTCCTGCCATATTTTCTAGTGCCACCAACATGTCTTCCTCTTTCTCATTTCCATACCCTGTGCCTCTGTTTGCTTTTACTGAATCCTTTTGTTGTCTTCCCCTTAAGAAGATGTTGATTTATCTGTCATTTCCATACTCAAATTTATTGTGAATCTGTTTATTATAAATCACCCATTAGACTGTTTGTTCTGTAAGGCTGTGATCTTCACTTATTTTCTGTGACTTATTTTCCTCATCAGAAAATGATAAAGAGACATTACTTACTTTGTAGGAAGATTGAGTTAATACATGTACCTAGCAAAGAGTCACTGTTCATTAAGTGTTGGTTTATTGTGATTATTGTTGTTATTATTATAATTATCAAAAGTAGTAGTACTTTGTTATTATATTGTTGACATATTGTAGATACTCAGTAAATATGTGTAGACTGAATAAAGAACAGATGATCAAATACCTTGAGGAACCCAGGAATAAGAAATGAGAAGAGAACTGAATTGAAATATGGACAAAACTATGAAAAAGAAAGCTCGAGGCCTAAAATCTCCAAGTGAAACTAGCAATGCCTCCATCCTTACCTGAACTTTGATCACTCAATCTGACTGTCCCCTGAGGCATTTTTCATGTAGTTATTCTAAATTTCCTCAGAGGCTTTAGTAAGTACTAGGTGATGTTCAATAGACTAAGGGAGCGTACATGGTGCTGAAATAGGACTTTTCAATGTGCCCTTTACAGCAATACCTGATTTACTTCCTATAGTTCTGTGCTACTAATTTGGCTCTTCTCTACTTAAACAGTAAATAGCTAGGGTATATTTTTAGCAACCAGAGTGTTAGCAATTGTTACTAGGTTTCTAATTAGATCAAAGAGGAGTATATCATGTAGTTTCTAAAAACAGAATTAATAACCAAAATATTCCTGAAAGAACTGTAAAAGAGTAGGAATAAACCCATTCCACTTAATAAGTGTTCTTTCTTTGTGTCTGGCACTCATGATATTATTCAGTAAACATAGTGCTATAGTGCTATAGGATGGACATAGTTCCTGAGCTTTTTAATATTTGTTATGAGAAAAATAGGACTTAGAGTCAGAAAATTAATTTTTGTATTACATTTACATAAAAATAAATATGAAATAATTTAATGTATTGTCATAAATGTAATATGTAACATAATGTGTGAAACCTAATAATCTTCACAGTAATATGGAGATAAAGTTAAGTATGTTTTCTGGAGTCATGAAGTTGCAGAACCATGAGATTCAACCTAGATCTGTTTGACACTGAAGTCTGATATCTGAAACACTGCACTATAAGTCATTTATGTGTATACATGTGTGTAGCTTATTGAATACTTATGCCTAGAACAGTGCTAGTAATACTTCAGATGAGCATCATATATTTTTATTAACTTAAATGCCCTCTAGTGTCATAGTTTTTCATTATCATTTATTAATAATTTATCATTTATCATTCATTCCTAATCTCTTTGAAGCTATATATTTTTAATCCTATATAAATACTTTCTGTAATGAAATCTGTGCATTGGTTATCTGAACTGAAGTAACAAAGAAATAGAAATTCATTTTATTTCAACTTTCTCCCTGTTGTGCTATAAGGGTACCCATAATAATAGTACTTAGGAATTTGATGCATAGGTCCAAAAATCTCCTTTATATTTTCTGTATTATTTTATAAACACTAATCAAGCCCCTTCCAACTTGTCCTAATTCCAGATCAAAGAGTCAGAATCTTCATTGTGCTAGGGTATAACAACAAAAACTAGAAGAAATTACAGTTTTCTAAAAGAGACAAAGAAGAAAGAAAGAGGGATTGTGAAAGTTCAGAAAAAAATAAAGAATATCAATAAATAGGAGTAAATGGTGTTTCCTACTGGGTAAATTGAGAATACTTGTATCTTTCCTAAAAGCTAATTTAATTAAATCTCAGGCTACATGAGGCTTTGTTGTTATGGTTGTTGCTGACCTATTTTTAGGTCACAAATGTCAGTGGGGAATTTAATGCAAGTTAAGATGCTTTTCTCCCAAGCAAAATGCATGCATGCAAATAAATACAAACTTTTTTCTATTTCATTTTAAGGAATAGGATCCAAAGGATGGGTCTTAGTTTAATAACTTCTGACTGAATTGATAAATTAAGATTCACTTTATTGAATTGCGCTCGGTTTCCACTATCTCCTGCTAAGAATTTTTTTTTTCTTCTAACACTTTTGTTAGTGCTTTAGCACTTGATATCTCTTCTCATCATTTACATGCTGATACTAATCTCTCTAAATCAGCTAGAAAGTTTGTTTCCAGTAAAAGGTTTAGAAAAAATGTCCAATCTTTCCAAAGTTGTCCTACATGCCCAGTACATTATTTGGGCATTACATCAAAGTGACCATTTCATGTTTCTTAAATTCTAATCATGTATGTCTATATATCTCTAGTAACAAAATCAGTAAATTTAAATTTCTCGAAGGATGATATATCCACCTTCTATCCTAGTTTTTACATTATAATGATATACATTTTTTGTGTACTTTAAATTTCTGTCATATTCATGAAAAAAATTTATCATTGAAATTCCTTGAGTATTTGGAACATGTATCTTTACAATAGTTTTCTCCTATGTATTTTCCTTCATATTTTATGAATTTTTAATTAGGCAATGTCACCAACATTTTGTGGTAAGGTTTAAAGTGTATTTTAGACTATAACATTTTATCTATTTATTTATTTATTGAACAAACATGCCCAGAAGAGAGCTGAAAAACCATTAAACTACAAAACTGTAATTATAATTTGTAATAAGTGGAATGGAAGAAAAAGCCGGGTACTCTGATTTAAAGTAATTTGTGATGGGGCCCACTTCTTTGAGAAATATATATTTGGGGTAATATATATTTATGACATTTTGGGGAATATATATATACACATATATTCAGTAGATTGGAATTGGGCAACTATGGTGGCAGGGAAACCATTTAGGAGGCTATTTTCTAGTACTGCTAAGGGAATTATGGTGATTTAAACTAAGAAGCTATAGTGATGATAGATAGGAGAAGATAGAGTGAACATATATTTAAGGAGCAGATTTGACAGACTGAAAGTGGGATATAGTGTTAGAAATGACTCCTAGGATTCTAGTTTAAATAACTTAATGGATGTGGGAATCATTTATAGAGATTCTGAAAACTAGAAGAGTGGCAGGTTTGATAGTTCAATTTTAGATATGTTAATTCGAGATGTCTGTGAGACATTCAAGTGGATATATCAAGTTGATAGCCCAGAGAAGAGATTAGGCTTGATATAGAAATATATGAGTCATCATTTTATAAATGGAATTTGAAACCATAGTCCTAGATGAGATTTCCTAAGCTTAAAGTATGAAAGAAGAGAAGTGCGTTCAAAGCTGGCCTTGAGGACCTTTAGAGGCAAAAGAAGGGCAATCTAGAAAAGTAAACTGAGGAGAACTCATGAGAGAGACAGAGAGAGAGTCGAAAAAGACAAGAGAAAGGAGTGATAATCTGTGAGAGATCTCCCAAGTTGAGGACTGCAAAATATTCACTGATTTGGGGGAAAAAAAATGCATGTCATCGGTGATACTCTCCAAAGCGATTTTGCTGAAATGCTGGAAGCCAGACTAAATTGGGTTTAAAAGAGAATGATAAGTGAAGAAGTGAACACAGCAAGTATAGACAATTTTTCAAGAATCTTTGAAAGAGTACAAAGTGTTTGGAGAGAGGATAGCATTTTGGAGATATGCAATCAAGCAGACTTTTTAAACGTATGTTCTGTCTGCCCCATCCCGTCTTCATGGTTTATTTTTGTTTTTGTTTTAAGTCAGTGGATAGTATTAGAACAAGTTTAAATGTCTAGAGGAATATAATTTAGTAGAGTAGATAGAGGAAGGTTACAAATGAGGGTAATATCCTTTTGATGTAATACAATAACTATTGAGAATTGTGCATATTCCTTTCCATATTTTTTCCAATTTATACATACTTTTTATTAATCATAATAGTAGAAATAGAATAGGATAAATCTCAAAATATTCTATGGTCTTATAATATACAGAACATATGATACTCATTTTAGATGTTGAAATAAAAAGACTGAGCCATTAATTAAAGGTTTTATTTTGGTTTAAATAGGAAGAATGGTCACATTTGCTATAAAGGTGAAAAAGTACGGATTTAGGTACAAAGAGAATCAGTTTTTTTGTTGCTGTTGTTATGTTGAGATTTAGGTAGTCAAATGGCTTTGAGTTTGAAAGTAAGTGTTGCAGACAGACTAGCAGAAAACAGGTTATAAATATAAATTTATATACTCTATTCAAGAAGTCAAGTTCAAATTAATAAGACAGATATCTAGCAGATTACAGAGTAGAAAGTAGAGGAAAATGTGGGGAGTGGGATGGGAAATGAGGTATGGGGGTAGGTATGGGTAATGAGGAGGAGAGAAAGAGGAGAATTTTTCTTAGTAGAGGTGAAAAGGGGGAGTAGACACATGGCAGACAGTGAGAATTTGGGTTAATATACCTACAGGAGATGGTGGCTGAAACTAAACCCGGGAAGCCCTCTTTCTCAGAAAAGGGAGTAAAGAATGTTTTTATAACATGACAGATCATCTTTAAATAGCAAGTTAGATAAGACAAAAAATATTTATTAATGTTTATTTTATATTTACCTAAAAAATACTCACATGTTCCAATTTGTTCCTAATTATTTGAGAAGTTAGAATAATAGTCATTCTTACATACCTCTCGTCCCATTTGTTCTGTTTCTCAGTCTTTTTCCTCTTTACGCCACACATTTTTTTTCTTTATTTTCTCATTCAGTTAAACAATTTTAACTTCCACTAGTCCAGACTTCTCTTGAGGTTCACCTACATAATGGAATATTTCACATACATCATTATATTATTTATCAATTCCACTTATGAATCCAAGACAGGGTTTTTTTTCTCAGTGACTTGCGCTACGATTTAGGTTATTCACTAAGACCAAACACTAGCAATTTTTCTTTTTCTTCCCTCTCTCATACAACTGATAGCCAATCCTTCATCAAATGCTGTCGAGTCTCCGCCCTTACCCTAAGCTTGTGTCGAATCCAGACCTAATTTTCCAACTCCTTAGCATAAATGCTCATCATTTATTATGTGGTCTACCAAAACTTTCTACCTAGTGATCCAACATGTAGACCCTGCTTGCTATGCTATTGTTGTTCTCGCCTGTCATTCTCACTCCCATCTTATTTAGATAACGTTATTTCAGTTTGTAATCAGGGGAACCGTCTTTTCCCTGCTATCAGTCTATGTGACTGGATGGAATTGCTGCCAACTTCCTACCTTGAGGTGTGGGCTTGTGATGAGTGTACCATTAAGAACAACCTATTACCCTGCCAACACTGACTAAAGATGTGGCACATGACTAAAGATGAGAGCACTCACTTGACTTTAATTTGGTCTGTTTGGAGAAACATCCTATTTTTCAGAAGTATTGCTGAGCTGGGTATATACATTACTGGTGGCCAATCGTGCAACTGTGTATGGACAGAGAAGTCAACATAGAAGAAAATTTAACTTAGATGGAGGAGGGAGTTCAATGTTCAGCCCATCCCCTGACCTCCATGGAGGAGGGAGGGACTAGAGATTGAATTTAATCACAATGGCTAATTACTTAATCAATCATGCCATGTAATGAAGATGCAATAAAAACCCGAAGGTTTTTATTCTGGCTTGGTGAACACATGGAGATGCAGAGAGGGTGCCATACCTGGAGAGAGCATGGGAGCTCCATGCCCCTTCCCTGATATCTTGTTCTATGTACCTCTTTCATCTGGCTGTTCCTAAATTATATTATTTTATTAAAAAAAAACCACTCATCCAGTGAGTAAACTGTTTTCCTGAATACTGTGAGCTGCTCTAGCAAATTAATCAAACCTGAGGAGTGGGTTGTGAAATCTCTGATTTATAGCAAATCAGTCAGAAGCACAGGTTAACATGGACTTGCAACTGATATCTAAGTGAAGAGAAGGTTGTATTGTGGAGCTGAGCCCTTAATTTGTGGGTCAGATGCTAACTCCAGGTTGATAGTGTCAAAATTGAGTTAAATTGTAGGACACTCGGCTGTGTCAAAGAATTACTAGATGTGTAAAAAACTATCCCACATTTGGTGATCAGAAGTAACAAAAATGAAGCAGAGTATTGAGAGTAGAGGAGACATACTGAAGAAATGATTTTCCTTTATAATTTGATATTCAAGACTAGGTTCAAATTATGTTATCATTATCAACTGTGGCAGCTAAAGGTATGACTGAAGGGTTTTGTTTTTACAGACTGAAAACCTTTTTATTTACACAATGAAACATAAGAAATGATGAATATTTCCATATCCATCATTTTCTAGATATAAAGATTGAGTAATTTTATTCAATAAAATTTAAGAAGTTTGTGCGATATGCAATAAAGTAGCCACCGTCTACATGAGGCTATCAAGCACTTGAAATATGGCTCATTCTAACTGAGATATGCTAAATGCGTAAAATAAACACTGATTTCTGAAACTGCAAAAAAGGAATGTAAAATATCTCAATAATTTTTATATTTATTATATGTTAAAATGACAATATTTGAATATATTAGGTAAATATATTAAATCTAAAAAAGTTAGCGAAGATGTAGTTGTTTTATAGATCTTATTTCTTCCATATGAAGCAAATTTTTTGTTGTTTTTTGATTACTGATATGAATAATAAGTTATGAATTTGCAATGTAAATGGATTCTATTCAAAAAATGCTCTAAATGTCACCCTTCTATTTATTAAAATGACATTAAACCAGGATGGCCCAAACTATTGTAATAGGATTTCTCTTTTCTTTTGTTTTTAATTCATTGCAACTTAGTATAGGTAGAACTTTCAGGATTATTACTTTCCATGGATTTTTATCAATGTTATTGCTTGAACTCATGAGGAAGAAAATACAAATGATTTGTTTCCCCTTCTTTAAAATTTCTTATGATGGCAGCTATATCAAACACCTTCCATTTATTTTTATTTCTCTCTTTTTTATAGTTATTCAAGTTGCTTCTATATTCCCAAAAGACTTATATTTTATATTATTTAGGGTAAAAAAAAAACCCAAAACCCTTATTATTTGCCTTACTGCTTGTGAACACCATCCCTAAAGAACATGACAAATAACAAATAAAATTTAAACTTTAGTTTCTAGTGATGAAATTCTCACTATTTAGTGCATAAGTCAATTTAACTTATGTTTTGTAAGATAAGATTGTACGGAGTTCTATTTCTGGAGGGGATTACATCTGGCCATACACTTAGAAATTAGCCTAGTGTGTTTTAAGGGAAAATATAATTGTGTAAATTAGTGGGAAGAAAGGTTACCGACACAATTTTTAAGTTTATATTTTAATTTTATGTATCTTATGTTCTATTTCAATTTATATACCTCTTGATTTTGATGACATGAAATGATATTATACACATGTTCTGGTAGTTGTTAGCCTCATAAATTTTATAGACCTTGCTGACTCTGACAATTCCCTTATGTATACAAAGCTTTAGAAATATCTATCAAAAATATTCCTTGCTGAGGAATTAGCATTCCAGTAATATGAGAAGTATGCAATGTAAAGATTAAAATAATTTTTATTTTTCATGATTCTAAGAAAAATGCATTCTCATGGCTAAAAAAAGAAAAAAAAAACAGTGAATTAAAACTGCGTAGAAGTATTTCAAGTAGGAAAAAACCTTCCTCAGAAAAAGATTTTAAGACATTTTCAAAAGTGTCCATGGGAACAGAATTTTTATGTACTTAATCACTTCTGCACTTAGTTGGCAGTATACAAAATTGCCCTAAATGAGATCCTAGTTAAGCAGTAGGAGTTTAGGTGATACGTATTGTAAGGAAAGACCAGGAAGATCTACTAAAACAGAAAGTATTTAAGAATGATATAGCAGAGAGCCATGCGGCCATTTCACATCAGGTGTGAATCAGATATCAGATTCTAGGAAATAAAAACAATACAGATTTGATAAAGAAACTGGTCAATGAAAGGTCAGTGAACCCAAAGCAAGAATGGTCTTACTTTCATCAGTGGAGTTTCAGTAGTCATCTTGGGACATTGGCATTCAATCAAGGTTATAGCTATTTGATTTACTCAAAGTTTGTGACCAAATGATTCCCTATATTTTCTAGTATCAGCCATAAACAGATGTGACAGTAACCACATATTTTTTTGCTTTATTAAAAATTAAATTTATTGGGGAGACATTGGTTGATAAAATTATATAGGTTTTAAGTATACAATTCAATAATACATCATCTGTATATCACATTGTGTGCTCACCACTCAAAGTCATATCTTCTATCATCATATATTTGACCCCTTTTATGCTAATCTACCTCCCCTCTCTCTCACTTTCTCTTTGGTAACCACTAAATCATTGTCTGTATATATAAGTTTTTGCTTATTTATGTTCTTCATTTGTTTCTTTCAGTTGTATATCCCACATATGAGTGAAATCATATGGTTCTCAGCTTTTTCTGACTTATTTCACCTAGCATGATAATCTCAAGATCTATCCATGTTGCACAAATGGCAGTATTTCATCTTTTCTTATAACTGAGTAATATTCCATTGTGTATATATATGTGTGTGTGTGTATACACCACATCTTTATCCAATCATCTATCGAAGGACACTTCGGTTGCTTCCATGTCTTGACCGCTATGAATAATGCAGAAATAAACATCAGAGTGCATAGATCTTTATGGATAAATGTTTTCATTTTGGAGGGGTACATACACAGAAAAGAGATTGCTGGGTCATATGGTAGTTCTATTCCTAATTTTCTGATGAACTTCCATACTATTTTCCATAGTGGCTGTGTACCAATTTACATTTCTACCAGCAGCGTATGAGTGTTCCTTTTTCTTTACAATCCCTCCAACACTTGTTATTACTTGTCCTGTTGATGATAGCCGTTTCTACAGGTGTGAGGTGGTATTTCATTGTGCTTTTGATTCTATTTCCCTAATAGCTAGGGAAGTTGAGCATCCTTTCATATGTCTGTTGTATGACTTCTTGGGAGAAGTGTCTGTTTAGGTCCCCTGCCCATTTTTTAATTGGATTGTTTGTTTTTTGTTGTTGTTGAGTTGTATGAGTTCTTTATATGTTTTATTAGCCCCTTATTGGAGGCATTCTTTGCAAATATTTTCTTATATTCAGTTGGTTGCCTCTTTGTTTTGTTGATGGCTTCTTTTGCTATGCAGAAGCTTTTTAATTTGATATAGTCCAATTTACTTATTTTTCCTTGTACTTCCCTGGCTTTTGTAGCCAAATTCACAAAATCTTCTAAAACCAAGGTCCATAAGTTTAGTACCTATGTTTTCTTCCATGGAATTTACTGTTTAATATCTTAAAATTAGGTCTTTAATCCATTCTGAGTTAATTTTGGTGTATGGTGACAGCAGTCTAGTTTAATTATTTTGCATATGGCTTTACAATTTTTCCAGCACCATTTATTGAAGAGGCTTTCTTTTCTCCATTGTATGTTTTTGGCTCCTTTGTTGAAAATTATTTGCCCATATATATGTAAGTTTATTTCTGTGCTCTCAATTCTGTTCCATTGGTCTGTGTGTCTTTTTTTTCTGTTAATACCATGTTATTTTCATTATTGTCACTTTGTAGTATAAGCTGAAGTTAGGCAGTATGATACCTCTGGCCTTGTTGTTTTTTCTCAGGATCGCTTTGTCTATTCAGGTCATTTTGTGATTCCATACAAATCTGATGATTTTTATTGTATTTCTATAAAAAGAGCCGTTGGGATTTTGATGGGGATTGCATTAAACCCATATATTGCTTTGGGTAATATGGCCATTTTAACTATGTTAATTCTTCCAATTCATAAACACAGAATATCTTTCCATTTCTTTATGTCTTCTTCAACTTGTTTTAATAATATCTTGTAGTTTTCAGTGTATAGGTCCTTCACATCCTGTGTTAAGTTTATTCCTAGATATTTTATTCTTTTTGTTGCAATTGCAAATGGAATCGTTTTTTCCATTTCGTTTTCTGAAATTTTATTGTTAGTATATAGGAATGCAATGGATTTTTGTCTGTTGCTTTTGTATCCTGCAACTTTACTGTATTTATTCATTGTTTCTAATAATTTTTAGTAGAGTCTTTAGGTTTTTCCATATAAAGAATAATGTCATCTGAGACAATTTGACTTCTTCATTCCCAATTTGAATGTCTTTTATTTCTTTCTCTTACCTGATTGCTCTAGCTAGGGCTTCCAATACTGTGTTCAATAAGAGTGGTGAAAACAGGCACCCTTGTCTTCTTCCTGATCTTAGAGGAAAAGCTTTCAGTTTTTCACTATGCAGTATATTAGCTGAGGGTTTGTCATATATGACTTTTATTATGTTGAGGTACTTTCTTTCTATACCCATTTTATTAAGTGTTTTAAATAGATACTGTATCAAAATTAGAGCAGAAATAAATGAAATTGAAAACAAAAAAATAGAAAAAATAAATGCAAGAAAGAGCTGGTTTTTTGAAAATGTTAATAAAATTGACAAAACCCTGACCAATCTCACTAAAGAAAAATAAAGAAAGGACAAAAATAAACAAAATCAAGGATGAAAGAGGGGAAAGTATGACAGACACTACAGAAATACAAAGGATGATACAAAAATACTATGAAAAAGTATATAACACCAAATTTAATAACCTAGAAGACATGGACCAGTACTTAGAAAAATACAACCTTCCTAGACTGAATCAAGAAGAACTGGAAAATCTAAACAGACTGATCAGCAGTATGGAAATTGAAACAATCATCAAAAACATACCAAAAAGTAAAAGTCCAAGACCAGATGGCTTCACCAATGAATTCTAGCAAACATTCAAAGAAGATTTACTACCTATTCTCCTCAAACTCTTCCAAAAAATTGATCAGTAAATGCAGGAAAAGCCTTTGACAAGATACACCACCCATTTATGATCAAAACACTTTACAAAATAGATATAGAAGAAAAATAGCTTAATATAATAAAGGCCATATATGACAAACCCTCAGCAAAAATTATATTTAATGGTGAAAAACTAAAAACCTTCCCTCTAAGATCAGGAAAGGCAAGGCTGTTCACTATCACCACTTTTATTCAGTATAACATTGGAGATCCTAGCAAGTGCAATCAGGCAAGAGAAAGATATAAAAGGCATTCAAATAGGAAACAAAGAAGTCAAACTGTCACTATTTATGGATGACATGATTCTCTATATAGAAAACCCTAAAGACTCCACAACAACACTACTAGAAACAATAAGCAAATACAATAAAGTTTCTGGATACAAAATCAACGTTCAAAAATCCCTAGTATTCCTATACTCTAATAATAAAGTGTTAGAAAAAGAAGTGGAAAAAATAATTCTTTTTACAATTGCAACAACAAAAAAATAAAATACCTAGGAATAAATCTAATGAAACATGTGAAGGACCCGTATGATGAAAACTACAAGACCTTGTTAAAAGAAATCGAAGAAGATATAAAGAAATGAAAAAATATTCCATGTTCTTGGATTGGAAGAATCAACATAGTTAAAATGACCATATTATCTAAAGCATTTTACAGATTTAATGCAAGCCCCATCAAAATCTCATAGGCATTTTTTAAAGAAATTGAACAAAAAAATCATCAGACTTGTATGGAAGCACAAAAGACCTTAAATTGCCAAAGCCATCCTAAGAAAAAAGAACGAAGCTGGAGGCTTCACTCTGCCAACTTCAAGTTATACTACAAAGCGACAGTAGTCAAAGTGGCATGGTATTGGCAGCAAAACACACAGACCAGTGGAACAGAATCGAGAGTCTAGAAATAAACCATTACTTATATGGGCAAATAATTTTAGACAGAAAAGCCAAAAACATACAGTGGAGAAAGGAAAGACTCTTCAGTAAATGGTGCTGGGAAAACTGGAAAGCCACCTGCAAAAGAATGAAACGAGACTGTTGTCTATCACCACACGCCAAAATTCACTCAAAACGGATTAAGGACCTGAATATAAGACTTGAAACAATAAAATTCATAGAAGAAAACATAGGAACTAAACTCATGGACCTTGGACTTAAAGAGGATTTTATGAATTTGACCTCAAAAGCAAGAGAAGTAAAAACAAAAATAAATGAATGGGACTACATCAAACTAAAAAGTTTCTGCTCAGCAAAAGAAACCAACAAGGTAAAGAGACAACCATCTGAATGGGAAAATATATTTGCATGCAATGCCTCCAATAAGGGCCTAATATCCAAAATATACAAAGAACTCATACAACTCAGTAACAACAAAAAAACAAATAATTCAATCAAAAAATGGATAGAAGACCTGAACAGACACTTCTCCCAAGAAGACATACAAATGGCCAATAAATATATGAAAAGATACTTAACATCACTAGGTATTAGGGAAATGCAAATCAAAACCACAATGAGATACCACCTCACACCTATTAGAATATCTATAATCAACAGGACAAGTAATAACATATGTTGGAGAGGATGTGGAGAAATAGGAACCCTCATACACTGCTGGTGGGACTGCGAATTGGTACAACCACTATGGAAAACAGTATGGAAGTTCCTCAAAAACTAAGAATTAATCTACCATATGATCCAGCAATCTTTCTACTGGGTACTTACCCCAAAGACTTGAAAACTCATATCCGAAAAGATATTTGCCTATGGAGTATTACTTAGCCATAAGAAGAGATGAAATACTTCCATTTGTGACAACATGATGGACCTTGAAATAATCATGCTAAGCAAAATAAACCAGACAGAAAAAGTTGAAAATCACATGATATCACTTATATGTGCGATATAAACCTAAATGCAACAAATGAACAGGACAAACAGAGATTCATGGACATAGACAATGGACTAGTGGTTACCAGTGGGGAAGTTGGAGGGGGGAGGGGAAAAATAATATCATAGTAAAAAATCTCATGATAAACAATTATTTGTTATTTTGAGTTGGAAATAAAATAAATAAAATTAAATTAAGTTAAAAAATAGAAATTCAAAAAAATAAAAATAAATAAATAGATGCTGTTTCTTGTCAATTGCTTTTTCTGCATCTATCAATATGATCATATTATTTTTATCATTAATTTTGTTAATGTGATATATCATATTGATCGATTTGCATATGTTGAATCATTCTTGTGCCTGTAGAATGAACCTCACTTGATCGTGATGTATAATCTTTTTAACGTATTGTTGTATTTGATTTGCTAGTGTTTTGTTTAGGATTTATATATCTGTATTCATCAGTGATATTGTTGTGTAGTTTTCTTTTTTTGTGTGTTATCCTTTCCAGGTTTCGGTATCAGAGTAATGCTGTCCTCATGAAATGTGTTAGGAAGTATTGCATTTTCAATTTTTTGGAAGAGTGTGAGAAGGACAATATTAAATCATCTTTGAATGTTTGGTAGAATTCACTAGTGAAGCCACCTAGTACTGGACTTTTACTTTTTAGTAACCACATATTTATTTTTCCCTAGTCTTTACACTCTCCTTTCTTACTGACTCTTTTTTCATTTTATAAATACTCTCACATTACTTCTATCATATAAACAACCAGGTAAACAAACCTATATACATGAAATATGCCTTCCCTTGACCCTAATTCTTCTCCACTATTTTTCACTTTTCCTTAACAGTCAGACTTCTAGAGAAAGTAGTCATCACTGACTGTCTCTTGCTTACCTCCAATTTATTACTCTGCCCAGTGTAATCAGTGCCTGTCCCCCAAGACTATTTATTGAAATTCTTTTCACTGGGGTCACAGAGGGCCTCCATGTTGGAAAATCCAGCAGACTTTTCAATCTTTCTCTTCCTATGTGCTATGGACTATGCCTTCCATGAAATCATTTTATCTTGAAACGTATCTAAATTTTTTCAGAGTTTTTTCCAAAGCTCCTCCATGAGTTCTTCTTTTATCTGTCACATCTTAAACATTAGCATCCATTCTTAACATATATTTTTTACCAAAATTGCTAATTTTGTAAACAATTGTCTGTCAATTATTTCTCATTATTTGTTTAACATTTGACTAACTCCAGAACTTCAAAGTCAAACATTTTATCTTTTACTTTTCATATCTTCTTACATCTGTCAAAGTCAACATTTAATCTAAAATGATACATAATCTCTCTTTGCCTCTCCCATATCTGTTCCTCCTAGAGCATTGCTTATCTCTATTAATGATGCTTGAAAACCTGGAGTCATCTCAAACTCCTCCATATCTTTACGGATATGTCAAAATCAGTCACCAAGACTCAAATGTCTCTTACGTGTGTCTTTAATTTTTATCTGCCTAATAAATTATTAAACTATTTTAATAATTACAATAATAATGATGGTAATAATAATACCTAACATTTACTGAGTACTCACTATGATGCAGGAACTGTGTCAAGGGCTTTACTTTTATTAATTCATTTTATCTCCCAACATTCTGATGAGTTAAGTACTGTAACTAATTCTATTTTCAAGATGAGGAAATTAAGGCAAAAGGTGGTTTAGTCACTTTACCAAGGTCCCATCACAGGTAAACGATGGAGTTAAGGTTTCAATCTCAGCATTCTGGTGCCAAAACTTGCTTCTTCACAATTCTAAATCTAAATCTTTCTATCAATAGAAAGATTTTATTAGGCAATACCATCTGGGGATCCACATTAATATAATATTGTATACCACTAGCATGCCTCAAGTTTGATTTATTACTTCAAAAGTCTTTTATAAATAAGCCATTTTATTTTCTGCTTATGATGAAGTCACACTTCACCAGCCCAATCCTATTCTTAGTTGACCTGTCTTCAAATGGCCCTTGCTTTACATACTCTTTGGGAACTGGAGCTATCAGAATGCCAACACAACGTTGTGGTCTCTGGCCCAGAATATGCTTTGGTCAGTCCTTGTTTCCTGTTGAGGAAGGAGAATGACACTCCCCACCTGGGAAGTGATGGTTTCTATGAAAGCTATGGTTTACTGGAATGTTTAGTGCTGAAACCTTTAGTCTGTGTGTACATATGACCTGTAGATGCCTGATACACTGAGATAAGAAGATCCTCGGCAAACAACAAGCTAATTTCTGATAAGTGAGAAATGAGGAAATATCTCATATACATCATACTCAACTTCCAGGGCAGATCTATGTTCGTGGGGTTTGAAACTTTAATTCTGTGTCTTCTTTAAGAAAAACATAAAAATTATGATTAAAAAATTAGATACAGTGGATGCTTGAGCTTCCTTGGCTTTATGGTACATCTGCCTCTCTCTACTTCATTAAATACCAGAGTCATGTTGACTCAAAAGTTCTCCCAGGAGTAAATTTTTTCATATGTTCCAAATATAAATGTTATCTATGAGCTATAAATGAAAAGTTTGAATGCATAGGAAATAGTAACACAAAAGAATTTGTAGAGATTAAAAAGTAGAATAAGAAACCAAAAATAAATTTTAGCATTAGTAAAAGTCTTGGAGCTCAAAAAACTGAGAAAGTAGTTACTTGATGATACACCAAAGAAAGGAATCACCACTTTCCAATGCTTACATTCGCTTAGCAATTCTAAAATTATTTTCTTCTAGACTTCAAGCTCTTAAATTAATTTTCCTTTTGTTCATTTCTTTACTCCAAAATTTGAAAGTACATTTGCACATATGCATGCATGTACCTGTGAATATGTACACGTATATTTCTGAAAATCAGATGTTATTTTAACATGAATATTTGCATTATGTCTTTGTGGTAGAAGTTCTTAAAATGTTGATCTGATAAACACTCAACACTTCAATTTCTTGTTATGAACTCTACTATTTTGGTGCTAATGACAATAATAAAGAAAGTTCTATCAGTAGCCAAGAGCAAATCATCTTAATTACTGTGTTCAAAGCCAGTATCCCTTTAATTAGAATTCTTATGAGAATAACTCTTTGAGTTTGTACTTCACCTAATTAAGCTGTTTTGTTTTGCAGGTAGGTATTTTTTTTGATTGTTGGCTTCAGGTTGATTTTAGTCCTTAAAATTAAAATTTATAGTGCACCATTTGAGATCTGAAAGAAGAGTGACCTTGAGTATGTAATGATTTGACAATCGCAGCTGTAGTAATTTCTCCTTGGAGAATGAAAAGCAATTCTATTTGAGGTTTTTAGTAACAGATGCCAATGATAACTCATTTCTTCCTGCAGCATGTGGGAAAAAAAAGACAGATTTCAGGCACTAACTGTATTCACTACTTTTGAAACTTTTCTTCTGACACAGAAACATTCTCTTTTAAAACACAAAGATCCACATTAAAATAAAGTTTATTCTTGTCCTGGCTAAAAACATGTTTCTCTTATAGAAAGTAATTTGTTATACATTTTTATAAGTGTTTGAAATAAAGACACACAGTGGTCTCTCCACTTTCTGAAGAGGTCACACTGCTGTAGTTCTCCAAGAGATGGACTCACCCCAACATTTCTCCATAATAGTTTGCATTTCCTTCACAGTTGTCTCAATTCAAGTTTTGTTTGTTACATTGAGGAACATTTAAAATGTCATATGTGACTGACTGCCTTTTCCTAGCACTTTAGAAATGCCACCATTTTTATCTTTTCTCCATTTCTCCCCTGCATACCTTTACTCTCTCTACTACTGCCTGCTACCTTTGTTTACTTTATAGATTCACCTCACTTTCCCGAGAGAAGAAAGCATTGGGAATTTTCTCTATAAATCTTATGTAGGAAATAGTGAAATCAAATATTTACTCTAGATAACATTTAAATCCCTAAAAGAATGCTATCATAAATTTTACAATGAATTATGTAAATTATTGGCCAGTGAGAAAGGCTTTTGAAATATTTCACTGCATTTCTCATGAGTGCTGTGTTGTCTCAGTGAAACTATATATTGAACAGCCAACATCAGGAAAGGTAAAGTTTTAATAATAATAAAAATAGATAAAGATAGACTATATAAAAATGAAATTAAAAGTATCTCACATTATATTAATCCCTAAAATTATTTTTGATAAAACACTGAATGAACTTTGACCTGGCCTGTTCTGTTAGTTTGTTTTTGATCCACTACTAATGCTTCATGAGAAATATGTAAAGCATTTGTGTTTTATGGGGAAATTTGCCCCAGTAGGTTATGGACACACTAAAGAAGCAAGGTGACTGTTCGGGGAGTTTCAGTGACCTAGATTCTGGTCACAGTACAGCCACCAGGTATTTGTGAGACTTTTGTCAGGTTTTCTCTACCTGTGATGCAATTTCACCATCCATAAAATTAAAGGTATTAAGTGGTCTGTAAGGCACCTTTCTTGTTTGTGATTCTCTGGATGCTATTATAAATACAATGTAAAACCAGGGAATAGAAAACATACATTCACTCACAACTTTGCTAATGGTGGCAAGAAGCATGGTTTTTAGTATATAGTCCCGGACCTGATATCAGTCATTAACCTCTCCTCTTTCACCACCTTCCACCCTTCCTCCCCACATCATGGTGCCAAATGTCTCTGTGGACATAATTCTCCAGAAAGAAAATTGGATTAACTGTCAGAGAGTAAATTCCAATGCCAGTACGGGGAGTCTAAACCATATGGAAACTAATGAAACAGAGGATGTAATAAGGAAATAGATGATAAATCTACCCAATGTGGTTATCTCTCAGGGAGAGAAGTTAGGAAAAAAGAGTTGATGCACATATGTAGTCCCCAAGTAAGAACCGGTTCAGAAAGCATAAGTTCATGGAGTGGGTTGGATTAGCAAAGGAGCATCATTGAAGTGGTGGGAGCTGTGGGTATAAAAAGAAGAGAGAGGCAAACAGTTCTTTTTTTTTTTCGTTTACTTTATTATGTGAAAGGATTTAAGGACAAGGAGCATGATTAAATGATAAATCATAATGAAAACTAAATTAAGAGATTTTTCCAGAGCTAGTCCATAGCTTACATGTAGCAAAGAAATACTTAAAATATGGATTTCTATTTTTTTAAATAAAAAATTGTAGCTCTTGGTTAATTTATTTGAAGACAATATCTAGAATTTCTTTAGCATCTAAAACTATAAAAATATCTACCTTTATGTATTTAATCAGGTGGTCTTAAATCTTAAATATGATTTAAAAGAGAAATCTATTATACTGATGTTAAAATTATTTTTTGGTTTTATTTTAGACTACAGATCTGAAATTTTTAATAATAAAATTTAGTATACACATAACATGTTTTATACAACTCAATGTAGTGGATATCAGCAACATACAAAGACTGCTGGACAGATATCAAATCTATTTGGCAGTAATTATATTCGCCATTTCTCTTCACTATGTAATTATAGATGAATAGCTGGTCTCCTTTGCTGGAATTCATTACTTCATTTTTAATAAATCATTTGGAAATTATTACAGGTAAAAATATTTATGACACAGGGTTCTCATTCTTCAATAGTAATGGCTGCTATTAACTAACATTACATTGAAATTAAGAATAGATATATTTGACATTTTGATATTGCTTGTAGTCACTGAAGCATGATATTTTATGTTACATTTAGCAATAACAATTGAGACTCCAGGCATTCATGAGGTGTTAATGATGGGAAAGGAGGAGCTTTGACTTCAGTTATTTATTACAATTCAGAATGCTCCATATTTTTTTAGGTAAAAAGGGAAGTTTACACTGTTTTTTGATTGTGTGTATATGTGTAAGGAGAGAGACAGAGAGAATGAAATGTCATACAAAAGGGCACATGCTATATAATATCATGGCAAAACAGTTATATGGCTAAAAAAACAGGTGAATTGTTGATTTGGGAGCAAAAATTCCTTGCAAATAAATTTTCTGCAGTTGTGATAATGTTCTATATCTTGATAGGAGTTTAGATTATATAGGTGCATGCACTTATCAAAGCTTAAGAAATGTACACTTAAGGTTTGTGTATTTCATTGTATTTAAATTTTACATTAAAAGAAAAAACTGAGTAAAACTGATTTAAAATCAAACTCTTGTTGATAAGCATGCTGCAAAATTAAGGGAGGAGTACACTGATACTTTGAAATGCATTAACATAAGATGGATAGAGGGCCTCACACAAGGAATAAACATGCCAGAATAACTAGGAAAGCAAAGACAAAAAGCTACAAGGGAGATAGTCTTACCAGACATTAAAACATGGCTCTATAATTAAAACAATATGATAGTGGAGAATGAATAAAAAGACAAGTAGAATGAAACAGACAGTAAGAAATAACTACAAAAATAGATGGAAGTCTAGTATATGATCAAAGTGATATCTCAAGTCACTGTCCTATTGTTAATAAGTGAGGCTGGGACAAGTGGTTAGTCATTTGGAAAAAGATGTAATTGGATTTATACCTCACATCATATAAATGAATAAGTACGACATCAATCAGCAATCTAAATTAAAAAAAAAAAAAAAGCCGAATTCCTCTATAACCTGGGTGAAGGGAAATGATCTTTATTTGTAATTATAGTGCATATACAATAAAAGAAAATATTAATACATTTGAATACATATAATAAAAAAAAACCTTTAACATGGCAAAATATAACTAAAATGAAATAACAAATATCAAATTGACAGAAGATATTGACAGATATATTACAAAGGGCTAATATCACTATAATGGAAAGATCTCTAGAAATTGAGGGTCACAGTGCAAAACAAATAAGCTAGGAAACAAAAATCTTCAATGCAAAAATGGACAGAAAACTAGAACTGACATTTACATACACACACACACACATGCATGCATACACACAAAATTGACTCAAACATATTACACATTAAGAAATGTTTGGCTTCATTCCTTCTTAGAAAAAATGCAAGTTAAAACTACTTTGGGATACCTTTACTCACCTCGCAGACTGGTGATAATTTAAAAATTTGATAACATATTCTGTTTTCAAGTGTATGGGAAAACAACTGTCAAATATTAATGCTTGGAAAGCAAATTGGTACAACCTTTGTAGTGAGAGGTTTTTCAATATCTAATAAAATTGTATATATGTTTACCTTTGAATCAGCAAGTCTACTCCTAGGAATTTACCTTGAGAATACATCTCCAAATATATGAAAAAAATACATTATTTCTCTCTCTCTCTATATATATACATAGATAGATAGGTATAGACATATATATGTATAGAGAGAGAGAGAGATCACTAAAGGCAGTGATCATCAATGGATGATAAAACTAGTAGGTAAAATTTTGATTAAAAAAATTTTAAAAATTACAAAATCTCAAGTTATCTCCTCACAAGGTACTTATTTATTACAACAAGAAAAATCTATATATCGGAGATACCTGGCAGATATCACTCTATGCAAGTGATCAACATTAACATTACTAATAACCTAAATCAATGTCATGTGCCTCCTGCTATGCTGCACTAAGAATGGCACAACATCACTTCAGTTTATTCTTGCCAAAAAATGGTTACCCGAATCAGACAAATCTCCCTTACCCGAAATAATGCACCTGTTATTGCCATAACAATGGCTATACTTAATGGAAAATAATGACAAGAAAATTATTTAAAATTGTATGTGGAGAAATATACAAGAAGAGAAATACATGATACATAATCTTTTGTTTTATAATTTAGCAGCATTTAAACCTTGCTATTACTCTGATATTTTTAAATTTTTATTTTAGTAGGTAATGCAACTTGGTTTAATTTCAATGCTTTAATTTCTTCACATTTCATACATGAGAATTTGGTGTTAATTTTTTCCTATTCATAGATTTAAAATATTTTTGTAAATGTATATAGCATATGGTAATTGTTTTATGCCACAGAAATAAAGTATAATTGTTCCCTATAGCATTTTTTAGTGTCAAAAATCTGTGATATTCAATTACGTAGAGTATTGCGTATATCTTAAATTGATTTACATATGTATTTAGGTAGATATAGCTATAGATGGATATATAGATTAATAGTGATTTATAATAAACAAAGCTGGAAATAAAAGAAAACATTGTCTGTGCCAAAGAAAATAAATTCTCGTAAAGTATACATACTTTATGCCATACAGATAGACTCTGCACATTGACCCATTCAAATAAAGTGCAATAACCTGCCTGAATTTTTCCCCGCTATTCATTTTATCCCCAATTCTTAATCTAAAGATGCAGCTGTGCCTCTGGAAACAGAACTAATCATCTTCGTAGTCAAGATAATTAAAGAATTTCTAGGCTTACAACACCCCTGTAGAGCTGACCAGTGTGTGCACTGCCCAAAGACATCCAGCTGAAGGATTGAGTGGGTGGGTGTACTCTGCTTATGATGCTGTGCACCCTGGTGAGTGGCAGTGTCTCACTGGAGGAAAGGGTGTTTTTTTTTTTCTTTCTGAGCACTAAAACCTAATTTGCTTTTAAGTCTGTGGTGGCAGGGCTCCATTGTCAGAAGGGACACATTACTCATCATACAGAGGTTAATATAGGCTGATGGTGACCCTGATCTAGTTCAACAAGCCCATTTTGTATTACCTGATCCTGTGTATCTTTTATAGTTATCACTTTGTTCCTAAGATCTAGTTCCCATGTTATATGGAGATCCATGAAATGCTTCCTGTACTTCACGAGTGAATTCCTTTTTGTTCTCTGAATTTACAGGGACTGTGGTGTTCTATTTCTAAATTTATCCCCTGGATTTGGTTTCTGTTATCTGATACCAGGTCTCACAAATATCATCTTTTTAAAAATACATTTTCATTTTGCTTATTGCTAGGTACCCCATGGCAATGCTTTCTCCCCTTGCCAACACCAGGCTGTTCATGACATAGTCTTTTACTCTGAACCATCATCTATCACAATTCTCTCTGGATACAGAGCTTCACTTGACTAATCGAACTTTATTTTATTATCTATAACTCCATCTTCCCTCAAGAATGAATGGTTTATAAACAACATATTTCTACTATACATATATATTTATGTAAATATATATTTACATATATTTATGTAAATATATATTTATACATGTAAATATATATAAAATTT
>NW_006442484.1:29366646-29382436 GCF_000325575.1 Pteropus alecto
CAGTAGTCTCTGTTATCCATGGAGTATATGTTCCAAGACCCCCAGTAGATGACTGAAACCACATATAGTACTATACATATATACATATATACACATATGTATGTGTGTGTGTTTTTTCTATACATACATACCTTTTTACTTAAAAGAAGCACTTTATGGTTTCTCTTTGGCATATCTGAATTGCCAGCATCATTATTCTTGTGCTTTGGAGCCACTATTAAGTAAAATAAGAGTTACTTGAACATGAGCACTGTGATACACAGCAGTCAATTTGATAACTGAGAAGGCTACTAAGTGACTAACAGGTAGGTAGTGTATACAGCATGATAAGTTGGACAAAGGTATGATTTGCATCCAGGGCAGGACCAAGCTGAACGGTGAGAGGTTTTGTCATGCTACTCATTTAAAACTTATGAGTTGTTTATTAGTGAAATTGTCCTTTTAATATTTTGAGGCAGCTCTTGACTGTGGGTAACTGAAAATGCAGAAAGCGAAATCATGGATGGATAAGGGGGGACCACTGTAAAGAAATATTTCATATTAAAAGAATTCTATAGCTAGAAATTCCCATTAGATTACTAAGAGGAAAGATTTTTTTCAGGTCTTTTCTTGAAAACAGTAACTGCAGTGTGATTTTTTACAGACTTCAGAATGACTCCATTCTCTTATTGTGTTGAATTACCTAACAACCTATTTAAATAAGGAAAGGGAAATAAATACATAAAACATACTGGGAGCTTAGGAGAGTGAACAGTTGAATACCTTACCTTGAACATTATTGGTGATATTCAGGGAAGAAAACATCCCAAATACAAGAATTCAGAGATAGAGATAAAGACATGAGAGAGAGCTATGTTTCCTGAAGCAATCTGGAGACTTTCAATACTGCTGAGCAGTTACATTCCTGCCCAGTGAGAGGAGAAGGTGACAGAAGTGGGGCTGGGCCGGATCAGGAGGGTCATTTCAGTGTTGGCTTAGGCAATGCAATGTCATCAATACATTTGAATAAAGGAGCGGCTTTTTGGATCTGCATTTAGATCTGCAAGGAGAGGGTTATACTTTGGGGATTAAGAATGTTCCACAAATGTACCATATTGACTTTATGCAATAACTTGAAGTGGTGGTGGTCTATGAAGAAGGTACAGCAGAAGGGAAGGATAAGAAAGGTACTGAGAAAGGAATCATCAGGATTTGGTGACTCATGAGGTCAAAATCACTTTCATAAATATAAATGTCAACATCAAAGTTTCTAGCTTTGAACCTGGATGGATTGAGTTTTTATTATCTCAGAGAGGTGAAACAGGAGGCTCAGGTGGTCAGTTGACTTGGATAAGGCCATAAATGAGGGCAGAAGCAAAGCCTGTCCAGATTCCAGGCGTATTGATGTAAAATTCGGTGTTATTTTTTCTAACAAATGTAAGAATGTAAACTTATGAATGTCAGTAGTGAATAATTTTGTTGCAAAGTCATTTTCATTGCAGTTATCACATTCACTAAACACATTTATTTTAGACAACCCATTGTTAACTACTTTCAGTGGCATGAAAGAGTTTTATTCAGAGGTCACAGAAAGAGAACAACTTCATAAATTTGTGTTCCAAAACAACAAAGGCCACAGAACTTACTTGAATGGTATTACTTGAATTATAGTTCATTTCCAAAATTCAGGAGAGTTCTTCACAATAGAAAGAATATAAAACTTGCTTGTATAATACTCATTTTTATGTCTTCGAAAAAATACTGTTTATTAACTATTGACGTCATGGAAATAACTCAAATGGGAGTACATGATTACCATTTATTTGGTAGAAATTACATCTATGAACTTTTATTTTTTAATATAAACCAGATGTCAGCTGAGTGTACCCAGTCTGTTAAAGTCACTATGAGGTCAGTTTAAACCGCAAAAGAATTATCTGTGGAAGTCCAGAGCTCTTCTCAAGATTTATTCAATTCCCTGGTGGATTTAGAATTTTGTAATTGCTTTTGTGACTGCATTTTCTGTTCCTCACAGAGCAATCCAGATATGAAACCTGGCGTCTTTCTCAAATTAAACGCATAGTCATGTAACCAGTAATGCAGTGCATTTATGAGTAGTGTAAATTTCATGAACCATGGAAGGGGAGGTGGGGCTGCATTATAACAGTGTAGTCAAATATGAATTTAGACATAACTCATCTTTAAAGTATCCTCCAACTATTGTTACCAACTCAAGGGGTTTGTTTTTCTTGCACAAGGCAAAGCCAAAAGAAACATTTACAGGAGTTTGCAGCAAAGAAAGTAAAGGTTTATTTTTAAAAAATGGCACCAAGCCTAGAGACACAGGTGAGCTAGTGCTCAAAGACCTGGCTCCCAGATGGCCTCTAGGGAATAGGTTATATAGAGAAAAACTCATTAGTCGAGGTAGCTAAGGAAGTTGAGGTCATGGGCTCTAATGATAAGTCGGGCTAGGGTTGGAGGCAGTTGTTCGTTGATCATTGCGTGAGGTCCTGATGTCAGTCATGGGAGTCCTGTCTTGTTTCAAGTGGATGATGGTAGGGTCTTTAGCATTCATGGGGTGCAAGCTGCAGGACGTTATCTTTAATTTGACTGAAACTTCAGTTTCTGTGGTCAACAGACCCGAGGCTTTGGTCCTGTGAGTGTTTGATGCTGACCTAAGGGCTTAATGTTTAAGGGAGTGATCCTACAGTATGCAGAAGGATAAGGTTAAAAAAAGAAGCAAGTAAACCCAAGGCCAATTTGAATCAAGAAGAAAGAGAAGAGAAAAAGTCATTTTTAAGAAGTGAAGATTTGCAGTTACACTATCACTGAGGAAAATCCGCTGGCTACTTTAGCCTCTCAGCTTTTTACTTGCTCCTCACCTCTCTCTAGTCCTTTTTAAAAGCCTTTCTATAGTGTTTCTCACCTCATGCCCCCACTCCTCTGTAGCAGAGTAAAGGCTCCCCTTATTTCATTCAAACAATAATGACTTCCTTTGTTTCCTGGGAATTAAAACTGTCAGACTGTAGCCTGCTTCCCCTAGTTCCTTATGTAGGAATTCTCCATAACAAAGGCAATTTCTTCCTTAAGTGGCAAAAGACCTTATCCTATCAGGTGAAAGGTAGGAGGGCAGCTTTTGACAGTCAGATTTACAGGGTTTGAAACCTAGCTCCACAGGATTTGAAACCTAGCTCCATCATTTAGAAGCAAGTTACTTAAGTGATCTGCACATCAGGTTTTCATTTATCAAATAGAGGTAACAATGTGACTAATTCCTAAGGAATATTATAAGGATTATCAACTGCTTACTCCACAGGAAAAAAACAATAACCACCACCTTGACAGACAGTCCTAAAGATATTGGAAAGAGGAGGCTAAGGTGGGTATTTATAGAGATTGAGGGTCTGGGTTTAAGCGGCCTAAGACTGGTCTTTCAATAGAGGAATCTTTTTGGGATTGGTCAGGTATGTGATATAATAGTTTAGGATCAGTGGATATAATGAGGAGATGATTGGGACATGAGGTCATTTTGATTGACATTTGGCTGTAATATAACCTTTGCCTACTGCACCTGCGGTTACCCAGGATTCAGTCTAAGTAGATTAATGAACTTCTGGGCATATGTATGATATTGTAATGATGGTATAACAAAGCTAAGGTTATGGAGAGATTAGAGTAGTACTAACTGTACAAGAGCTTGTGGCTCAATGAAACCAGCTGCTATTTTATGATTTTTCACTCCTTTGTGCCTCAGGCTGTAGGAGTAATTTATAACCATAAAATGGGGGTTTCAGGGAGGTCCTAAGGGAGGTCTTTAGGATGGATCTTCCTTCCCCAGTTGCTCCTGTCTACCTAATTACCTACAAGTTTATCTAGTTAAGATACATATATTGTTCTGAGAAGATAGCTGTTTGCCCACGTGAGCAACCTAGTCTCCTTAAAAAAAAAAAATTGTTTGAGCAATTTATTTATGGTTTGAATAATGTATTTTCGGGAAGTTCTTTAAGCATGCAGTGAAGCTATCTATACATTTTTAGCCTTATCATAGTCCTAATAGTTAACCTATGTTGTTGTAGGAGGTTTCAGTTCTTGGGGTCAAATGAGATGACCCATATAAAATATATAGTACAATGCTGCTACAGACTTAAGAGTTCAATAAATGTATGCCACTCAGTACTAGCTTCCTTATTATGACGTTTCTTAAATCAGAGCTTGACTGCTGGAGAGCACCACCTAACCCTGGCAGAGGAATGCAAGATTTGATAATCAGATCAATGGACGGGGAGCAAGTAGTGGCGGGCAGTCCCAGCTTTGGTTAGTAAAAGGGAATGCACGTGGGTAAATATTTCATGGATATTCAAGAGTAGGCAAAAAGCAGAGATCTCAGCAGGCAGCAGGACATGACTCTGAGTTCTTCCAGTAGAAAATAATAAGCAGAGATTAAGGTAAGTGAGGAGGAAGATTTAATAGCAGGCAGCCACAACTGGCCAGAGAAACTTTAGAGTAATAAATGATTTAGGAATAAAAGGGAAAAACACTCCATATTGCTACATTGGACAAACAAGTAAAGCAGATCTCAAACCAGGATGGTTTAGATACCAGATCTATAGTTGAAACTGCATTATGAATGAAATGGAAGCTTGGCCACCGGAATTAAGAATAAAAGATAAATTATTAGAACATGGCAATGGTCAGAATCCTAACAGAAATGAGGCTGACCCGAATAATATATAGATCTTATCTATAATATTTTATACAGTGGTTCATAATATAAGAATAATATAATAATAAAGTACCTTCACATAATCCCTTTATAATTTCATTTGTTTTCCTAAAAAATCCTGCAATTTATATATCGCAGTGTGACAGTAAAATACTCAGTCTCTCTGACTCCAACTCTGTGGGCTGCATTGTTTCCTTGGCCTTCAGGCTAATAGCTCCTGCTTTAGACATGCTAATCATTAGAGGAATTCTGCTTTGGGCTTGAGTTTTGAGAAAAACTGCCCCTCTCATTTTCCCTTCCCTTAACATAAAAGAATCCTGAATTCCGAGGTTTCATACAATGGATTTGAAGATTGGGACGTTTAACTTCCCCATTTGGCAGCTTCTCGATCAATAAACCCTTCCTTACTCCCAAATCCGATGTTTTGAACTTTGGCCTTTTGACGTGGTAGGCACATGGACTTTGGATGGATAACTACAGCAATATTATTCCAATTTAGGTGATGACAGAAGTGAACCTTAGAGAATTCGCTCACAGATCCTAAATGACAGAACTGGGAGGCAAACATTATCCAGACAGAGAGCTTGTTCCAATTTGTCCAAGTAGGAATGATGTTATTGAGATTTGAGGGGAATGTGTTATAATAGAAAGACTTGCAGACTCATTTTCGTACACTTTTTCCCTTCCCTATCCCTAGTTCATTTTTTTGCACTGGCTCTAGAAGCTTGAATAACAAAACCAACTGATGATATGAAAAAAAATGTAGAAAAATTGGTGTTTCTACACTTCTAGTTCAGGTAATAACAAAGCAGGGCTATGATTGGGAAGTTAGTTGCTCTGATAATTCATACAATAGCCTGACTGATTGTGAAGTTCTTATTCCTCAACCCCTTATTAAATATATTTTGTGACATGCAGAATGCTAGATTCTAGAGAGGCAGAGATAAATAAGACGGATTTTTCTCTTCTTTTAAAGAATGCCCTAGTCTATTGGATTAGATAGAGTTACTGTGAAAGAGTATAAGTAAAAAGATTGAGGCAGATACGAGGTGTAAGTCCAGGGAATAGGGCAGAATGGTTATCTATGAGATTAAGGAAGGGAAGAGAAAGAAATTACCCAGGTTCCTGTTCCTGTTTCCTCCAGATGATCAGTCTTTCTCTGGAGGTCCTTATGGCATATTTCAGAAGCCAAGAAGCAAAGGCGTCTGGAAATGTATCTATAAGCCAATAACTCTCCCAACCCACCCATCCAAATACTTAGAAGAAAATAGAAGGAGCAAGGAGTGGCTCTAATAGCAAAGAATCCAGAGATGAGAACAGGTCTACCTGAATTTTAAAATAAAGCTGCTTGGGGCAGATGGATAAAAATCTAATTTTTAAAAATTACTGAAGTAATTATGACATACTTTTGGAAGGTTTAATGAAATGTAAATATAAATCGATACAGAGAAACCCATGCAAAATTAAGTGCTTCATTTTATTGAGGCCCCAAGCTGTTCAATTATTATAAAAGAACTGCTTGCCTGTTGTCCAAGTCTTCTTTGCATGGATGCATTGGAAAATGATGAAATTTCGCTGTGTGAATATGAATGTTAATGATTGGGAAACAGAGACCACACGTAATTCTGCAAGGTTCAACACAATTTCCATAGCTTTTAAAAATAAGAAGGATATAGAGCCCTAGTAAGTCTTTATTTTTAATTATTGTTATTAATCTTCTTTGATTGAGGCAATATAAGGTAACCACTGACTCATTGAGCAGTGATCTAACAAGTCAAGCAAACTACAAAGTTGACAGCCTTTGCTTGTAGTCCTAAATAGATTTTGCCTAACTAAACCACTATGTAATTATGGATCCTTTGTGATTTCACATTTTCATCTTATAGTCAATTTTTCTTTCTTTGATGTGGCATATTGTGTTCAGTAATTTATCTGAAAACATCAATATGGTTTTGAAAAGGATAAAATCAAATCGTAACAGTCTATATTCCCATAACATGTGCATACCCAAAGTGAAAGATGGTAAATGGTTACACTATCTCACTATATTTCCATGTTTCAGGCATTAAAACATGATCCTACCCACAAATTCCCTCTGAAGTAGAACAAGTTGGATTTATTTCTCAGATATTTATATAAATCAGCAGCTGATAGTGAGAAGACTGGACCGATATTCATGCACATCTAGATGACAGAAGAAGATATTGTAAGTGGTGTGGAGAAGACTTTCTGACTCCAGGGCTTACAGTTACAGGAAAATAGTGACTTACTAATGTCATCAGACAAAAACATAGAAAGGAACATTAACCTTATGCATCTTATTTTAAAATGTTGATATAAGCAAAAAAGAAGGTTTTATATGTATATTTAAAAATCAGTGTTTCTGGTGAATAACTTTAGGTAACAGTTTTCAACTTTGGCAGTACGTTCAAATCTCCAAGGGAGATATGTATATTATCTCTAATACCCATGGCCAGACCCTGGATACTATAATCCAAATCTCTGTTGCTGAAGCCCACACATCAGTGTTTTTTTTTCTTTTTTTTTAGTTCATCGGATGATTCTAATGTGTAGTCAAATTAAGAGCCACAGATATATTATTACAAAATTAAAAGGAAATAAACTTTTACTTCCTTTTAAGTATTATATATTTAGAATGTCATAATATAGTATAAATTCGAAATAATGCTATGATAAAGCTTATGATTTTACTGGAATACCAGATTTCAAGAACTTAATTGGAGTACTAGATATTAAGTATTTCTTTCATATTGATAAAAATTGCTATTGCAGTCTGCCACTTTTGCTCTCAAAGTTAATTATGTGTACATTGTGCTCCCACAATAATGTCAGTTTTACCAATCCCATTTAGCTGTTTACATTAAAAAAAAATAATGTCTTCATAAGATAGAGCTGCTAAAAGAGTATTTAGTTTGTATGTACATAATTTCAATGAAAACTAACTTTCTATGCTTAGTGTTAATAAAATGATCTTAGAAGAATGGCTATGTCTATTTGATTTAAAGATCTGTATTTGAGTGTAAGATTAAGGTGTATTTTTTAATAACTTAAATGTTTTTTTCTAATTTTTCAGACACCAGTAATGTATCATTTAAAATGTTTGATACAGCATATAATATGGGGCAGAAATCATTAGTTACTAATTTATTAAATAATAAGTTATTATTATTATTACTTTATTACAGAGTATTGAACTAGCTCTGCGACTTGAAACTTGTATTCTGTGAAACGAAAATTTGAATTAGTCAACTTTGAAAGTTCTTTCCAATTTCACAATTTGGAGATACTGAGCTTTACTCTGCAGTGTAGACCAAGCAATGTATACCATGCATTTCAGATTACCTTCTTTAATTTTATTATGTAAAAGATTTAAGAGCTAAGGTAGACAGTGGTAAAATTATCCTTGTAATATTACAAAGAAGTTGTTTGCCAGGTGTCAGGAAAAAGAGATTATTAGAGAAATTCAATTTATTTATTTTAAGTATTTCCCCCCACCTCCATCATATAGGTGTCTTTGGGGTTTTTGTTTGTTTTTAATTATTTCTGGAAAAATCAGTGAGTTAAAAATCTACCAACTCAGAAAATAAGACATTAAAAAAAAACTTTAAGTACTTTTTCTTGACTAAACAAAAAATTATTGTATTTACCTGTTCTAGGATAAATACTTAAAAAATAAAATTTATGTGTATGAAATCATGATGAGTTTTAAACTCAATGGTTAGTTCCAGTCATTGTCTACGAGCTGACAGTTATGTAGACAGTATTTCTTAAGCTTGGTCATGGCTGTTCATATATCATATTAAGTTATGGTCACTGTTTATATAATGCATGTGTAGAGTTTATCATCCAGCATTTCTTCAAAGAGATAACAATAAGATTCAGTATTGGACCAAAAAGGTATTGTCTGAAAAGAATATCAGGGAGGCAGAGGCAAGAATTAAATTCCATATGATGACACAAATATTTATTGTTGAAGCAATGATGACAATTTTGTATTTTCTTGCTAGTCAACAGCTGACTTATTTATATAGCTATACTTCTTATCATGTCATCCAAGGATGAGCAGTGTGGACATCATCAGAGACCTTATTAGAAACCTGGGCCCATCCCGGACCTACTGAATCACCATTTGCATTTTATCAAGATCCCTACATAATTTATTCGCAACTTAAAGTTTGAAAAGCACAATTTTACAGTACCAAGGAAGATACCTGAAGGAAGATGAAGCTGTTTTATATATTGTTGCTGAGATATGTGTTATGTGTCTCATATGTTAAGCAATACAACCTAAACCAGAAAAAATCCTCTTAGAATAAATAGATAAAAGAAATTACACAGCAACAAGAAACTGGTGTGACTGATTCATAAGCAAACATAACAATTTTAATAGAAATCTATGTTCAAATAAGTTTAAAACCTTTTTCTATAAGCTTTATTTAAGCATTGAATGGATTCTATTAATAAGATAGCATTATGCAAATATTTGTGTATTTGACAACTTTTTTTTTCTTTCCTAGTGATACATAAAATAATGTGTATCTTACCATAGGTGAAACAATAGCTTTGATGAAATACAAGCAATAATACCAGCTCAATGTATCACAAACCCATCACAAATAATGAATATTATATCTCTAGTTCATATATATACAATTGCACTTGAGATAACTAGATAAACTAACATAGAAAATTATTAATTTATATAGCTTAAGAATTATCCTATAAATGATTTTAGTATTATACAAAGTTTTCTCTGCTAAATAACTTTTTACATAGGGAAAAGAGGAAGAACTAATAAAAACATTAGCCACATTTTATTTTCATGCTACATTAAATAATAACACAGTGGAAATTTTCTCTAAGTAAACATAATAGCTACATTAATAGTAAATTAGTTCATTATAACTTTGTCACATACAATGACTATAAAATTAACATTTGTGAGCAGATTTTTTTTAAACCACAAAAGTAGAGCATGATAGAAATTGTTTAAGAAGCTAAATCTACATGTCTGCTTTTATTGATATTTGAAATGATTTATCTAAATTAAAATTCATTTTTTTCTCTGTTGGCATTTAGTGTAACATACAAAAAAATTGGTTTAGAATTAATCACTTTTGTCCAAATAAAGTAGCCTTTATAGACTGTTTTCCTTAGCTTAAAACCAGTAGTTATTTACTGTTAGACTGCTTTAAGCCTGTTTTTCCAGCTTCTTTATTGATGATGATGATGATCTTTATCATAATTTTTGCTTAGCATACTGAAAATGATGGGGTGTTTTGATGAGGCAGAAAAATTGGAGGATGAGGGAAATCATGGAGAGAACTTTCTGACTTACCAAGATGGCTTTCTAAGTTCATGCAGTGACTAGTTACAAGTCAAATGACAGAGCACATAGAAATTGCTTGACTCTTACCAGCAAAATGAGAAGGGATGATTATGAATCAAATTACTTTCTCTCTTTACATTTTTCTTTTCTTATATACACAATATATTTTATATTGTTGGTGTTTAATGAATTCTTTTCAAATAAATATATGCAGAAAAAATGTTGTAGTTCTGGTATATGTACATTCTTACCTAGCTATATTGCAGAAGACCTCGCTTAGGTGATATTTTAGACTGTTTTAAAAGATGATTAAAATCTCAATAGACACACAATCAATATTTGTTTTATTATATGCCTTCATTTCTCATATTTTATTGGATTTTTTTTTTAATTCGCCTGTGAAGGAGACTAACTTTAATGATGCTTATTTTGTGATAGGTTGTTCATGAGTGGCAAGCAGTATCTGGCTCATTTTATTTCATGGAAAAATTTTAATTCTCTAGCTCTTCAGAATATTTTTCATGAAAAAGTAACCTAAGATGAATAAACTTCTATTCCTGCTCTGGATACCCAGTAGCATATATATATATATTTAATATTCTATAATCATGATGATTTAAAATTACATGACAGAAATAGCTGAATGTTTTCAAGTTAACAAGGGTGAGGACCATCTGTGTGTTAAATGTTTGATGACCAAAAAAGCAATACACATATTATTTATCTTAGGGTACCATTTTGGTTTGATTACTTGAAAAGTAAAATCTGAACTGCTTTGGATTTAAGAGTAAAGTTAAAAGTTTTTGTCAAGACAACAAATTCTAATAGTAATGACAGCTATGGTTTAGTCCCTTACTAATCAGTACGCTTCAGGGACCAGCAGCATCTGAATTATCTAAAAGCTTTTTTAAAAATTCAGAATCTCAGGCTGCATGCCAACTTTACTAAATCAAAATCTGCATTTTAACAAATCCCTAGGTGATTCCTATGCCCATTAAAATTTGAGAAATTCTGGTGGCCTATGCATTCTCTTTCCTCATCTCCAATTTTGATTATAAGATACTAATTGAGAATCTGCAAAATATATCCTGGTCCCTAAACCCATCTTTCAAAGTAGACATGGTTTATAGCTTTCTCAAACAGAATCAAAAGCATGCATGACTAGATTTGAGAATAGAAAAATAATCTCAGTTTTACATGCTTCAAAACCCAGTGGATTTATGTCTTTTTATGTTCTTATGACTTTTTGAGTTACGTAATAATTCTTTTTTTCTGAACAAAGAATACCTTCTAAATGAATTCATCTGTCCTTGCTGTACCTGGTCTTCTACTGACAGTCTCAGAATGTTGTTTTAGCTTTCTTAGACTTGTGGAATTCATGCTGCTTTGTTCCCTGTAGGAGTTAAAATGAAATATTAGTAATTATGCATATTTAATTTTTGAAATGCCAACTGATTACTCATAGCATTTATAAAAAGAAAAATTATTTCAGATATTCATAAAATGTTTTCTTAGTAAGGGCCTTTCAAGTCTAAAATTGTGTTATTATGCATATTTTTATTACAATGAACAGGATGAAAAATGAATTATTTATTAACATATCCTTCTTCTTTACTTTTTTCCAGATGCAAGACAAAGGTCTACCCTGATCAACTTCCAAATACAAGTGTAGTGATCGTGTTTCATAATGAAGCTTGGAGCACTCTCCTTAGAACTGTATACAGTGTTATAAATCGTTCCCCACACTATTTACTTTCTGAGGTCATCTTGGTGGATGATGCCAGTGAAAGAGGTATAAATATTTTTCTTGTATTTTTTTTTTAATTAGAAAACTTTATTATGTCAAAAAAGACAGCTGGGAAATGATCTGTATTTTCCTTATAATTATACTAACCCTGAAACCACCCATCATCATCAGTGTATTTTCATCAATGTACCTAGTCAATGCCAAGTCTAGGAATAAGAAACTACTTCTTTCAGTTTCTCTCACCATTCCATTTGTTTCTTACTAACCCAAGAAATCAGCCAAAATGCCTTTCAAAATGGTTCATTTTTTTCCAAACTCAACTGCTCATATGATTGAGCATTTATATGACTTTATGGATACTTGCCTTTTCTTTCTTTCTTTTAGTCAGGATAAATGCAAAATAACTTATAATTACGGAGATTGCACTTACCAATGTGGCCCAGTTCCTAAATTAGAGTCTGTTATATTAACTTTCTATTTTATCCTTATTCTTGTCAGCCAAGTGATAGAGTTATAATGAATTGTACATTAATATACTGATGAAATCTCTATGTCTTTTTTTCACCTATTGCAAAAAATGTTGATAGGAGTTGGCCACTATTTCTGTGTGTTAAATTTTCATCCGGACAGTAGTTTCTCTGCGATGTCTTAAAAGTTTCAAACTTATAAATTCTTATTGCATGTTACAGATTTTCTCAAGTTGACATTAGAGAATTATGTAAAAAATTTAGAAGTGCCAGTGAAAATTATCAGAATGGAAGAGCGCTCTGGGTTAATACGTGCCCGCCTTCGAGGAGCAGCTGCTTCAAAAGGGCAGGTCATAACTTTTCTTGATGCACACTGTGAATGTACTTTAGGATGGCTGGAGCCCTTGCTGGCGAGAATAAAGGAAGACAGGTAAGAACTATGTGTTATGTTTTCCTGGGTTATGACTGTACCTGTTCGGACAGTTCTGGCTTTCCATCAAAACTTCTCTTCCAGGTTACTATTTTCAGATATTTTATGTAATAGCTTTTAAAAATGCTATCTCCACCACCCCCTATAATAAACACCTTCTCTGATTAATGCTGAACATAAATATTTAATTAAGAAGTAGTAAAATAATTCAAACAGTAAAAATGTGTTGAATATTCATATTGTAGGTGAAGGAAATAAGTCTAATTTGAAGTAATACAATTTTATAAAATTCATTTTCAAAGAACCTTATCATATCCTCACAACTATCCTGTGAGGTAGGTAATGTAGATATTCTTACCTGTACCTAATAGTAGGGAAGAATAAATAAGTTAATTGTTCAGTTCTTTCCATTCCCAGAGCAGTCTTATTTCTACTAGATCGCCGCCCTTATTCAAAGTCTAGTTCAAACCACCTTGAGGATCTTAAAAATAAACACACATAATCACAGATTACACTGAAATAAAATCATGATAAAAAAAATATATAGCAAGCACAGCTATAAAGAATAAGCTTAATTATTTAAACAGTATTCCCACTTTGTATATACAAATGGTGAAATCTGAAAGATTGAATAATACTTTATAGAAATTAAGAGCCCTCATGGATACCTGCAATTCTCTTCGATGATGATGCTATGCAGTATAAGCTTTTTTTTGTGGAGATGTTTATAAACATTAGTGATAAATGAGTATAATTCCTAAGCACTCATTGAAGACATCTACGTTGAATACCATCTGATATAATTACAAAGCACTGCATAACACCTTGCTTGCAGAGTCATTTCACCTACAGTAGAAAGGTTTTTCTAGAATTGAAGTTTTTAATTAAGCATCCAAGACAGGGGCTGCTTAGTGTGAGCTAGCCCAGCTACATTCATACATATGGCAGGATTTGGTACTTGCCAGGAAGATGAATGGAGGTTGTCAGTAAAATGAACCATAGCAGTTGAAGAAAACAGTAAGACTCTTTTAGTCAACTGAATGTAGTACATAGCTAATAACATTTTCCACTCCGTGTATTGTATAATACCCACATGAGGATAAGACTGGCAAAGTAAAATGAACTTGGAACATCTTAAATGTGTTTCCTGGCAACATTTCATACATTATGCTGCTTTTTAAAACATGTGTTTCATATCCTACTAAGTGATTTTTTAATATAATGTTGTTTCAATATGGTCATGCATAGATCATTTATTTTTTAATTTAACAACAGATTTAAATTGTATTTTCGTATAATGATCTCTAATGTCTTGTCCTACTTGTAAGTTCTAAAGTTTCCATTACTAGATAATAAAGTTCTGTTCAAGTTTGTTAGATCTAATTTCATCTTCCTACAAATTAAATCATTAAATTTAATGAAGAAAGAGAAAAATACGTTGATTTTGTAAGGACCAGCATTACCAAGAAGATTTTCCAAGGCTAGATGAACCTTGTTGACTTCAAAGAACTCCAGGCTTTGATCAATTGCGTGGAATATAACACTCAAATGAAAATGAGCATTGGTAATACTGGTATTACAAAACCAGAATAAATGATGGCCATTTCTTTACTTTTCACATGTATGGATAATTCAAAAGCATATTTGTATATTTACCTTCTACCAAATATGAAAAATAAGCTCTGCTCTTTAGACTTAGTTACAACCCATGAGAACTTGGGTAGACCTGAATTTTGCTTTAGAGATGACGGAAGGTTGATAAGAAAACATATAAACTGGGAGTAGGGAAGACTGGAGAAGGCACTAGATGGATTAAAAGAGTACCTAATGATCTCCCACGCAGAAGAATTTCTTACCCTAAAAAGCCACCATCAAAACAGCAAATCTTCTGGCTCTTCCTCTTACTTTAAGATGGGTTATGGGATAACACCAGAAACTGAAGTTGCTTATCTTTCTCTATCTTAAAATATGTAGATTGTTACTATAAACTCATAAGTCTAAGACAATTCACTCGGAAATTGCCGTGACTCTAATATCTTTCATAAGAAACATTTACTTATACTGATAATCATTATTTTTATTGCTGTTTCATTTTGTTGGTTTTTGTTTGTTTTTCCTGGTAGATATTTTCTCCATGAAGATTTTCTTAGAACCCTTTCTTTAAACTAACCTAATCCCTCTGAGATTCAGACTACCGGATCTAATTTCTAATCATCTGTTCTCCGGTCCCTGCATGCTATTACTTTTCTATAAAATAAATAGCTAAAATGATGCATATTATCAAAGCACATATATTAATCTTACTGTGGGTGGAGGTCTTATGAAAAATATGCCATGTTCATCCTTCTGAGTTAGTACTTAGACTGCATTTGAAATCAGCTTGAAGATCAGTTACTATATTTGATTAGATTATACCTGTATAAAGTAGACTATAAGAAAGATGTGGTAAAAGGAAATAATTTCATAGATAGAAATTACAAAATAAAAATAAAAGCATATTAAAGTCACAAAATAATTAAATTTCAACATATCGGCTATATCGAGTTTGAAGAAGCTAATGTGACATTTAAATTATTAATTATATGTAAACTGATTTTACTTTTTCTGCAGGAAAACAGTTGTATGTCCCATCATTGATGTGATTAGTGATGATACCTTTGAATATATGGCTGGGTCAGACATGACTTATGGGGGTTTTAACTGGAAACTGAATTTCCGTTGGTATCCTGTTCCACAAAGAGAAATGGATAGGCGGAAAGGAGACAGAACATTACCTGTCAGGTATGTAGATCATATTTTCTAAAGGATATCATGTGTATTCCTATAATACAATTAAAAATATTATAAATGTGTGTTCTCATTTTTAAGTCTTTTAAAGTCTTATACTTTTTATTGATATACGCATACATAGTTTCACCCTTTACATGATCATCTAAGAATCAGTGGCTACATTAAATCTAATTTAATATAATTAAATTAGCACAGGTAAAATTAAGTATTGGCAGAAGTGCCAATTTTTTTTCAAACTTTGTGTATTCCTATATTCAAAATATATTTATTGTAAGTTTTCTACATGACAGATATGTGCTAGCCT
>NW_006442484.1:29382664-29418259 GCF_000325575.1 Pteropus alecto
ATATATATATAAAGTGTCTATCTATCATCTATCTATCTATCTATCATCTATCATCTATCACCTAAATGTGTCTGTTTTACAGTAGAGGTATTCTCAAAATTGAAATAACCAAAAATGGTCTGGTAAATATTCTAAATTTACCAATCTTAAAGAACTATCTTTCTGGCAGATACAAAAGAAAGATCCATTTGGAAAATTTTAATATATTAACAGTTATGAAGGATTTGTTGTTCCAAAATTATTGAAAATAGCTACTTAATTTGAAATATTTATTCATAAAATGTTTGCCCTTAATACAAAATGAAAAATATCATATGCATCTTTAGTTGTCTATATAAGTGTTACCTACTTTGTTAACATAAAATGTTCACCTTCTTACTTTAACATTTTATGCAACCAAAATTGATTTACTGAATAACATTTTCGGGAGCGAGTTCACTAGTTTTGTTCCTTAAAGACTAATTTGGCAAATCATCCTTTAGTTGAAATAATAGAGAAATACTCTAACATTCTAAAACAATATATATAACCCATTATCTAAATAAGAGTGTCTCCTAACCTAATGAGGGAATGACTTATTCATTGGCGAGATCACTTATAAAATGAGTTCATTAAAACTAACTCTAAGAACTCACTAATGGAAGATAACAGCCCCAGTCATTTGTTATTGAATGATTAAATATTGGAGCTGTTAACCCTCTTAAGGAGATTTTACTATATCAAAGAGAAAAATAAAATGTGGTTCCAAAGAAACAATTGCAAAAAGATGTTGAAGTTGCTCTATCAGCATTTAAAGAGTAATTTAGTAGTCCCTAAATCTTCATGTAATCTTCATGTTCACCAAGTCTTATTGACCCTTGCCTTTAACAGCTTGAGGAAACACAGTGGATCATATTACCAATATTTATTAGAAACCCTATTTTTCCACATTATGGTTTCATTTAGCGTTAGCTGATTTTTCTGCTTCAGATCCCAAGTGAAAACTATCGAAATACTCAAACAATACACTCAAATATAGATAATCTATTTATCTATTTGAAAATAAAATTTAAAAGAATACTAGTTTGTACTCATTTTTTTAAAAACATTGGCAAAAACATTATTTAACTTTATTTTCTCACAGTCAAAAGATAGATAATCAAGAGGGAGCCAACATTTATAGTAAGAATTTACTGATCTCTTTAATGAAAGTAAAGATCTATATAGAAATCAGACACTCTCTCATCTTTCATTAACTAAAACATAAGCTCAAACATCCAATTTGCTATATTTTAAATACCATTTATGTGGTTTCATTGTAGTAACAGACAGCTGATAAAATTTAAGTATGTTTTATTTGTTTCTCTCAGTAACTGCACAATATTTCATGTTCTAAAATGCCGAGGGAGCTGGAGCAAGAGAAAGAGAAACCTGTCTTTGCTGAAGTTTTTAGATGTTTATGGCAAAAGGTTAATTAATTCACAGGCTGTGTTGTAACAGCCTGCAGGTAATTTTCATCAGCATAGCTATGAACTTTCTTTGTACTTATAATCTATTACTTGAAGATGTGATCATTTTTCTCACATTTGTACAAACAGATAAATCATTGTAGGTGTTGAAGACATTTTTCTCTCTACTTGATTAACAGAATTCTGAATAGCTAAAGTGATTAAAATGAGGTTGAAATTTAGTTTTTTTAGTGGAATGCTTCATTTAAAATGTCAGTTAAGACAGAACTTTATAGTGACTGTAATTGGCTAGTTAGTCATCATTTAGAAATACAATCATGCATCTGCGTACATAGAGAACCAATTTGAACTTGTGACCTAACCTTAGTTATGCCACATTTAAAGTAAAGTTTATATTGGTTATACTTGTAATTCTGTTGTTGACCTCTGGGCTTTGACATTTTCACATTGATAATAAATGAAGTTTGTGAAATGCTTGGTATTTTGAAATTATGAGCATGGAATAATAGCACAGAGAATCCTGAGTATTTAGTTTTCTTTAATCAGTAAACTCTCCTTGACATTTTAGTAGTCAAATTTTATGACTTTTCAGGAATATCTCAATTATTTGTGCAATAATAGAGTAATCAAATTGTTACATCAGAGGTCATAAACTAGGAGCTCACGTATCAAATTGTTTCGTAGGTGTGTTTTCCTTGGCCTATGTAGTGGTTTGCATTTTTAAAAAAAATCAGCATTTAAAAAATGATGTATTTTAAATAAAAGTCAGGATTTCTAGCTATTCTTGAGAACAAGAAGATCTTGCTACAGTGGTCCAGTGTTCCTACTAGACACCATCAGGAGGACTTGAGTAGAAGCTGCTCATATAGTAGTGCTGTGAAAGTTTAGCACAGTCCCTGAAGCTCCTTTTTGTGTGTGTGTCCTTGATTCTGAGACTGAGGATCAGTTGCTATCTGTCATCATTCTTGCACTTGGAGAAATATTTCTTTGTATGTGCGTCCCAATCAAAGGTGAGAGAAATATGCTAATTATAACTAATCAGCTTCACATATTGACCTTATTTACTGGGCTATTTTTTTTTTTTTTTTAATTTGTGACCTTTGACTTAAAGGCTACTGCCTACTAATGGTCGAGTTTTAAAGAATTAAACAAATTAGCCTTGTACGAGTATGCATATATGTAACCCAATGGAATAGCATCTAGCATCAATTATCTGGTAGTGCAGATAATCTCCCAAATCATTTAATTAGTTTTGGAGTGTATTATGCATTTTTTTCTAATATGTATAACTTTTGAGTTAATTTGGTTCAAGCTATTGAGATGAGTTTGATTCTATATGCAAATACACACTGAGACTGTACTAGGTTCTGCACATATAAAGATGAATAAGGCGATCTCTGCTCTAAAGTTGCTCACTGTCTGGGACTGGCCATATGTATGCTGGACAAAAAAGAGGCCAGCATATGTGGCTACACAGCAGTTAAACTATGTCAATTGCTACAGCGATGTGTGCTTCTGGAAAAGAGTCCAGTTTTAATCTTATTGTTTTAGTCTCTTAATTACTCCACGTAGATAACCCTCCATAAATAGTTTCTACTTTAATTTCTTTAATTTCTCAATGATTAAAGTAGATTTCTTTACTAATAACCTATGATATTTATTAATTCTGTTTAACTTTTTTTTCATAAGTCACCTTATGGAGGCATGCATTTACATTTAGTTATTATTAATATTCTTAATATGACTTTCTGCATTTTAACTTGGAGTACCATGTTCAATGTCTTTCTAAAGCAAAACAAAGATTTTACAATTTCTTCTAATTCTTGCTATCATAATAAATCAAACTTAGTCATAACCATGAATTTTTATACCTGATGCATTTTACTTACTTTGGTATCCTCTTTTTTTTTAAACATTTGTCTGATCTCATTTATTATTATTACATTTATTATTCTCTCAGTTGAAATTAGGAATTTATAAAAAAGATTAAATAACTATTAATAACACCTCAGATTATAATATTGCACCTTTATTTTGAAAAACTCATAGAATGTCCACATATATATATTTTCTGCATCCTTGAAGTTTGATATCATTAAAGAAGCATTGAAGCTGGCTTAGGAAGATCTGGGTTTTACTGCATGCTCCTCCAATTGGGAAATTACTCAGTCTTCTCAACTATTAAGTGGAAAAATATTCTCCCTGCCTTGCTTAACTCATGAAGTGCTACATAATATTAAATGAAAAATGTATTTGAAAGGAATTATTTTAAATTTATTTCTGATAATGTAACATATATGCATTGAAAAATAAATGTGACAAGTACAGAAAACATGATGAAACTGAACACCAATGAGCCATCTCTTTTAGTATATTGTTATATTTCTTTCCAGATACATTTCTCCACAATAGAAATTGACATATCATGAGTATTTTTCTATGCCATTAATTTTTTTCACGAACAAAAATTTTAATGGCTGCTAATATCTCAATTATTTACTTAGTTTTTCCTTCATTTTTAATAGTCTGAAGTCAATTAAGAGTTTATTTATATTTATTTTTGCCAATTGTGTCTTCTGAGCTACAGTTTTTGCATATAATGTGATCTCTTTAGAATTATTCAATCAGACAATATGAAAGGTTTTAATATTGTTGACACCTTCTGCCAATTTATTTCACCCCCAAAAATGTCACTGACTTCAATTTATAGTTCCTCTAGTAAGCATAATAAATTAAAAACACTTATTTTATTCTGTAAAATGTTATACAAGTATAAGGCAATGCTTCTTATTATTTAATAACAACTAATAATATATTTCTCAATTTTTACCTGTCAGATATTCTCCATTAGGTTTTTCTCAGTTTAGTGAAAATATACTCTTAAATTGGAGGACAGAAGCATAGATAAATTCTCTCAAAGTCTTTGTGACACTTCTTTACAATAGGAGTTACTAAAGCAACCATACAGGGAAGATTAAGGTTATGAAGAGAACAAAGGCCAAGGTTGTGAACAGAACAAAGGCTGAAAGAAATATTTGAACTCTGGAATGTTCAACTGTTCAACATTCTTACCTACTCATGTTAAAATCTAATATATGTTGATTTTGAGAGAAAAAGATCCCACCTCAAATGAAATCTGTGAATCTACATTCTTTGGAGAAAAATAGCACATTTATATTATATTACTTTCCAATGGTTTAGAGGATAATTCCTAAGACTTTCCTAGCTGTCTGTTGAGATGAGAAGAAATTAGTGGTAGTATAGAAAGTTTCCAAGGTGATGAATTAAATATAACATTAATATACTAAATAATTTTATCACATTAACCAAAATGTTTTAAAACATCTGATTCCAGCTGGCCTCATTGCACATTTTGATCCTTCTTGTGCATAAAATGTAAGTAAAAGAAAAGATTAAAACTTGAACCAATTACCATGCAGCCTCTTAGAAGCTTAGGGTTTTATCAGGTTGTTATCAGGATTATGAAAAAGGGTTAAGGAAATAAATAACTACTCCTTTTGGAGGGTATAGGTCTTTAAGTATAGGTTAAGTCATTTGATTCCAATACTTTTGGTAAATTAGTTCTTTGGTAGAAAAAAAAATAAGCCATTTGCCCATACTAAACAAAACATTTTTTTCTTATCCTTTAAAGATAGCTTGAAACTGTTTGTGTTCCATAGATTCAACAGAATTTGAGTAAGCTTTCTTGTTAGAGCCAAAGCCAGTATAAACCGTTAACAATAACAGTTTCTTTTCTACAGAAAGCTATATCTTCTCACCTAAACATAGTTTCAAATGAGTCTTATAGTGTGCTATAGTCCACTAAACTTCCCATTTTTAATCTGTAAAGACCTTTAATCACAGTCAACATTTGACTATCTATTGTTCCAATAAAAGAATTATTATGCCTTTGCTTTCTTTCTCTTCTGCTTTCTATATTTGTATATAGTGTACAGAATAAGGAGGGAAGAAGAGAGACTCGCAGCATCTAATTTTTCTTTGGTTTCTAAACCTGCAAAATGTTTAACTACATGAAGCCAATATATTTTATGATTTTAAAAAACAAAATTATATGAATATTTTAACTACTCGTGCTTCATATGTGTATAAATAATAAAATATTTATATTTATCACTTCTCTTAATTATGGTTTATCATATGAGAAATATTATTAATACAAAGTTAAACACTAACAGTCTAGATATTGTGATATTTGGCGAATGCAAATAACAGCCTAAAGCTGAACTATAGTCTCCCGAATCTTATTTAGATTTTTTCTTTCTCCAGAGATTTGGTTATTTGCCAAGAAAGATTACATAGAATTCTGATATAGCAAAGGAAAAAAAAATAGTGAGAAGAAATAATGTTTCAATAACTTTGAAAGAAATTGTTTTGAAGAACAGTGCTAAAATTCACAGGAAAACATGGTGCATAAATTTGGAACTTGAAATCAGGAAAAGTGTACTTCTAATTAGCTACCTCAGACCATTTTCTGTATAAGGTAAACAGATGAATTGAGATATTACTGGTTGGTAGATGATTAGGGGGAGAAAGAGACGAGGGAGAGAGGGGGCGGGGGCAGAGACAGAGAGACAGAGAGAGAAAGTGGGGAGAGAAGAAAGAGAAGAAGAGAAAGAAAATATTTTCTTAACTGGGACACAAATTACTTGAGGGTCCTTGAACAAGTGATTTAAACACATTGTGACTAAATTTGGTTGATCAAGTCTGTAGAGTTCTGTATATCTAAAATATATGCTACATTATTACAAAGCTTTACATCTTTAATTCCAAAATTCTATCACACTCAACACCCCAAACTCCTATTAGATGATAAATCCTTTTAAAATCCTGGAATCAGTGAAGACATTTTTGTTACTCATCTATTAAGCAGATATGAGCAAAGAATTTTGTTTGTAATTTCAGAAATAAAAATGCACATAGTTTAAACTTTCAAATAAATTGTTTTGTGGCCATGAAATACATTGCTCATTTTTAAAATTTTATTTATTCAATAAATATCTATTAATAGTCTAATATTAGTCAACTAATATATTGCCTATACTTACAGAAGTCATACAATGTATATAGATATAAATACAATACTTAAAAGAAGTGACAAGTGCCTTGAGAGAAAGAAATAGGGTGCTATAGAAGAAGCTAGAAGGAGAAGATTACATCCAAATTGGAAGGAAAAAGATTATATACAGGCAGGATGCATGAAATATATAACCTTCATAATAGCCTAAGAATAGAGCAAGTTTGAACATATAAGGGGATTTTACAAAGGAAAATTCAAGTGACAAATGGGTGTGAACATACGTAACAAAGTGAGAAAGTATGAAGCATTTACTAGTAACAGCTAAACACTTTAAATACAGGGAAATAGTTAAAAGGAATGGAGTAGCTCATTGGGTGATTTCAAATCCCAGATGCCAGGATAAGAAGCTGGAATTTATTCTTTAAAACAGGTTTTTGAACATCTGGTTAACATTTCAGAAGAGTTTTGATTTGGAGCAATTAATCTGGCTGTGGTTTATAGAATAAATTTTTAAAGTAGCCGACTCTAAAAGCAAGAAGATTCCATTATTAACACTTAGTTAGAAATGAGAGGACTAAAATTGGATAGTGGCTGTGATAACAGAGAACAGAGATTAGAGTCAAAACTACTTTGGAAAAAATTGAAAGTGTTTGGAAAATGATTGAATTAGGCACAAAAAAGAAAGGTGCTGAAAAGCGTTTTCATTATTTTACGTTAACGCTCTGGAAGGAAATAAATGACATTGAAAGAGAAGTAGATATGGAAGCGGGTAGGTAACACATTCTCATTTCTATGTTAAACACATTGAGCAGTCAGAGGATTTTTTTTTTTAAAGAAAACATCTAGCAAATAATTTGAAAATTATAACCAATGTAGAGGAAAGAAGTGAGAAGAGAAACACAGATTAGGAGTCAGCCTCATAGAGGTGACAAGGCATACTTATACAGGTAAAGAGTATACAAAAAAAAAAAAAAGTTATGGAGAGACCCTTAGGAGGACCCCATTTGGGGACAAAACAAGGTGATTATTAAATGCATATATCTATAAAACAATGCTATTATTGTATATTGTACTCATGCCACAGATGTAAAACCAGGAACTTAACTAAAAATCTGACAACCAGCAAAGGAAAGGAAGAGGAAGGGGCATCAATAAGAATCATAACATGAGTAATCTCTTTGGTAGAAGGAAAAATATCTCTAGAACAATGCAATAGGAGTCAGAGGTGAAAAGAATTTCAAGTAGGGAGGCTGATGAATTGTGTTAAATTTTTTCAAAGAAAGATGTTCAGGAAAAGCTATTGAAGTTTAGAGTCAATATGCCCTTTCAGAAAGAAGTTGTAGAGGAGTGAACAGGATTCAGATTCTAGTTAGAAAGTCAAGAGGAGTTGAGGGGGTATGTAGAAAGTATCCTTTCAATAAGGTTACTAGTGAAGGGAATAGAAAATATACGTTCCTAGTTTGATTGAGTGGTATGATAGTGTGAAGGTGTATTTTGATTTAGGGTAGAACATAACTGAGCAGTTTTGTAAGCTCAAGAGGGCTATCTAGAAATCAAAGGCATAAAACATAAATGTAATAGTCAGTGAACAACTTGCTGAAAGAGTAGTCAGAAAAGAGCCAACTGAAGGCACAAGATTAAATGCTAGCCCACAGTGAGAGGGCTGAGGAGACAGTCTTTCCTCTAAGACAAGATGAGGGAAGATTATGTATATAATCTTCATTTTAAGATGTTTATGTATCTTCACTCTTGTGCCCTCAGCTGTCTCTCTCTCTCTCTAGAGAGAGAGTATATGTTTAGATTTCATAATTGAGGAAGTTTAGATTTTATGCATTGACTTAATCTCTAGTTTCTTGAGAAACATCCAAAACTTTTGGAAAAGATTCAGTTAAAATGAGATGGGTGAGCAAATAAACACAGATAAAAGGATTGTTAGCAATTTGTGGACTAAGCAGAGAGTCAATAACATGGACTTCTAGTGCGACCAGTGACCTCATCTTATTACCTTTTCAATGATTCTCTGAGTCTTAGGAGCAGAAATGGATGAAGTAAGGGGTAAGTTTACCCAGATGCTGATATTTACAAAACAAGAATTGGGTTATATAAGGCAAAGACAGAGAACCTAGGGTGCTAGGCTAGTTTCTCCATGATTTGGCAGAATCTTAGAGAGGGAGTGGAAGAAGAAAAGCAAACAATTCCTGAAGGGGTTTATTATGTGAAAATATGGAATAGCTGAGGAACCAAAGTCACCAAAGAAGGATTTAAAAAATGCCTTCTATTGGATTGAAAAAGGAGGGGTTATAAGATAGAAACTTGAGTTCAGAGAGGCAGATTTCAGAGTTCAATATCTCAAATATAAAGTAGTTCTAAGTGATTTTGAAGTTCAAAATGAGAGTGTGTTTATGGGGAGCTACAATTAAGTTAAGGACACTCAAGACTTTTATTTGAATGATTAACATCAACAACAACAAAAGCAAAGACATGTTACTTAACCTTATTAAATATTTATTATGTACCAGGCACTGTGCTAAATGCTTATCTTACTATTAACTCAATTCGTCACCTACCTACTGTGTGGTAGGTAATGTTCACAGCTATTTAGCTGATTATGTTTTTTCCCCCAGAATTAATTGAATTAGTTGGTTGGCTTGACATTGTACAAATACAATCTTAAAAAGCAAATAATCTCAGCAAATTCAACTATAATCAAAGTTTTTAATTTTCTAGGCATCCTGAACACTTATGTCCACACAGGCATATGTAATAGTTCATTAGAATGTTACAGAGCAGTTGACTTAGAGCATAACATACTGCTTAACACTGGTTTGGGTGTAGTTATCATTAAAGCATGGTCCCTAGACTATTTGACATTGCAAAGATAAAAAATTCTCTCAAGGAACATTTGTCTTCGAAACTACAGGTTTTTTTTTTTTTTTTTTGAGGGATTGTAATCTTATTTTTGTTACTTTTCAAGCATAAGTGAAACTTATTTGAGTCATTCTTATGGTTATATATGTAATTTATTGTAGCCATTTATTATACATTTCTCACATATTTATAGCAATTATGATCAAATGCAAGAGGAAAATCAATATGTATATTTAACTTTAATGCATTAGCACTTTATTAGTAAATGGATAAGTGGATAGGCACTCTGAACTGGTCATTAAAAATGCATCACTTAACATTCTTAAGCATTTGATTTCATTATGATGGGATTATTGCAGCAATTTTGTTCTTCATTATATTAGAGTATCCAGAACTGTAATACCATGTATAGTTATTACCATAGAGTTTCAAAACCCCAGTCAGGTGAGGGTTGTGGCTACCATAATTACCATCTGTTTAGCTTTGTTAGTGTTTCTCATTATAACTCAGAAGGTCAGTGATACTGCTCATGACAGGAACCCAGCAAGATAAGAAGTAATAAAACATCTCTGAGACTAAGCGAGCTTGTGGTACTCTAAATGATGGACAGTTAATTACCTGAGTACAAAACCATGAGAGCACTGGGAAGAATGGGGAACTTTGCAATATGGTAGCTGTCCAAGTACAATCCAAGTACAATATTATTTGGTGGTTTTTTTCAGTGACTATATTGTTCAGTTAGAAAACACAAGCATGTCCTGTAGCGGAAGAGGATATAATTTCAAGAGCAAAACATTTGGCGTTTTAACAATCTCAGATGAGTATTCCAAACCTAAGTTATTAGATCAGTGTTTCTCATCTTTAGCAGCACATTAGAATCACCTGGGAACTTTCCAGGATACCAAAGGTCTGCCTCCACCCCAGGTCCATTAAATCTGGATCTGTGGAGATGGTACTCAAGCATGGAAATGTATTTTTAAAAGGTGTCTCAGGTGCTGCTAATGTATTACAAACACTGAAAACCATTACACTACAATTAATATTCAAAAATAATCATTGCCCGTATGGATAGATCCAGTCGTGAACATCTAGAATTTTCTTTTTTGAGTTTCAATTTACACTGCTTGTATAGAAAGACTTGTATAGTTCACACATCAACCATTGACTTAATGATGTTTTAAAATTAATTAATAATTAGTCTTTTTAAAACTTAACATCTGACTTCTTCGTTTTTCAAGAGAAATTTTTTCCTAGGAAAAAGTTTGAGAATATGTGCTAAATTTCCTTTAAACCTCCAGATAGCATATGGGATTTATGTTTATTCATAGGGTTGTATGATTAACTCTATCATTTCAATTATGTAAAGAGAAGAATAAACAATTTGATGTAAAGTTCTTAAGTTAAAAATACTTTTGTAATTCTCGTTAGATACTTATTGCTTATAAACATTTTATAGCATTTAATATTTTTCGTATTTAAATAGAATATAGAGCTTTTCGTAGAGAAACCATTTCTATAGGCTTCTCTAGTTCACTGTAAAATAATTTATAATTAGGTGACAAAAGATCACAACAGGTAGTTTCATGACCAGTTAATCTCTTAAAGGGGTGCTAAGAGCACTAACTTCTCTTCACAATTCCTTTCAGAAGGAATGTAGACGCCCTCATCTTGGGCCTGGTATTCCTTCCATGTATATATTTGATCACCTGTAAGAAAAACATAGTAAAATTTAGTTTTACAGAAAAAGTAAACTAAAATGCTATTTATTAAGTTTAAAACTTTTTACACCTTGGCTTTATGTTTACAGTTTGAGATTTTTGAGTATTTTTTTTTAAATTTAAAATGTCTCAAAAATATTTGCTGCAGTCTTATTAAACTCCACACATTGTTTTCAAAAGATATTCTTTTCTTTTTGTTTTTTTTTCAACTAGGACCCCTACTATGGCTGGTGGCCTATTTTCTATTGACAGAAACTACTTTGAAGAGATAGGAACTTACGATGCAGGAATGGATATCTGGGGTGGAGAGAATCTTGAAATGTCTTTTAGGGTAATTGCATTTTACTTTATTTATTGACTCGGAGCATACTATTCTGTAGCATGCACTTATAAACCCAGTAATTTACTGTCAAATCTTTTTTGTGAAGCAATGCAAATTACTGATTAGTCGGTCATTTTAATACTTATTTAGAAGCTTTGCTAGACCTTTTGCATGCAATATTTACTGTTAAATGGGAAATTATAGGTATTTTAAAGTTTTCAAAATTAACTTTTATTCATAGTACAAAGACATTAGGGATTTCTGTGTTTAAAACAAAGAAGTGCTTTATTATTTCAATAAAGCATTACCCTATAAAATCACTTTGTGTTTTTAAACTAATACTTGCAAGTTTTTATTTTATCTGAATTTGCAAGTGCTGCTTAAGGTTATTACCAAATAACTTTAAGAATAACCTGTGGTGAGAGGAATTCTGGATAATTCTGTAAGTAGCATTACTATTTTTGCAATCGTAGACATTTTGATGACTGACTTTAAATAATGCAAACTCACTTATTAAATGGCCTTTCAAGTAAATCAAAATTAAGAATTGATCCCTCATATATAAGATGTTAAGAAGCATATGAGCAATTTAAATATTTTGTTATATTTGGAAATTTAAAATACAGACACATATGTGTCCTTATTAACAAATAAGTGCTAACATACTGTTTTTTCTTCAAATCACATATAGTATCATTTTCAAATGAAATAAATTAATAATACTGTTTTTTTCTTTTAGAATTTAACATGAAATATTTGAAACATAATTGTTTGCCCAAATTATTTCTGCAATGAAATTGTTAATTTCAATATACTTATGAAATTGAAGAGTTATGCCTTTTAATTTCTCATTTAGAAAGTAGTTTGTTTTTCACTAACAAAATATAAATATATCTGACATTGTGTAAGAAAATGTCAAAAATTTAGGATGAGAATTACTTTGAATTTATATAATGTGGATTTTAATGGATCTTGCATAATCTGAATTATTCTAGAAGCACTAGAGTGGCCTTGTTATACTTTTTTTTTTTTGGCCTATAAATCTTCTTTATAGTCAAATGTCTGAGAACATCATTAGTTAATGAAATTTTATTATTCCTATATTTGCTTATATACTTATAGTCTGATGGAACTTGCCCCACAAGACTTTGTAACATTCTCAAGAATGTCTTCTTGCCATCAGGCACATGATACATCTTTGGGCAACCTTTAGGGACATTTGGAAACCCAACCTTTTTATTGGTGTAGTTCTAAAAGTGCAGAAGAAAAAGAGAATAGAAGAGAGAAAGAGAGGAAAAGGGAGAGGGAGAGAGAGAGGCGAGGAGAGGAAGGAAAGAGAGGGGAAAGAGAGAGAGAAGGAAGGGGGAAAGAAAGAAAAGAGGAAAGAAGGAAAAAAGGAAGAAAGAATATTTAAAAGCTTAAAAACGATTTGCTCTTACCCTTAGATGTAACACAAAAGCATTTACACATTCATTAGCCAATATTCCTTGGATGCTGCACTGTGATTTACATAAGGAAAAAAATCAACATAGCAATATTACTATTATCTGTGATACTATTGCCCTCTTTTTTCCTTCTTTCTTAAGATTTTTTATTCGCTTCTTTTCTTTGCATCTGGTAAGCTGATTCTTTGCCAATAAACTCCCTTTACTTTCATTGCATAGCTCCCAGATTGGAAGGATGCTCTTTAACTGATTGAAAGATGTGTTAGAAAGTAATTTAGTGGAATCGTAAAATAGGAGAATGTGATCAGAAAATGCAGCAGAGGTATAAATGTATCAAAAAAAGAAGATTTGAGAATACGAAATTTGAGAATTTGATAATATTTGGCACAGATACCAAGGGACAGAATGAATGGAATGAGTAGCCATAAAAATGATCAAATCTTTAGAAAACAATGTAGGAGTCTTACTGGTGTTAGTTGTTTGAGATTATTCAAAAATAAAACACTTATAAGGAACTTTTTCAAATGTTTTAAAACATTATCTTTGGTTTCCATATGTTTTTAAAAGAAACAAACTATATATTTTGCTTTCTATTAGACTCTTGATTCATGTTTACTTTCCATGACATAGGTATGTGTTTGCTTAATAGTACCCTAGACAAGGAAGATAGATATTGAGTAAGAGAAAATGCTAGAAAAGTATATTAACTAAGGAATGAGACTCCCCTTTAGATTTATTTCATGAAAAGATAAGTGACATAATGAAACGATACTATGTTGAGGATTTATAATCAGAAGAACTCAGATTAATATTCAACTCAATCATTATACACCAAATATATATTAAACATGTAGTACATGCTTTAGCTTTACACTTTCCAGATGCTGAGGCCACAAAAATGAATAAGGCATGATGCTTTTACTCTCAAAGATCCACATTCCTATGAGAGAGCTACAGAGGTATTACTGACAATGAAATGTGATTTAAAAAAAATAAATAAATTTATGTATGAGGTTTTCTTGTCTCTGTCATGTTAGTGTTGGCAAATCACTTAACCTCAACTTGTAAAGGTGATTGCAATCATAGTGAAGTTATCTCTGTTTTGTAACTCTGGTTTATGTAGGTTCGAAGGTAAGTAAAAAAACATAGAAATATTAAGGGCTTCCAAAATATTAAGATTCTAGCTGGACTTAAAGGAGTTTAGGCCAACCTAAATGAACACATTTTTGCAGATTTATTTGTAACAGTATCATTTGGTCTTTGTTGCCCTGGATATTAAGTACTGACAGACATTGAAAATTTGATGAAAACTATAGACGTCCCAAGAGAGATACATCCAGTTTCTTGCATTCAATATGTTTGAACACAGTTTCACAGGGCTGAAGAATACCTTGAAGTTTCAGGATATAAATTATGGTCATAAAAGAATAGTGACTTCTAATATTTATAGAGCAAGTAAGTGGAATCATTGAGAATTGAATCCCAGCATTCTAAAGGATATTTTAACTACTACACTGCTATCTCCCCATTAAGATTCATGCCTTCATAACATGTCAGTCATAACAGCTGATGGTATTATCAGGAGAGAGAGGAGACACTTACATGCAAATGTGATCTTCCTCCACAATTCTGAGATTTGTTTCATGTAATGATCTTATCTTCCTCTTGTAGGCTTTAACCTCTTTTGACAGGTATTATACATCCAATAGCAGTGAAAATATGTATTGGTAGATCCCAGTGCATCTGAAAATTCAGTCTCAGATATTGCTCTCTACTCCATTACACAATTATTAAAATAACACAAATCCTAACAACACTGTCTAAATATAAATGTGAATTTATTAACCAATATTTATTGTTTCTATTTAATAGATGTGGGGGATATGGTAGTGAACAAAACTGACAAAACTATTCGTGTTTATGAAACTTTTAGTGAAAGAGTTAGATAATAAGTAAGTAAACTAAAATATATTAATGTATCAGTGATAATTTTAAAGAGAAAAATAAAGAAAGAGGAGGAATATGAAATGGTAGATCTTGTAGATTAGTAAGTGTTGAGATTTTAGATAGGTAGAACTCAAAAATGAATATCCATATAACAATTGATGACAAAATGATCCTAATATAATATGAATTTAACATCAAAAGTGTCATCTGTCTTTAAGTAATATCCCTGACATCAGCATAAGTGCCACCTAAGCATAAGCATCACCCGCAAAAGTCTTTGCCTCTCATGAGCCATAGTACAGGAGCAATATTTCCAAGAATGTACAATATTTCCAGAATGTACAATATTTTGTTCACTGGAAAAAGAGATAAGCTGTCATTGTTGATCCAGTTAAGGTTATGAGGAAAAAAGTCAGAAGGCAGCAAATGACTCAGAAGAGTGTTCCACTGCCACAAAAAGAACAATAAAAGTTACAATCATTGTCTAGGAGGTAGAAAGCCTGAGTTTACGTCCTAGCCTTGGCTCTTATTAGCTGTGTGAGTTTAGGTAAGGTAGCATGTCTTCTGAGCTCTAGTTTGTTCATATCTACAATAGTGACCATTGTAGCACTTTCCTAAAATGTTTTAGATGATTAAATGAGATTGTATATACAGTGCTGAGCACCCCACTGACCACACATAAAGTATATCATAAATGGCAGCTGTTACTGCTATAGTGGTTATAAACTATACAGCTTTGAGCAAGTCAAGTCACTCTTGAGCTTCATTTAATAACAACCTTGTCCTTAATAATCTGGCCTTGACCATTGATAATAAAATAAGAGATTGTACATATAAATATTTTTAAAGCCAGAATATGTAATACTTATATAAAGTACTGCTGCTCTAATTGTTAGTAAAGATGTGGTTCTAAAACTTCCCTGCTCAGAAAAGAGATTAAATTTTAGAAAAGAAGGAAAAAAAAGCACTGCCGCAACATGCTTTGACATGACTAATTATATCCTGAAAAACTAGAGTGTAAAATGTTTACCTATATAAAGTAATAATTTTTTTAAGTATCATCTAGACTTGGTGTAACAGATAATAGATTCACACACATACACAAATCAATAAAAAATAGATAAAATGTAAGAAATAGAAGTTTTAAGATATTGGATAGCAAGTCATCAACTGCAGTGGTCTTTGATAGATGGGACACAAATAATGAGAGCCCTATAATTGCCTCAGCTTACTGTCTTGAGACAGTGTCCAGGCTTCAACAACAGAAGAGGGTACCTAGGCAGGTCTCAGTGGACTCTATGAATTAAGAAGATGGAGCTGAGTAGGAAGATAAAGGCAGCGAGAGTGTTGTAGATGAAGTACTGGAGAAGAGAAAGCTACACAGACAGAACTCAGAACTCAGTTATTGAGTATTGGTCAGCACATAGGTGTGACAAAGTAACCCAAGTCTAGTAAAGAACCATCAGAAAGATTAGAAGTTTCATTGCTCAGTGCTCACTTAGGACCAGCAATCGTACCTGCACTCTCCAGCTAGACTGATTCATGAGGCATGAGATAGAGTAGATCTCAGAAAACTATATAATACAAGTCTAAATAATCCATGGATCAAAAAAAGCAGTTCAAAATTAGATTAATAGTATTTTGAATGAAATGAAAATAAAAACAATGTATCAAAGTTTGTGGTGCCAGCAAAGCAATATTTAGGGGGAATTTATAGCACTAAACATCTGTACTATAAAGAAGAAAATAAGAAAGATCTAAAATCTATGACTAGCTTCCACCTTCAGAAACTAGAAAAATAGAAAGAAAATAAATCCAAAATATGTAAGAGCAAGGAAATAATAAAGATCAAAGCAGAAATTATGAAACATAAAAGAGAAAATGTTTAGATAAAAGCAATGAAACCAAAGGCTGTTTTCTTGAGATTAATAAGATTGATAAATTTCTAGCTAAACTTATTAAGAGAAGACACAACACAAATTCCCAAATTGGGAATGAGAAAAGTGACATTATGGATTCTACAGATATTTAAAGTATTATAAAATAATGTTATCCACATTATGACAATAAACTTGACAACCTTGATAAAATAGACAACTTCCCTAAAAGATACAAACTATTAAAGTTAACAAGAAGAACTAGATCAATCAAATAGTTCTATATCTAGTAAAGAAATGGCATTTGTAGTTTAAAAAAACACTTTTGACAAAGGAAACTCCATTGTCAGATCTCTTCACTGGTAGATTCTATCAAATATAGGTAGAAATAAGAACAGTTCCACACAAACTTATAGCAAATTGAAGAGGAGAGAATAACCTCCCAACTCATTTTGAGTTCACAATTACTCAAATAGCAAAACTTGATAGACATTACAAGAATGGAAAACTGTAAACAAATATTCCTCAGAAACATACATGTAAGAATTCTAAATAAAACTTTAACAAAGCAGTCTTCTCAATATGTAAAATGAAAATACATCATGACTAAGTGAAGTTCCAGTAATGGAAGGCTAATTTAATATTAAAAAATCAATTAATGTTGAAAACCATATGATTTCATGTAAGTGGGATATAAAACTGAAAGTAACAAATGAACAAGACTAACAAAAACTCATGGACACAGACAACAGCTTAAAGTTTACCAGAGGAGGGGAGGTAGATAAAGGTAAAGGGGTCAAATATATGGTGACAGAAGGAGATTTGACTTTGGGTGGTGAATACACAATGCAATATACATATGATATATTGTTGAATTGTACACTTGAAACCTATTTAATTTTATTAACCAATGTCATCCCAATAAATTTAATTTAAAAATTAATGTAATTTACTATGTTAACAAATCAAAAAAGAAAAATCAAATGATTATCTGAATAGATGCAAGAAAAGTATTTAACAAAACCAAAATTTTTCTGCTTATTAAAAAAACAAAAAGAGCAAAAGCGATAAAAAGACCCTGAGCAGACTAATTATTCCAGGGAACTTCTTCAACCTAATAAAGGTCTTCTATGAACAGCCTACATCATATTTAATGTTAAAAGATTTTTTTGTTCTTAAGATCAGGAAAAGATAAGGCTGTTGGCTTTAACCACTTCTACTTAACACAGTAGTTTTTGGAAGTGCAATGATGTAAGAACAATAAATAAAAGTTATCCATATTGTAAAGGAGAAAGTAAGACTGTCATTCCAGATGACATGATTGTCTAGAAAATTTAACAGAATCTATAAAAAAAAGCCACTAAAACAAATAAGTGATCTTATCCAGGTTGCAAGATATAAGAATTATATAAAAAAATCAACTGTATTCCTAGATATTAGCAGTAAACAATAAAACATTGAAATAAAAATTTATTTTAAATAAAATAAAAAATATGAAATAATAGTGATAAAATTGACAAAAGATATACAAAGACCTCTACTCTGACAATATTTTGCCGAAAGAAATGAAATAAGATCTAAATAAATGGAGAGCTATACATATTTAATATTTGGATGACTCAAAATGACATTGTTCAATTCTTTTCATATCAATAGAGATTTAATGCAATATTAATCAAAACCCCAGCATGCCTTTTTTTTTGTAGAAACTGTCCAGCTGATTCTAAAATCCATCTGAAATGCAAAAGATATAGAATAACTAAAAAAGCTTTGATAAAGTAAAAAGAGAACTAACAGTATATGATTCCAAAATATAAAGTTATAATAGTCAAGACTGTGTGGTATTGACCTAAAGATAGAGAATGGAACAAAATTAAAAATTTGGAAATATACCTACACACATAGGGACAACTGATTTTAATGAAATATGTAAAGGCTATTCAATGGGGAAAGGATAGTATTTAAGTAAATAGTGCTGGGACAAATGGATATCCACATGGACAAAAAATATCTTAAATGCATACCTTGCACAATATAAAATCTAATTCGAAATCTAATACCTAAAGATAGTATTCTAAAAGAAAATACTGGAGAAAAACTTTTATGACCTTGAACAAGGCAACCCATAAAAATAAAATTGATAAAATGTGCTTCATCAAAATGGAAAAGTTTTGTTCTTCAAAGCCACTTTTAAGAAATTGAAAAGACGAGTCACTGACAAAAAGAAACTGTTAAATAATACATCTGATAATGGACTTGTATCCAGGAAAAAAAAAAACAAAAACTCTTAAAACTCAGTAATAAGAAAAAAAAAATCAACTGAATTAAAAATGGCTCAAATATTTTAATAGACACCTCACTAAGGAAGGCATGTAGATGACAAATAAGTACTTGAGAAATTCTTAATATTATTCATTAGAGAAATAAAATTAAAACCATAATGAGATAACCCTACACATCTATTAGATGGTTAAAATTCAAAAGGTGAGGATGTTGGTGAGGATATAAAAGAAGCGCACATGCAATGAAGGTGGGATTATAATACTGCAAAACAGTTTTACTATTTCTTAAGCAACTCCTAGGCATTGACTCAAGAGAAAGGAAAGCATATGTCTATATAAAGAGATGTATGCTAATGTTCATAGCAGTTTTATTTCCAATAGCCAAAAGCCAGAAACAATCCAAAAGTCCACTAAAGGGTGAATGGATAAACAATGGTTTGTTCATACATAGAATACTGCTACTCAAAAAAAAAAAAAAAAAGAAAGAATTATTGATACACTCTAAAACATTGTTAATTTTAAAATAATTACACTGACTGAAACAAGCCAAACAAAAAAGATCACATACTATATAAACAAATTAATATAAAATTTTGAAATGCAAACTAACCTATAAGTGACAGAAAGATACATTATCTATGGACAGGAGATCAGAGTAGGAGATGAGTTGGAAGGAGGGATTACAAAGGGGTATACAAAAATGTCTGTGGGCGACGTATGTATTCACAGGTTTCACATATGCCAAAATTTATCAAATGGTACAATTTAAATATATGCAGTTTAATATATGTTAATTATACTTCAATAAAGCTGTTACAATATTAAAGTGCACATGCGGATGCACATACATACACACACACTGCAGGCATTCTCCAAAGAGAAACAAATGAAGGAAAAATGTAATTGATGGTATCTTCAACTGTAGACCTGTACACTTTAGTCGAGATTCTCAGTATGTTTTAGGCTATTTACCTTTAAAGTCACAACTGATCTGATTCTAACAATTTACTTCTCAAGACAGCTGTGTGATTAAATGAGATAATACGTATTGAAGTTTTAAATAAACTGTTCCAGACTATGGAAGTATAATTTTATTATCATTACCTTTAAAAAGAAGCTGTTTCATCAATAACCAATATTTTAATTGACAGGATGGAATTTAAGCACCCTAATTTTCTTTTTGTTTAAAATCACGATGAAAACAGCGTTATATTTATCTGAAGTGAAATGTCCTATGATATGAAATCCATTTATTTCCAAATTGCACAGGCAATGAAGTGAAAAAAAGGGGAACTCACATCATAAATAATGGAAAAATGAAAGGCAGACATTTTTATTGAAAAGAACAGTAAGGGAAATGAGGCGAAGATGTTTGTAGACTTTGGGGAATTGTAGTGTCCAGGTTTTTGAAAGTATTCAAAGAAAGTAAAGAATTTTCTAGAAATGTCCACACAATTCAAATTTTGACAAATGAAAATGCCAGTCATAATAATTTGTCTGACAAATAAATTTAGACGAAGTCTAGTTATTTCTTTTGGAACTCTGCCTTTTTAAAAACTTAATTCGTGCAAATCTGAGGATAATGGATTGTCTGTATTTAAAACTTGACTGTCTTTGTTTTATTTGATTGATGATAAAAACCAGACAATAATAGAAAAATTTTACCAAAGTAATCTTAATCTAAGGAAGTTCACGTTATCCGTAATTTTGGTGGAGATGGTTTTGTGGAACCCTTTTCTTTAAATATGATAAAGCACTCTCTTAATGTAAATATAGAAATTTATTAGCCTCTTTTTTCCAACTTTATTGAGGTATGATTGACAAATAAAAATTGTACATATTAGGTTTACAATGTAATGATTTGATATAGTGTAAAATGATTATCACAATCAAGCTAATTAACAAACACATCTGTCACCTTAAATTGTCACTTGTGTATGTGTGTGTGTGTGTGTGTGTGTGTGTGTATGTATGAGAGAGAGAAAGGGAGAGAGAGAGAGAGAGAGAACACTTCAGACCTACTCTCAGCAAATTTAAGTACAGGACTACCTTGTTTTATTGTGCTTTGCTTTATCGCACTTTCCTTCATTGTGCTTTGCAGATATTGCATTTTTTACAAATTGAAGACTTGTGGCAACTCTGCATAGAGCAAGTCTATCGATGCCAGTTTTTAACAGGCTCAGATGATGGTTAGCTTTTTTTAGCAAAAAAGTTTTTTTTGAAATTAAGATTTGTACTTTTTTTTTAGACAATGCTATTACACTGTAATAGACTTACAGTACAGCGTAAACCTAACTTTTATATGCATCGGGAAACCAAAAAAACTCATGTGACTCACTTTATTGTGATAGTTACTTTATTGAAGTGGTCTGGAACTGAACCTGCAATATCTTTGAGGTATGCCTGTATATAATAATAGCATTATTAACTGTAGTCACCATACTGTACATTGGATCTCAGAACTTATTCAGCTTAAAACTGAAAGTTTGTATCCTTATTAGCCTCTTTAAAAAATATAAAGGTTGAGGTCATAAATTGAGATCATCATGTTCATATATAGCCTCCATAAAGAATATAAACCAGTATTAATTATACGATCCAGCATACTTCTTGCTGGTTACCTATTTTGTGCAGAGTAAACTTTAAGTACATTGTGAATGGCTTGAATTTTTAGTTTCCTTGTTTACAATCAGATTATTTGGCATCTGAGCTACCACTCTACCTTAATTCATTGTTTAAACACATCTTATTCAATCTCTTCATTCTTTAATTGAAATCAGAATAAAATATCTCTAGATAAGGGGTAGCTGAGACATTGTTTCTGAAGACTGTTACATCTATTATATACTTTTAAAGCATTGGGTCAGTAGGAGCCATATAATCATACTTAGTTAATATATCTGTAGAAAACTCTATTTTTCCAAAATAAATGTTAGAATATTATTTCAAATGAAATTCATTTTATTTGAATGTTAATGACAATAAATACCTAATTTCGTATTCTCCCTTAGGAAAAAACAAGTGAACAGGAAAATTAGATATTAATCAAACTTTAGGAGAATGTTAGCAAATGTTAGCGGAACTTGCTCTGCTTTTAAAATAATAGCCTAAGGCTCAGTAATTTTGATTTCTCTACCCCTTCATTAAAACTTTCTGGTTCACAAAACCAGAATATGAGAATAGATTTATATTGGATAGGCATCAATGTGATACTGCACCTTGTAAACATACTACATGGAGACATACTTATGTTTTTAGAAATATAAGGCATCATAGGAGACTTAGGTACAGTACACTAAAATTTGTTATTTGTCTCTGGTTTGCTTTTTCATTTACTTACTCATCTCTTAAAGTGATTTTTTAAAACAATTTTTGTGGGTTGTCAGTATCACAATTTAGTGCCTTCTTGATCCAATAACATTTCATGGCTTTTTCATGACCTCACAAAGTCTTATCTTACTGGTGTTTTTCTAGAAAATGTAAATATATGCTATATTTTATCAGCCTGCAAATATACTCATCTAGTCTAATCTGTCTACTCTTTATCTGTTTATTTTATTCATCTGTCTGTGTGTCTGTCTATCTATCATCTATCTACCTACCTACCTACCTATCTATCATCTATCTAAATGTATGTGGATGTAAGTCTGTGTGTGCGAATAATTAAATATTCATGAAGACTCAGGACATAAGTCTCTAGTAGTAGTTATTGTAAAGGATATAATGTGACAATAAATATATGGATTTAAGAAGTTTACAGCATAGATGGTCTCTATTGCAAACAAATGCTGAATGGTACTCACTAGACATCCCGAAGGAGTTCGGACTTGGATAATTAAGATAATTAGGGAATTATGAAACACTGGAAGATGAATAGGAATTAAATGCATAAAAAGGAGAAGACATGAAATAAAAATAATAGAAAAATAATAATGTGTCAAATATACATTTTCATTTCCATTAACATATAATGCAGAGGTGAATAATAATTTTATAGGATTTATTCAAAAAAGTACATTGGAAATAAATTTTATTGGTAATTTACTAAATTTTGTTCTGCTTCTTGAATTAAACCACTGAATGGAAATAAAGGTACATGAAAGAGGAACTTGATTTCTAAACTATGATAAAAACATTTTTCATGTAGTCCTTTAACAAATATGGCATATTTCAAATATACTAAACAGAATTTCCCTGTATATAGCAATAAGCCAGGTAAACAAGTGAGTTTCAGTATATTTAGAAACCAAGAATCTATAGTAGAGAGAAATATCAGAAATGTCACCTTTGGGAAACACACTTCAATTCTGTAACTATTTTCTGTTCCTTCTCTGCTAACGTGCAAGATACCCCGTATGCACCTACATTAACTATAAAAATCTTTATGATCCTTCTGATCCTAAATATAAAGGACCTCGGTTTAACTGTTTGAATGTATGGCAATAAAAAGAGGTATATGTTAATGTGTTCAGAATTATTGTACAGAAAAGTTTGACATCTGTCACAGCCAAATTTTACTAAAGCCTCCCATTAAGTGTACTTAATCATACAAAATGGCACTGAGAATTAAAGCAATTATCCTGCTTATTTACATTTGAAATGCACCTAAAATATTCTGATGAAATGTTTAACTTTCTCTTTGTAGCTAAATATGTGCTGCCTTGAATTGACTTTGAACTATTTCTTTTACAAATTAAGGTTCTTTTTTTTTCTTTATGGAAAGGCTAAGTTAAAGTAAATAACTTCCTCAAATATTTCTAGTTTTGAAATTTTAAGATAATTTATATATACTGGGTTAGATTAAATGAGATTAACCTGACATTAGATTCAAATAAAGTTTGCAAAAAATTTAGTTCGGAGAATTTACTAATTAATTTAAAAGTATTTGTCAGTAGTTGGGTATAAGGAGGTAGACAATAGTCGAAGATAGACAACAGACCCTGGTCTCATGAACTTATACTAGAGAGAGATGATAATAAAGGAGTAAACAGGAGAAATAATCTGTTCATTTCAGATAAAGACAAGTGCTTTGAAGAAAATAAAATGAGAAACGGAGCACTGTATTACCTTAGAGTGGTCAAGGAAGATCTCTGAGAAAGCGTTTTAGCTGAGATCAAACTGACAGGAAGAATTCAGCTAGCTAGCAGTTCATGATTTTGTAGGCGAACACTCAAGATAGAGCATTATGCAAAACAGAGTAAATGCAAAAGGCCTTAGGCAACTATGAAATAATGAGATGAATTCTCTCATTCTAAGTCTGTAGGATAACAAATATCCCAACGCTTTTGGAGAGGAAAATCTTTCTTATTCAAGGGCTAAAGTATAATTCATTCTCTCAGGACAATATTTGATTGATTGATTGATTGATTGATTGATTCAGCAAATAGTTAATATGCACCTACTGTGTACCAAGCACTGTGCTAGGAACTAGAGATGTAGGAATGAAGAAAACTGTCCAGACCATGATTTCTAGTGTATTTTTCGATGAGGCTTTACATTTGAACAGCACTACATAGAATTCTTTTACACGTATTATCATAATGGACCTCTGCATGGATTAAATATATGAGCCTTTTCCCCCATAAATTTGTTTTTATCTTTAATGCATTCTGTAATGTTTGCATTATGCTTTAGATTACCTCTGTGTAGCAGCCAGATATCAATCTCTCCTTCTTTACCGATCAATCAATATAAACATTTATATACCTCGACCTGCACTAGATACTGTGAATGGTATATATACAAGATATGGCTCTTAATCTCAATTAGTTTGGATAGTACAATATGCTCTACATATTATTTGAAGGTGCAAATATAAGGCACATTATATTCAAAGGATGGAAAGATTTCTCTGGTCTAGGACAGTCAGAGAAGAATTTACAAATTAAAAATTCAAGACTCTTAAAGACAGTAGCAGAGGAGCAGGGGCTAGAAATAGGCAAACTCTCAGTTCACAATTTGTATTCCCGTGGTCCTCCTTTGTGCTTTGAGCCATACCTAACTTTAGGCTAGAATATCTGATCCCCACCACCACAATTTTATTTTCTCTCTTGAAAATTACATGAATGAAGTTTCACTAAACCATTAAAAATGTACTTTGCAGAAGTAGGATTCAAGTGACAGAGTTAATGAAGTATCCATTAAAAACTCAAGAACTTGAACCTATTATTTTTTACATATTTATATTTGATCCTTTAAAGATTTCTAGGACAAAATCTCCACACTGTTTTTACTATATATGTGCATTTGGTTAGGAAACCTCATGTACCTTGCTAGTCAAAATTAATGCTAGTCAAAATTAATGCATTCAAAATAGAATTCATATACTTTTTATTAAAGAGCCTAATTTAAATCTCTATGGTAACAACTGTGATAAATGTGCAACATCTTAAGCTATGATTATACTGTCACAGTGATGTCTGTCTTAAGTACTTGACTACCAGTTATTTCGCTGTTGTTCTAGCCAACCAGAAATGTAGTTAAAAAAGGAAACCAATTATGAGATTTATTTAAATAAGGCTGAATGGTTTCAGCAATAATGGATTCTAGATACCGAGTGATCCTTTTGAGGGTGTGAGATAATGTTGAGGGAAGACTTTGATCTGTCTGTTCAGAATTGGGTATTAAGCACCAGTAACACTGTTTTAAGTACTGTTGAAAAGATAGTTATAGATTTTTAATATATTTTTTCTTTTTTCTTTCATATTAATTTCAGGTATACTGTACAATTGTTATACATTCATATAATTTATGAAGTGGTCTCCCTAATAACTCTAGCTCCTATCTGTTTATACACATAGCCTTTATAATAATTTTGACTTTGTCCCATGACTGTTTTGTAACTACTAATTTGTACTTCTTCATCCCTTCACCTTTTTCACCCAGCCCTTCAACCCCCATCCCCTCTGGCAATCACCAGCTTGTTCTCTGCATCTGTAAGTCTGGATTTTTAATAATTTTTAATAATTTTTAAAAATTATTCTTAGAAAATAAATTCAACTTAATAGTTTTTACTATATCTGCAAATATTCAAACTTGATGAGTTAACAACTTTAAAAATATTTTATTATCAAAACTAGGTACTGGTTTACACTGAAAATATGTTAAAATTGGAAACAAAATTTTAGTATGGAATTATTAGCACTTCTCCACTGCCACCATGATGTGCCTGAAAACTAAAACATGTTTCTGCATGTACTACTTCATTGTCAAAGATTTGACTGCATTTTTCTACTTGTTTTGTTACTTCACAGTTCAGCAATATGCAATCTCAATCTTATAATTTTTTTTCTATTTTAATTGGTCAACCAAATTTTTTATTTATATTTTAAAATTCTATATTTTTATTGGTCAACCAACTTTGTGTTTTCTATTTTTAACTGGTCAAATAAAGCTATTTTGGTTTAAGAAATCATAGCTTTTAAATTCCTAAATTAAGATAAGAATTTATAAATAAATTTAATATTTAAGGGCAAAGTGTTCCCCACTAATCAAATAATGATGTATTTGAATAGTGATTAGACCTGACAAAAGACTCATGCTCTTCATCATTTCTCTGGTCATACAGGAGAAGACCTCAGGAACTACAAAATTTCTTTTCATATGTGGGGAACAGAATGGAAACTCTTGACTCTTTAAGGTCATGGAAAGTTAAAGATGTACCTGCGGAAGTAGGAAATGTGTTGCGTAGTCGAGGCAAAGTATAAGAAAAGTGACAGATTTGAAAGTTAACTTTACCAAATTTATAATTAAATGAGTGTATGAGAATGGATTAATTTGCCAAGGAAGAAAATAGAAAGAGCTGAATAGCAAGGCATGTCCTTAGGTAGCACCTATATTTATGGCGGGAAACAGAAGGGAAATGAAATGCTAAGTGGAAGCTGTCAGGAAAGAACAAATGTATTTCACAAAAACTTAAAAAGTTTTAGTGATTGTCAACAGTGTCAAATGCTGCAAAGAAACAAGGAAGTAAGAATAATGAAAGCTTGTAATAAGATTCATGAGCAGTTGCAGATGATAGACTCAAGATATTAGAATATAAGATGTTAAGAAAATTGGATTGTGAAGATATGTAGAAGGAAAAAAAATCTTTTTAAGAAGTTTCTCAGCAAATAGGAAAGAAAACACATAGTACTTTAAAGGGTAAATATAATCAAAGTAATTATTTTATATTTGCTATTCATTTATTTTGTCATAGGAGATAGAATATAAGCTGATAGGAAGGATTCAAAAGCCTACGCAATACTGAATAAAAGAGGAAGGGACAATTGATGAGGTATATACCTACAGGTGTTAGAAGAATATTATAGAGATAATAAAGTACATCTGTATAATACTTTTTAGTTTACAGTACAGTTTTAAGCTCATTATTTCATTATGTCCTGGCCAAAACACTGTGGATGAGTTACTATTATTGTCTTATTATATAACTAGAGGTTTTAATCCTCAAAGAAACTAAGTAACATGCTAGAAATTGGTGGGGCCGAACATCAAACCCACATTGTCTTCTCAGAGTCTACTACTCCTCTATTCTGCGTTTAAGATCCCATGGACAAGATTTAACTTTGGAGAGTCGGCTCTCTTTCCTAAAATGGAAACAAGAAACTAAGGCAATATGAGATGTTTCAAGAAGGAAATGAATAGAAAGTCAGGTTGGCTGTTCTTGAACTCAAGAAAAGTGGAAAGCAGATTATCTGCAGAAAAGATGGGATTTATATTGGGATTTGATAAAAAGAGAGAGTTTGGGATTAAACATAGTTTCTTCAGCAAGCGTTTGAACAAACATTGATGTTCAGTATTAAAGAACCTTTAAATGTTACAAGAATGACATCTTGCAATTCTAATGAAACAGATGAGGAAATTATCTTCACCATGTTTTATGTGTCATATCTGGAGAAATAAACTTTATACTGCACTCTCTCTGTTTGTGACTGATAAGTGAGCAAAGTGAACATGCTAAATGTTGCTATTTCATTATTTCTTTACTCTTCTTCTAAAGTATAATATAATCTACATTGATTACTACCAATTTATTTTTAAAAAATCAAAAATTGTCAAATTAGTGGATTACCTTCCCTTACAATGGGTTTTGTGGGTGTTTGTAATGAGCACTTAAGGTGACATTAATATGGCTATTTTTATATGTTTTACATTTATCTCACTATTTACAGCAAAAAAAAAAAAAAAAAAAAGCCTGTAAGGTGATTTTTTTTGGAAGGGAATCATAGTTTTCCACTGATGGCATTAGAGTTTTATAGGAGCTCTCTAGGGAAAGTATTTACCTGAAACAAAACTTATAGCTTCTTATAAAAGTATCTCAGGTTCTTGATAAGAAATAAAATGACTTCAGCTGATTAAAAACTAGGAAAAGAAAATTTTGTCCATGAAAAGATTACATTTGGGATGAGTCCTCTTAAAACAGTTCTTTTCTTATAAGCATGAGAGACTGCTCTTCCATTGCTTAGTGCAATGGAACTGATGGCTGGACTTTAACAGGCCCAGTTCTAACATGCATAACTGGACTGATCTGTGAGCTACTTGAAGAGAGAGGACCATCTGTTGTCATTGTTGTTGTTGTCACAGAGCCCAGCATGGTGCCTGACACAAGTCAATGACTAGTATATATTTGCTGAATAAATGCCTGTCAACACCTTAGGGAAAATCCTGGAGAAGGGAGAGGTCATATTCCCTCTCTTCAAATTTATCACGGGTATTTACAACTGAAAATATTTTGACCACTTTACAAATTTATACAGGAAATTTTATTTAAATGGAATGCTGTAGCTGCAGTCAGATGAGGTGGACAGTTTAAAAATGAACATGTCGAGTGACTGAAGGATAACTCTTTCTGAGGTACAAGATTTTCTTCCTCTACCCCATTCAGGATTTTTTAAAAAGTATCTCTGGCATCCATAAAAGAACAGGAGATGTCACACACTGCAGCTGGGTACCCAGGTGGTCTACTGATATTCAAAGGGGACTGTTCTGGCATGAATTCTAGGGCAGCATCACACAGCTGTCATGAGCTGTTCTGTGGCCAGAAGCAGCAGAAATTACTGATGTCTGAGAGGCAGTCGAATCATCAGACATGAAACACCAATGTAAAAATGTAAAATGCAAAATATATGACATAGATATCATTTAAAAAAAAATCACAGACCCTTTCAATCTACTTCTCAAAAACTTCATGTACATAAAATTATTTCACAGTTGAGACATATTTGTAGAATTAACTGAAATGTGGTAAGCACAGTTTTTAAAAATTCTACTTTCGTCTCAGTTAAATTTCCTTTAAAAGCACTGAAAATGCTTCCAAAACCTTTCATATTTATCACATTTGAAGACTGTTGATTATTGAAAGATAAAAAAGTGTGACTGTCTCACATATTATTTCTTGTGTACTTTTTTTTTCATGAATTATCTGCTTGAGACAATCTATGTTAATACAAAAGCAATACTTTTTTTTTTTTGTAAATATAAAAAACTTGATGCTAATTTTCTTAAGCAGAACCACCTTATATTACATAGAATTTTCAATATCCGGTAAACAGCTTCTTCATTTTTTGCCTGCTATATTCATGCATGGAATTTAAGCAGAAGATGGAAGATGTGCAGTAATAACAAGGACTATGCGTTGCTCTGTTATCTGAAGGGGAGTTGAGATGTGTCCTATTAAGATGTGTAATAATGACAGATCATAATTATCCTGATTCCGGGAAACAAAGTGGACGTAATATGTGGTAATTCTGAAGGTCGTAAAATTCCAAGACAAAGTTATTGAGAGGCAAAAAGTGATACTAGAACATAAATGTTGGCACGTGTATATTAGAGGTATCTTCACTATGCATTTTAACAGTTGGGAATAGGTGTGTTTGAGAAAAGTGGGAGATAAAGTTAAAGAGACCCTATGTATAACCACAACCACCTTATCATACCTCTGATACACACTGGCTCGTATACATACTCTCTCAATTCCACTTCAAAACAGTTCTTCCACTTCAAGCCATATTCAGTATAAGGACACCTTTTCATGCTTCTACTCTGTTTCCTTCTTCTCTTTCTTCTTTGTACCACCCCCTCACCCTGCAATGCCCAAGAGTCACTTGCTAAGTCTTAGGCAATTGAGAAAATAGACTAGGTTGGGAGACTTTTCTTAGAGAAACTCATTTCAGGATTAACAATGTGAAGTCCTTTAGAAAATAAGTAGGTATAAAAGGGTGCATTTTGAATTTTGGGCTTTCGGAAGGTTCATTTCTAAGTTAAGATGGAAAGTACTTCGTAAGGGAAAGTCCTTGATAACTGGATGTTTTAGAAACAAATTAATGGGATATATGAAATGATATAGATTTCATTCAAAAGTGTCTACATTTAATGCCAATGTGGAAACAAAATCTTCAAATTACTCAAATACATGATTATTTCTTGAAAAACTGTCTTAGAGAACAAAAGTACTTTTGTGGTTTCTTTTGTTATTATAATATTCTTGACCTTTCTAAATTAGGGAAACTTCCAAATCTAAGGGGGAAAAAACACATTGATTGCCTCTTAATAAGTTTTACGGTATCATCTCTCATACTTTCTCATGTTCAGAGAATGGTATTTGTACCATGTGCTTCTGATACAGCTTACATAGTTATCTTGCCTGAGTTGGAAAATACGATCTCTAAAAGTGGTTGTTTACTCTACATAAAGAGATTAATCTGAATGTTAAAAATATAGGAAGAAAACTTAGCTATTATCAACCTCATTTCTTCTTCTTTTACAATCTGAATTTTTTGAGGACTCTCAAGATTAAGTGACTTGTTCCAAATTCTACAGTTTGTTTTATTTCAAATTCAGAATCCAGCTTCCCAACTTCAAATCTGATGCTTCTCTTTTTCATAAAAATAGTAATTCTGATTTAAAAAGCATCAGATTAATTACTATACCCATCAAGGCTAACATTTAGAATCAAAAGAAAGATAAAGAGCTTCCCAGACAAGAAAGAACTAAAGTAGTTCATCACTACCAAACCGGAATTACAAGAAATGTTAAAGGGACTTCTTAAAGAAGAAGAAAATGATCAAAAATATGAATAATAAAAAGCACAGTATAGGAAATATAGTTGAAAATATTATAGTAACTATTATGGTGTCAGATGGGTACTAGTCTTATAGTGATGATCACTTTGTAAATTATATAAATGTCTAACCACTTTGCTGAAACCAATATAAAATAATATTGAACATCAACTGTAATTGAAAAATAACAAAAAAACACCAGAAAAATAAAATGTCAATAACTACATATCTATTAACAATTACTTTAAATGTAAACGGATTAACTCCTCCGACCAAAAGACATAGGTTGGCTGAATGGATAAGAAAACAAGACATAGCGAATGCAGTCAGCAGTAATGTAATGACTAGGTGTAGAGTCACAGGAGAGAAAGAGTAATTGGGGGGATGGGATATTTTCATAAACTATCTAAATGGCTCATCAATGTACTACTTGAAACTAATAATAAAATAAAATTTTTAAAAAATCAAGAAAAAAAAAAAAGAAAACAAGACTCTTACATATACTGGCCACAGGAAACTCACTTCAGATCAAAAGGTATACACAGACTGAAAGTAAAGGGTTGGAAAAAAATATTTTATGTAAATGAAAATAACAACAAAATATCTGGGGTACTAATACATATACCAGACAAATAAAAGGCAGGAGACAATGGTCTTCCCCCAAGACCCCTTCATCAAGCTGAATGTTCTGCCTCTGAGCTCTGCAGTTTGTCTCTTCTCCAGCTGATCCTGGTTCTTTCTTTTAGCATCCTGCCTTAGGGCCAGGTGCACACTGTACTTTCTATTGCACAGAAGCTCTTCATTCAGTGTAAAATAAACACTGTGTAAGCTAAAAAAACAAAAAACAAAAAACAAACAAACAAACAAAAAAACAAAACAAAACCACTTTGTGGTATTTATTTGAATGAAAAAACAAACAGTAATTTGAAAAGATATATGCATCCATATGTTCACTGCAGCATTATTTACAATAGCCAAGATATGGAAGAAACCTAAATATCCATCAATAGATTAATGGATAAATAAGAATTTGTACTTATATATACAATGGAGCATTACTTCATCATAAAAAAAGAATGAAATCTTGCCATCTGCAACAACATGGATGGACTTAGAGAGTGTTATGCTAAGTGAAACAAGTCAGATAGAAAAAGACGAATATATGATTTCATTTCTATGTGGAATCTAAGGAACAAAATAAATGAACAAACAAAATAGAATAACTTATAGGCAACAGAGAACATTTCAATGAGGCTGTTGCAGGGATGGGTGAAAAAGAGGAAGAGATTAAGAAGTACAAGTTGATAGCTAGAAAATAGTCATAGGAGTGTGAAGTATAACATAGAGAATATAGTCACTAATACTGTAATAACTGTATGGTGTCAGGTGGGTACTAGATTTACAGGGGTGATCTCTTTATAAATTATGTAAGTATCTAATCAATATGTTATACACCTGAAACTAATGTAATATTGTATGCCAACTATGACTGAAAAATTTGTTTTTTAAAAAGCATCAAATAATCCAGTGCTGGATGAATCGAATCTGTGATCTCTGGCAACTCAGGTGAGCACTTAAACACAGCAGCTTAATTTATGAGTCTTTATCTTGAGATGTTATGATGAATTCAGAATATGACTCCAATGCTAGAGACTTCTTGAAGATCACATAAATCTCCCTAATTATATTCTGAAGTGAAAACTAGGCCAATAGTCAAACCAACATATTAAAGAAGACATCCCCCCGATCACAATGACTGAGGAATAACTAGCAAGTTTCACGCCAAGAATGAATAGAAAATGCAACCTGAAGCCCTTATATTTTCCCCTTATATCTATGCCTCTTGTGTTTGCATAAATCTATCAAAGATGATAGTGCCTTCAGGATCTTAATAAAGGCTCTTTTAGACTTTGTTTCAATTATGAGAATTAAAGGATTTGTCATCAGTCTACTTGAATATGTATAAACAAAGTGGAGAATTGTACTACTAATAGGGATTATTTGAAAGAAACAATAAATATAGAATAAAATACTTTGAAAATGAAGTCATCAGTATCTTGTTTCAGTTTTTCCTTTGCCAGAACTAAGAAAATAATAACTTTGCAAACATCAATTTAATAGTATATGTAAGTTCTATTTTTTTTACTATACGCGAATTATACCAATTTCATAAAGTGAAACTGTGATGGTGAAATTCAATTTTTTAAAGTGATTTTACATTTCATGAGATGATAAAATTCAATTTCATAAAGTGAAATGTGATACTTCTCAAAGAGAGAATGTGATCAGGGAGATAAGGCTCATATATAAGTAATATATACACACATAAATACACACATGAACATTTCACAAGATGACAAACTATATAGAATTGAGAGCTAAATGGGGTGGAGTTCTATAGGTAAGTAATAAATGCTATGAGTCAGTGAAAACTGAGGTCAATGAAGGCTAGCATAATTAAGATCTGTTTACCAGAGGATATGTGTGTGAGTTGGTTCTAATAGGGAGAACATTATAGATAAGGAAAAGCCTATACATTAATTTTTCATTTTAATTCTCCAAATTATGTCCTATGTCAAGCTATTACATTCTTCTTTATTTCTATTGCCATCACTCTTGTCATAGTCATTATCATCTCTTTCCTAGATTATTGCAGTAACCCCTTAATAAATCCCTAATATTTGCATTGGATTGCCTTAATCCTCACAACAACTCTCTGAGGTCAATTCTTCTAGTCTCTATTACCTGAAACTTAAAGCACAGAAAGATGAAGTAACCAAGTTCACACTGTTAGTAAGTGGCAGAACTAGGATATGATCTCAGGAACTAGAGCCTATACACTCATAACCATTATGCTATATGGCCTCCATGGTATGTTGTTGTTGTTGTTGTTAAGGCCGCATTAAACAATTGTTTTGTTCCAGAGATAATATAAGGGTGGGGGTGGGATATAAAGATTAGTATAAAAACAAACAGCTGTATAAATTTGGCACAACAGCTATAAAATTAGAAACAATAGTAACACTAGAACTGAGATTGCTAAGTTGAAATTTATGAAGCTTATGAACCTTAATTAAAATGTCAGTGATGTAGGTGCCAAAAAACATGAAAAGAATAATGTATGTTAGTTAATTGTCTTCTAGCTGGGAGAAGAAAATCAAGGAGATAATCAAATGAGCAAAGGGCATTTTACATTTTGATTAATAACTTTCTCTATCATCAAAAGACTCATAAAAATATCTGGGAACAATGACAAATAACAAGCTAGCTTCAGTTCTCTATGGATAAAAGGACAGTTTGTATTTTATCATGGTCAAATTTACTTGAGAGAAATAATGTACAAATATTAATCTGTTAGAAGCCTAGAAAATAACAATCAGATATGCTCAATGATACAAAGTAATTTGAACATCAGGTGTCCATGCGGATGAGACATCATGTTTTATTCAGTTTATACTGTTTGTTCAGACACTGTAAAATAATTTGAGAACAAATTGTAGTGTTCTGATTGGAGACTAATTGGCTATTCTTTTAAACTCCTCACTATACCTCCTAGACATTGATTTCGTAATTTCAAAAATGGTAAAATTCTCCAATATTTAAATAAAATGTTTATAAGAAGCAAAAATATGCTGCTAATTTATAGATGTTTGTTTCCCCAAACAACAATAAAAGTTAAGTAATATACAGATAACAATCTAGTTCTTCCCACATGAAATGTCAGGCACAGTGCTTGGTACACACAATCTCATTAGGATCTTAGGAAGTGGTTATTATTTCCCTTGTTTCCAATGGGAAAATTAAGACCTTGAAGACTTAAGTAATTTTCACAGCATATATAGATAGTAAGCAGCAGTCACTAGAAAATTTCCATTTGCTTATTTCCAAGCCCAAGTTCTTAATGACTATGTCATACTCTTCCTTTATTTCTTTCTTTTCTTGTTTTCTCTGATCCTTCCAAAATATTTGTTGAAGGTGCACTAAGGGAAATTGTCATGGTAGTATTGGGGACTCCTCTCATTTTGAATTCTTTTCACTTTAATATTTAACCCTATTGTGTTCTGGGAACTGTTTCTATCTAAGTACGATCTAAGGTAACTATCTGGTCAATAGTTGGTCAATTAAATGTTTTGTTTTTATATTAACTGGGAATTCTCATGACCAGATATCACTCTAATTAATGCATAATGTTATGTATTTCTAGTTTGATCTTTTCATTTTCATGTAAATTTTGAGAAGAGAGAGGTTTTACCTGGGAAATTCAATGTGACTGTTTATCCACACATTCAATGAGCACAGATGGCCATGAGAAAAGTATTCCCCTCATTCTAGTAGTTAGTAGACTATGTCTCACAGCAAGACACAGGCCAATATTCACTGAGCCATAGAAAAGTTACCACTCCCTCTATTATCTCTCCTAAATATATTTAAGAACTGCCTCCATCTGTGAGATTCAAAGTCAGGGACAGGTTTTCCTTCTGTCTTGTAAATCAACAATGATAATGGCATTATGCCTATACATGTAAACACAAAATCTTATTGCAAGTTAGCAAGATAACCAAAAAATCAGCACTTTCATATATCTTCCCCT
>NW_006442484.1:29418297-29433925 GCF_000325575.1 Pteropus alecto
TTAAATATTCTCTCTTCTGTGTGCATGTTTAGGGCATAGAAGCCATAAGCCTACAAACCAGGGTAGGGCCAAGAAGTGGCAGAATGGAAAAAGTTCCCTCACTTACACAACCCCAGTGCTAATCCATAATTGCAAAAAGGCAAATTGGGAACCATGAGGACAGTTGTCAATCACTAGTTTATATGCCACAGAGCTTACTGTACAGTTTGAATTTAGTGGGGTACAAACTTAACATTGTGGGTTTTTTTTTTTTTTTTATTCCAGTCACTGCTTCGGGTTCTGAAGAATATTTCCTTCTACTCCTAATTTCATTTGGGGCAGTGTCTATAGCATTCTGGTCACCTGCAATTATTAAAAATACTAGTAATATTCAGTTTAAAGCTTCGATTTTATAAGCAATACATAGCTCACATTCTCCTCTCTCTCCAGGTCCATGCTGTAGAAGTGCTTGGAATGGGTAATGGAAGTGCTTTCTGGGCTGCCTGTTCCCAATGCGTAGAGTCAAACAGGAGGGCTAGAGCAATGGCAGTCTTATACCATGTTTTACGATGGTGACCTATTATTGTCTCAGTATGGCTGTACTCACTACCTGTGGCCTTTATCCATGTGATAGTCTTCTACACAAGGTTTCATTGTTTACTTAAAAGTTTCTCTGTTTCACTACCTATTTCTCTGTTGTTCAAGGGACTTTTGGAGAGGGGAACCTTAGTCTCTCTCTCTGACCCTGAAAGATTTCTTAGTTCCATGGTATATCTCCTTGCTCATCTCCCATGTTGCTAGTCCCAAAGCTCACTTTTTCTCTTGTATATTCCATGATTTATAGAGTTTGGGAACAACTAATGTCTTCTATACTTGTTTCCAAAGACCACTCCCTCCCAGAGTTACTGCGTAACTAGACCTATCAATTCTGTTGGAAGAAGCTGTCCAATAAGCTCCAACTCACCTTCAGGATTCTCTAGACCAGAAGTGGTCCCCATTTTATTAGGGTCATGCTTTTCCCCACACTTGAGGCTTTCTCACATACTCACTCACTGTATTCTGCTGTGTTCCGATGGCAGCACTATGGTAGTCTGTTAATTTTCCTGCTCAGTAAATATCTAGCAGGGAGTGAAATGCTAGTCTCTCCTTCAATAACCTAGTTCTCTTTTATGACTGTGTGAAGGAAGAAGGAAACTCTTCACTCACGTCTAATCCATTGAAGAGGAGTGTAAGCACCACTAATACTGCATCCCTCACAATAAAGGGAAGATCTTAATTTCCTTTCAAGTATAACATGTCATATGCTATTTCTTCTGAATTTGAGTCTCTTGTTGAATGGCCTGATCATAGTACAATTCCTGACCCTGAGTACTTACCTAAATCATGTTGTTAAGAGATAGTATGAGGTTAGCTAAATCATTACTTTGATAAGACCTTAAAAATTAAGGTTACATTATTTAGCAACATTGTTTCTCATAAACCATCAATCATTTCTAATGTTTGTTTGTATGTTGTGACCTCCAAAGAACTTCCCCAATTCCCGAGGCATGTCTAACAGTGGTTGCATGTCATTTTACTAAACTACTCTGCCTAGTTTGATCCTAAGAATATTTCCTTAAAAAATACAACTTAAAATGTCTCCAAAATATGTCTATTTAAATCTTATCATTCTGCCAGGGATGCCTTTTTTATGTTAATCTCGGTACTTAATTTTGAGTTGGCAGTTCTTCATTCAACCCACATGCGGTAACACCTACTGTGTAACAAGCACCATGCTTGGCTCTGGGATACAACTTTGACTAGATATATTCACTACCCTTTTAATGTCCACATTCTAGTTGCGGGGAAAAGTGCATAGCCAACAAATAAATTGCAGATTGTGATGAGCAATGAAGGAAATAAACAGGGTGTTACTAGAGAAAATAATGGTTGGGCCATGTTAAATATGGCAATTAGGAAGATCTCTGATGAGGTGGTATTTTAGCTGAGATGAGAAGTATGGGAAAGAAGCAGTAAGGTCAAGGGCAGACAAGATTGTATTCCAGGTACAGAGAAAGCACATGTTGAGGGTTTGGTGTGTGAAAGAGTAAAAAACTTTTTATTCTGGGAAATGGCAGAAGGCCAATATCACCAGTGTTTATTGACAGAAGGAAAGAATAATGTAGTGTTTTAGGGGTCCTGATGAAGGATTTTGCTTATATTCACACTGAAATGAGAAATCACTGAAGGATTTAAGCAGGAAAGTAAAATGAAATGATTAAAGTTTTAAAAGACCACTGATTTCTCAGTAGAAAAAAATTATAGTAGAGCAACAGTAAAAGCAACAAGACAAGAGTTTGTTGCAACTGACAGACAAGAGATGTTGGTGATTAGGACCAGGATAGTGGCAGTAGAGACAAGGAGAGATGGATATACTCAGAATTATTTTATAGATAACACCACTAGGATTGAATATAAGAGATGAAAGAAAATGAAAAATCAATGATGACCTCTAGATTCTTTTTTGTTTTTTGTTTTTTGGATTGACTACCTGGGTGAATGGTGGCACCTTTCACCATTTACAGATGATTAAAAAAAAATACTGAAAGATATTAAGACCTGGCTGACAAATTAGGGATGACTCAACAATTCCACTTCAGACATGTTTATGCGGATGTCACTGAAATATGTAAAAAGAAGAATAAAGTAGAAGTTTGGATTCACAAGTCTGAATCCCAGTGGAGAGGTTTGGGCTGAGATGTCACTGTCGAGGTTGTGAGTATTCAGATCATATGTAAAGTAATAAGAACAAAGAAGTCCACCTGGCTAATAAATAAGGAAAGATGAAGGCCAGCATTTAAACAGAAATTTACAGTGAAAACATATGAACGGTAAAGTAGTAGGAAAGAAAGCAAGAGAATCCAAGAAAGGAGTCTACTAGATATTCATTAAGGGAAAAATTTGTGATTTTCACCATGGCAATTTGGGGGGGAGGGGCTGTAGAGATAAACAGCATTTCACAATGAGTAGAAAAATGGATGAAAATTGAAGTAAAGAAACAACATATATCAGTACAACTTTTATGTTAATTTACAATGAGGGGAAGCATAAAAATGAGATATTTTGAATGGGAATATGAACCAAGGGATAATGTTTTTGTTGTGTTTTATAATTTTGAAAATTTGTTTATTTTTAATGTATTCAAAAGGTAAGAGAGTGTGTGGAAATACACATAATCTAGTAATGAGGGAAACCATTGTTGTTTCAGGAGAAGATCAAAGAGAGGACCAAACCAGTGAAGTCCTTAAGATAGACTTAGGGATATGATCTAGACTGACATACAAATATTGATTTGTCTTTGCTTGGAAAAAGATCAACTTCCTCTATGTTAATAGTAAGGAAAAAATGTAAAGATTTGTTTAATTACAAGGTTTATAGATTTCATGCTAGAAAGATGAGAAAGTTGCCAATTTATTAAACACTTTGGTTATATAAGAATGAAATATCTGTCTTTTGAGGTGAATTGTGGATTCCATTCTTCTTTTATATTGCTCCATCATTTCAGTGTTGTCTTGGAACATCTCTTTTGTTAGCATTATACTGTTTAGTTGATTAGAAAATGAGAAAGAATAGATTGTATATATAATATGCAAACCATCATCGATATATATAACTTGTTATTTAGCATCTTTAATCTTCTGATAAAAATGAGTGTCTTTTACTACTACCAAGCCCAATAGCAGCCCTCTTCTAGGATGAATATTATTTGAGGGACCAATTAGAGAAAATTTTTTCTTTAAACATAAGCAACTCTCCTTAAAATAAGAAAAATGTTAGTTACAGTATATAACCAATTCCTTCCAATTGCATATAGCAATAACTATGACTTTTATTTATTGGGATAAAAACGGTAGCACATATGTAATATATTATGTGTATATAATAAATTTATATGAGTGTGTTTAGTATATGTAGATATAAATCATATCTGTATAACATTTATGTAATATATAGACACCATTTCTATCTATATAAAACATACATACACACATACTATTAGTATAACCTATGGCTGTACTGTAGAATTTTATAGAAATGAATGTTTTATGGGTGCTTAATATGTCACTTCAACTACACAGTAAATCTGGGATACCTAGCAATATACAGCATATCTTCCAAGATTTTATCATTTTTAAGGAGTAATAGTGAAGTAAATAATTGCTTACAATAGTATAGTCAATTCTTCATAACAGCATGCTTAAACTACAAATGTCACACAGTACTAAATCCAAACACTAAAAATAAATTATCTTTGAAATGGGCTTCGAAGGATGTGTAAATGTTGAGCAAATATACAAGGGTCTTAGCACATTTTAATATCAATAATAACATATCCAAAGCCCTGATATACAGGGGAGAGAGACAACTGGGAATTGTCATTTAAAATTACAGATGGATGCAGTATCACAGATTGATTTTTCTTCAAATCAAATTATTAGTTATAGACTATAATGTCTAACATGTACAAACTCATTCATTCACAGCAGATTTTGGATACCAATTATCTTCTAAACAGCAATTAACTACTAGAAATTGAAAATTAAGTAGTCTAGTAATGGCACATAAAAATAATTACATCTTACTTCCATAATTATAATGCTACAATGTTTAAATGTATAGTTCTTTCAAATTAGAATCCTTTTCCAAATTTAAGTATACTAGTCCTAAATTTTGCTTTCGCCTGATGTTTGCTTGAACCACACACGATCTGAAGATTTGGTCTTAGTTAGCTTCAGCTGCTTCTCAGACAATATTGCTGCATTATCTACAATGATTATTATACAACAATTTCTCCTTTTTCCAGATTTGGCAATGCGGAGGCTCATTGGAGATTGTGACTTGCTCCCATGTTGGTCACGTTTTCCGGAAAGCAACTCCATACACTTTTCCTGGTGGCACTGGTCATGTCATCAACAAGAACAACAGGAGGCTGGCAGAAGTTTGGATGGATGAATTTAAAGATTTCTTTTATATCATATCCCCAGGTAAACAATTCTAATATTTTTCCTTCTCTGCAGGGAAAATAAAATTTTAAACATGCTTTAGAAGTGTTTCATTATTGCTACTATTCTACTAGTTTAAATATAATGTGGTTTATCACCATAATGTAGCAAAAAAAAAAAAAATCATGTTTGAGAAAGTTGTACTGTAAAGTCAATTTTCACCTAAAATAAGAAAAACTGTACTGATCTCAATGCTTAAATATTCCTTTTTCTTTGTTTCTTTCCTGGCACAAGTATTAAGGTAGAAAAATGGAGGAAACAATACACAGAGAGATCCAAATTTAATTAGCATATGTCAGGTCAATTAAAAAAAAACCCATATTTTAAAGAAAAGTAAGCCTCTATTTCCTTGTTTCACAAATAAATCTGGCTAAGTTGGTAAAAAAATTATAATGTTTAAACAGAGATGTTTTCTACTGTCCTTTTTAAAAAAATATCTGAGTGGGAAAAGATTACATGATCTACAACAACAAGATGGAAAATTATGCAGAAATTAAAATTTTTATTTTTAAAGACTATTTAATGACATAAATTACTCATCAATAGGTATGTGAAAGTGCATAATATGGGACAATAAAATGTTATCCTACCTTAGCTGCAGAAAAAAATAGATATGGAAACATGAAAGTAAATGTAGGCTAGCTATCACTGTGTGTTGGGATCATGAGTTATTTTATGCTTTTCCTTACACTTCTCTGTATTTTCTAAATTTTTATAACACATTTATATTTAAAAATTATTTGAAAAGAATTTTTAAATAAAATAAAAATTTTAATAAAGTAGTAAAAAATTTCTTTAAAGAATTTAAAATGTCATTTAAAAAGAAAAAAACTGTGAGAAAATCCTTTTGCTGGTGGCATGATTGTGATTTTATTCTTTATAATTTTATAGTATTTCTCCAACAGCCATATTACTTATTTTAAAAAAATCTCTGAGACATTACATTATTTTTTAAGGAAAAAAAATGAAATGTTATGAGAAGATACAAACAGGAGCAAGACACAGGATTGCCTTAAGATCTCAGAGTCTAGACAAAGAGACCAAAGCATAAATTAATATAACAGTAATTCAACTGCATTGGTAGAATATATTTTAATGTTTTATTTTTGATAGTTAATATGTATGTCTTATGGTCACAACGACATTATTACGTAACCCATAAAAAACAAAAATCCATGCACACATTCTATATTCTACATTTTAACCTATTATATGACTTAGAAAAGGGTGTTTGAGTTCTAAATGTCATACTCTGATTTCTGAAAGTTTCTATGAGGCTGTGAAAACTCTTTTTATAGATGAAGAAGGGAATGAACAATATGAACTTTCTTAAGATCCAGCATTACTGCATAGAAAAGAAAAATGAAAGGAAAGCATGTATAAATGTGTGATTAGGGAAGGACTTTTTCGAAACATTTTCAAGCCTCTTCTAAGTCAAGAAGCTGTTTGCCAGTCACATTATTTCACACACAGATGTATTTCCCTTTACAGTGGAAACTCAGTCCAGATGTTCATAGAGTTGAGTTCAGCAAGAGTACGTAAAAGTCACAGCAAGGCAGTGACATTTATACAACCTTTTCATTTTCTTTTGATAATATTTTTTGAATTCAAGTCATTACTTGTAAACTCAAATATTAAGAAAAGAGTAATAGAAGAAAGAAATGTACATGTGATTGTATGCAACTTACTTTTAGAAATATAAGTAATTGAAATAATTAAAACCATCTGTGTTATATTCACCCATGATGAATATTATTTGTAAAAAGTGATGTTGGTCTTTTCTATAATTTTCCATTGAGTGAAAACAGCAGATAAACAGTCTAACCATTTCTCAAACGGTAATGAAATGACAAACTTTAGAGTTAAAGGCTTATAAAGAACACCTGCTATCTGGAACTAATGACTCTATGTTGCTCAATGGGGATTGTTTATATATTCTGGAAACTGTAGTTTTTACATTACAATAAATATCATTGGGAAAGTTATTGTTCTTATAAAAATGGGCTCATTTAAATCCAAAAAGGTACTTTGGAAAGAAGAGAAAGGATATTTGGGGAATATGCTAAAAACATTTAGGAATTTCCTAAAGGGCATTTATGCTTATATATGTCTCAGAGACAGCATTGCTGAGCATGGAACCTGCCTGCTGTAGTGTGAACAAAGAGAGAAAACCAAAAACATAAAACATTAAATTGCTTCTCAGTGGAAAAAGAAGGGAAGAAACCCAAAAACTACCATTGGATGTCTAAAAAAAATTCTAGCCCTAGACAGTTTTTGAATCATTCAAAAACAGATAAAGTGGATTGTATTGAGGTAATCAGGAATCTGTCTAGCTTCTTCAGAGTGGATAACGATTTTAGTCATTACTGATGGTTTCTGTTACTCTTAAAATAAAAATATTGGATTTCTTTTCTACTGTCTATAATTGTTTTTGCTTTTTTTCTTCATCTTGATAACAGGTAAGTTTATAAAGAGAGAAAGTGGTATTGGGGAAGATTGGAGGCATACATGCATGCACATTCATACCGAGAATTATACACACAAATATTTATGAAGAACTCTAAAAGTTTCTATTGAACTCTGTTTAATTGTCCTGAACTGCAGTAATATTCTAGTTAAGGAAATTATATTACTTTCTAGAAGCACCTCAAGGTATCTTTTAATTTTTCCACGATGCTTTGTGAAGAGACTCCCATTTTTTTCACGAGAACTTCTAAACTAAATTTTATTCTTCACCTATGTAGTTACTAAAGTTTTAAGTACTGAGCCTTTATGATTTATGAAATTTTTAAGTACGGAGCCTTTATGAATTGAATTCTGACAACATTGCTTCCTTTCAATATGCTTTATGAAATACTTACCCACTTTATTGGTTGACTTCAGGAATGCTACGCTCCGTCTCCAACTGGGCATTCTTCCTCTCTAGAAAGTGTATTTCCTGTAGTTTTTGACACTATGGCTAATCCATTATCAATCTGTATCTTGTTGTTTCATTTTTATTATTATCTCTATATCCAAAGTAGTTCAGAGACTTGTATTTCCAGTGCTTAGTATCTTTTCTATTGCTGTGTAATCCTTGAAAAAAATAAGGGCTGAATAATTAAAAAGATGAATAAATGACTAAATGAATGAATGAATTTTAAAAAGGAGCCACTTTTATTTCTTATTTTCTATTGAATTCTTCATGGACGTCTGGTCTGTATTGGGAAATCTCTTCACAATTGTTGCAGCAAATCAGAAGCCTTTGTCCCACCTCTCTGATCCAATTCCTGGTTAAGGACCCACTGACAAAAGAGAGGTAAAGGTCCTCTTCATATATCTGGAATGTGATTCCTCATTTTGCCATCAGAAAAGAAGGTTCCATTGGCTTATCCATGTGCTTAGGGTTTTATGATTCTACCATAGTCATAGACACACACAGTAATATAATCTTCCCTTCTAGGACTAATATAAAATCTAACAGGCACAATTTAGGCAAGTAATCTCCTTCTCTAATAAAGCAGCATAATGCAAGAGCCCATAAACTTAAAATAAGATTACTTTTCTACACATTGATTTTGATTTTTCTCAAGACTCCCATTAATTTATAGTCAAAATGGATGTATAAAAAACTGAAGGTTTGAATTAATTTTATCTGATTTTTAAAAAATATTTACTATATGTCCTAATAGTAAATATTTGTCTTGGCCAGTGCTCGTTAGCCATTGACCATGTTGATAGAGTTGGCAGGGTCTAATCCTGCCTTCTAAATGTGTATATGGATGAAAAGTAGAAATACATTGAAATGATGCTGAAGAGTACATTTTCAACATTTGTCTTATTCACTTTTCGATTGTCTTTTCAAGGATGCACATACCATAATATCATAGATATTTAGTCTGTAGCCTCTTCAAGCCTGAGGCAGTTTTTACTAGTAATTGGGCTGTTTCAGCTTAAGCCAATCCGATTGTCATTGCAAATCCTTTGACGTGATGTGATGTAAGCAGACACCACTCTTCACAGAACAACCCATTATAAATGGTAACATTCTTTTCCTATTGGTAACAGGTAAAAAGCTTAAGAACTTTGTAGTCACACTAACCATATATTTGAAATGCTGACTGTTCTAAAAATATTAATTTTCTTTCTTTGGAGAGGGAGATTTCTGTGTATCAATTGACATGGAGAATAGAAGCAGCTGTTCTTACATAAACTCCAGTTGCTCTTCTTCTTTTTCTTAATGGACAGCTTGTGCTCTTTTTTTAGCGAAAACAAATTGATAATAAAATTGAAAGACCCCCAAAACATACTTTTAAAGATGTTTATACATAACTAGGAAAACGGCCTATTTTCCCTTGGCAATGTTGTAGTATTTCGATCTGTGTTCCAGGTAAACAAAAAACGCACATTTAGAGAAGGATCTTTGAACTTATTTTGAAAGTTAACTCTCTATTTGTTAACCTTTTAAAAAAGCTTTAGAAAAATCAGCTCATTAAAGGTAGACTTTTTTAAAAAACATTTTTAAAAATAAAGTAGCCTTTATTAGCAGCATCTCTGCATCTTTATTAACATTAAAGGCCTGTAATCATTTCTATCTCTTGAAATTTGTGTCTATAAAATACAGATGTTTTGCAGCGTGTTGATTTTTTTAAAGCTACAATATTTAATCATCAGCTCTTTGAGTGTAGGGCCTAATTTCTTTTATAAGTCATAGAAATGTAGTTCCAGGATCATGTCATAAGCACAGGTTTTGATGTTCCCAGCAGAAATTTGTAGCATGCACTTTTTTTTTTAACAATTCAGGAATACCAGTTTTTGGTTGAGTTAACATGAATTCATCTGAAGAGAGTTAAGTGCTTCCTAAAGTAAAGTACATTTTTACCTATGAATTTTGAACATTTATTATTTAATTACTTCTTTTTCAGTATCGCCAACCATGGTATCACTGAATGAATACAATACTGGTATGAGTATGAGAAGGGAAATTCTAAATCATTTTAATATGCTATATTGTATAATGCATGATTCATTTATCTGTGTGATACTTTGAAATGTTAACTGTTGAAATAAAGGATGCTAACTATATTCAATATTTTTGCTATAGTAGACAGACAACTGCTTTTCCTTGCTACAGTCAAACACTTTTGAATTCTTTAAGGCATCATGTCAATTTTGTTGTTAATGTTTTTATTGGTATTTTATGGGTGTTTATTCGTATTTTTAGATCTGTGATATGTATCTGCACTATGCGATACCAACACAGATAAGATGTTGCCTTTGCCTTTAAAGAGTGAATTGTCCACATTATCACAATTAAATAGTTTAAATGAAAAATAAGATTAAGTGCTTAGTAATACGGAACACATTGTCAAGAATTACAAGCGGTATTTATGTGAACTGCCTACATTTTCCTTGATTCCTACTTCTCACTCATAAGCTTCAAAATCAGATGAATCTCTATTCTGCTTTTAAGTTCTCTCAAATCCATTCAATTATCATTCTCATACTCTTCTTGCATCTCCATAACCTCCTGATCAGTCTGATGGGTGTCTTCACCTCATAACTTATGCATGTTTTACCCACTCTTACAGTGCTGCCGGACAACCTTCCTAAAAGTAAATCTCATTTGCTCTTTCACTTACCTAACAACCCTTTAATGACTTAACACAAAGTCAGAAGTCCATGTGATCTGGTCCTTGCCCAGTTTTCCAGCCTTTTGTCCTACACTTTCAACCACAGCATTCCATATAACAACCATGTGGAACTATAATCAAGTCCAAAACTTTGACATGCGCTCTTCTACTTTTCGGTTTTTGCCTATATCTAAAACAATATTTGACATGTTAATGGATGTTGCCACCTCTGCATGAAATAACATCATCTACTTACATTTATCATTCATGTATCAGACTTGATGTAATTTCCACAAGAACTCCAATGGCTCCCCATATTTCTCCTGTTGTAGGATTTACGCATTGTTAAAGTATCCCTTTTCTCCAGTAAGCTGTATAAATAATGTAATTCTCTCTATATATTTGTTTGGTTTGATTTTTGGATTTCATTAAACTTAAGTCTGCTTTTTTTTTTCTTATTTTGTTACACATGTTGGAGGCAAAAAATATATATATATATATCGTTCATTAAACTTAAGTCTGCTTTTTTTTTTTCTTATTTTGTACACATGTTGGAGGCAAAAAATATATATATATATCACTAGTGCCTGCCTTCTCCAAAATAACCCTCCACTAAGCATTTGATGTGTATCCTTCAAATCCTTCTGTACATTTGCATACATATGCACATATATACACACATATAAGTAAATAAGATCATATAATAGGTACTGTTTTGCTCTCCTTTCTTTTAACTTAATATGTCCTGCAATGTTGTATATATAGTTCACATAAGATTATATAATTCCACTTTGAAGCTAAATAGTATTATATTGCAAAATTTATCAAAGTTTATCTACTCATACCAGTATTGACAAGCATTAGTCAGATTTCTGTTGTCTGCTATAATAAAAAAATTACAGAAACTTTTCTTGTAATGATATCTTTGTGAACCCGAGAAGATATTTTTGAAAAACGTAGTAGCAGTGTAGCATTAAGAAAGAGAGTTCTGATGGCAAACTACCTGGATTAGTTCAAATCCTGGCTCCATGTAACCTCTCTGTACTTAACCTCTCTATAGTTTCCTTACTGTAAAATGAGGATTATAATAATAAGACATTCCACATGGAATTTTTTGACACTTAAATGAAAAAAAAAATGTATAAAGCATTTATAACAATGTCAGGTGAATATTAAGCACTCAATTAGTGTTAGATATTTCTGTTATTATTAGCCAGATATATTCATAGAAGTAGATTCATTGGATCAATGGATACGTATACAAATATTTTGGTAGATATTTTCAAAATTTCCTTCCAAAAAACTATAACAATTATTACTCTCACTAACAGTATACTATCAACACTCTAGATTATCTATTTTTTAAATTTTTGTGCACATATGTATATGTGTACATATATGCATATGTTTATTTATATTTACATATATATACTGTTTCTTCTTTCACATTACTACTAGCATGAAAATTTTTTTTTGCTATTTTTTATTTGGATTTCTTCTTTGCATTTGTATCCTTTGTTTGTTTTACCATTGGATATTTTTTATCCTTTTTCTATGTATTCATAGATTTTTCTGTATTCTGATAATTAATCTGTCTGTTATATACATTGTAAAGGTTTTCTACTAGACTATTACGTTTTAACTCCATTGATATACAAAAAGATATTTTTAAAAAGAATTTAATCATCGAAGTAAAATCTGTTTGTCTTAGCCTTTATGGTTTTTCTGATTTTTTTTTCCTTTTTTTTTTTTTTTTTTATTAAAGCAGACACTCCCAAGCCTAATACATTGTAGGTGCCCCAGAAATATTTATTGAATGATTTAGGTTTGAGTTTAATAAAATGTATGATTTTTATTTTAAAGTAGTCAATGATTTCTTTGTGCAATAAGCATGAGCAGAATGGCAGAATCAGATAACTCCCCTTATTTTTATCCATGGAGTATAAGTAAAAGTACCAGCTATAACAGTTAAATTTTAAATAAATCTATTAATGTGATTATACCAGTTTCAATTACAGTAATTATTTCCAATTTTCTTGAATGTAGTCATGCTCCATGAAGTTAATAAGCAGATGGTATCAATATATATTTATTTAATGTTACAATTAAAATATTGACTTTGACAGTAAGGGTGATTGTTGTATCCTCAAAGTCTTTGGCAATTCAGCAGCTATTTCAGATAAAACCCTTCAAATAATTTTATTATTATCAAATCTGTGTAGTTTCCAAGTACTGTTAGAATGAATAAATTATATAGATTTATTCACAGAATAATCACCGCCTTCTAGGGTTTAGATATCAAAATTATTTACACATCTAGTTTTTGCTTTTTCCTGAAACAAAGCATGTGTAGATTCAGTCTAATCACTTTGTGTGTGTAGAACTACAACAATATTCTGAAATTTTCCATTGGTACATTCTACTCCAATTGGATTGAATTGCTTATCAATTAAGATTTGTTGAACTAGTCAAAGTAGAAAATTCAACATTTTTCAAATTTGTGCAAATGATCAAGAACACTCGTGTAAGATGTATGAATTTTTACTCTCAAAAGTTAGCTGAGAGTTGTTTGATATGAGTACTAAATATGAAGCAAACATGACTCAGGTACACACAGAGGCTTTATCATACCTACTTTCATCTTGTTATTCTTCAGAGTGCTCCCATTTCATTATTTAATGTTAGCATAACTAAATAGCTTAAAAAATTATATAATTAATTACATTAAATTTCAATGGTAATCCTTAATTGAATTGAGTAGATTACTCTGACACTCAACAGCACTCATTTATTTTATATTTTATATTTAAGTTACTGGTGGTCAGGTGGTTACACACGATTGCAAATTTTTATTTCTAATACTCTCTGGCTAAGTCACTAGCAGTAGGTGTTCTGGTGGATCATCTTTGCCTGGATTACTATGTTATACTCATCTTTTAGCAATTAAAAATAAAATATCAGTTCAATTCTGCAATTATTTAGTTACATATATTCTCAGGAAGATGTGCAGAGTCCAGGATAACTTTTACAGAATTAGGAAACCCATCCTTTTCTAGATTTTTAATGACATAAGTGGATTAAACTTCCCAGATGTGCTAAATTGAGGCTGTTTAAAATGGTCCCTTACAAAAGAACAAAAAACACCAACCTCACACTTGCCTACCAGACACTAAATAACATATTATCTCAACATTTTAAAATTCACATTCCCTTGGGAGTAACTCTCCTTTAGCATATTAACACAAATTATCTATAAAATATAAATTTTATTTTTATTAATTATCTTTATTCAATAGGATTATAAGATGAAGAGAGATTTGCTGCAAGTCCTTGGTAGGAAGGAATGCTAAACAAAGGATATAGGCCAGGATGAAAAGGTACATAAAGGAGACAGGGCAAGGGCTTTGCAAAGGGAAAGGGAAACAATTTCTGCAAGGTAGGATGTAACAAATAGGCTTTTTGCATAATATTATCAGAAGTAGCATAATATGTAGTGGTTATACTTATTGTGGAATTGCCAGTGCTTAAAAGCAGATGATCGCCATATTGAAAACTGTCTATTAGCGGCCTGATGTGAGAGTGCTGCTTTAGACCACGTGCACACATACACATAGAATTATTAACACATAGTGAAGTAAGTCCTAATTCTGTGCTGATTGTCTAGAAATGCTTATGTTTTAATTGCAGGAGATATGAGCTAAAATTATTAGATTGTTATATTTTACAAATAGATTTAAAGTGACAAAATAATTAGATTTTATCTAATTTTAAGCCTTTATCTTTGGTTAGGTTGGCTCAGCAAGTAAATTTTAAATTATTTATGATATTAACAATTTGAATTAAGGTATAATTCTAAACATATGAGAACACTGGTAAAATATGTCAAATAGTTAAATCTTTCTAATTTATATGGTTGAAAATAAGATAAGTGAAGATAGTGATGATGTTATTATTGAAAGTCAGTTTGTCAGAACCATCATTACTCGGTGAGCTCCATTATGACATCATTTCAATTTTTTAAAACTGTTTTGTGTTATAAACTTTGTAGATTCTTGGCATAAAGTTTCTATTAACAAAATTTGAAAACAGTGATCAAATAGCGATTTTATACAACAATAATTTAGGGTATTTTATTATTTCAACACAATTATGTTTTCAATAAAAATTCTTATTGGAATGAAAGAATATATATCTCAAGTTGTCTGAAAATGTTATTTAATTGATCTCAGTGAACACTAAATTAAGTATAACTAGCTTTTGACTTATGGAAGGAATTTCCCACTTAACTGGGAAATAAGCTGTGAGGAGGGTGCAGCATTTTTACTAAAAGAGATTATTATGTGAAAGAGCTTAGACATTTGTATAGACTCAGAAGATATGAAATTATAAGGAGGCAATTTTAAGTTCTAGATCAAGAAGCTTTCCAGAAGTATAATGTATTAATTTGCAGTGAAGTTAGCTTCTTGTTTCTGGAAATAATTCAAACAGAGACTTGATATCTGTCTTTTAGAGATGCTCTAATGAGGATTTAATGAAAGGTTGGATTTGTTTCTTATCAGATCTCCTAACTCTAAAATTTTACCATTAGAGAAATTTATACATCAGTGAATAAAAACATTATATTTATTAGCCCCTGGATTACATTGAAAGGAAACAGATTTCAACTCAACATGATAGACTGAAGAAATTCTAGAAAATTCTCCAGCCATGGGCCAGGAAGCCTTGAGGAGGGTGACTGTAGATCCCCATTTGCTTGGGATAATGTATAAATGTGTATCTTTTCCACATAAGAAAACTCTGTGTGTGTGTGTGTGTGTGTGTGTGTGTGTGTGTTCCAGATTCAGAATCGTTTGGGAGATATTGACTTATTTCAATTCGATTTTTTTGACTTTAATATACCGTAGCTTCTCTAGCAAGAATAAATGTGCCTTACCTTAAATATGGGAAGGAAAAAACCATGTCAAATTCTCACTTTGGTGGAAATATTATTATAGA
>NW_006442484.1:29433974-29436974 GCF_000325575.1 Pteropus alecto
GAACTAAGTAAACATAACATAACATTTGCCAGTATCTTTCTTTCCAAACATCAAAAGTACTTATATAAAACTATTCATAATCTCAGAGGTAACATATCTTCCATTGTGAAAAACCACCTCCAGAGTTAATATAGATAGCAGAAATTCATGCACTTTCTCACTCTGCCATTAAATTCCTATGGCATCTATTGTAGTTGATATTCAGTCAACCCTGAAAGAAATTCTGAAATCACATTTTCATCTTATCTACGTTTATGTCTGCCAAATGGGTGCACAGCTAGTGAACATCTAGATGTTCATGTGTTCAACAATAGAACACATAAATCAGATGAAATCTTATGAAATAAAAACATTTCCCATAGTCATGGGTCTTATTTTTGAGAAATTCTATGTAATATCATACTAAACTATTATTTCTATGACTAAACTATGGATCAGTATTTGAAAAATGAACATTTTTAGGAGGAATTGTTTATCAAGATTAGGCTTTCCCCTGCCAAATTTGTAAAGTACACAATTAGAGCATATTTATTATCTCATATGAATGGTTTACCAATCTAAAGTCTCCACCTTTTACAATGAAAATATAATTACTTCATCGTCAAACAAAATAAGGAATCTTAGAAGCCAAACACTGATGGGCTGAAGAACAACAGGGAGATTTTGTGTTTACTGTGCTCTATTTTTTTCCATTGAACTTTCCCGTGTTTCAAGTCACTGTATTTTATTAACAAGGAAGGAAAGTAGTGAAGTATGCACTTCATAGCAGGCTTCTAAGTGATATGTTCCATAGGGATGTTTCCCAGATATGTTCGTGTGTTTCAGGTGCTACATATAGTGTGCTCACAGAAGTCTTTTTCCCCATGATGTCAATAAAGAAGGATAGAGAAGGGTGGAGGCTATACTTCCAACTTCTTTCATTCTACCATCTTTTAAAAATCTAAATATAACCTATAACTGATTTATTCTCATCCTATTCTGTTGTCTTCTCTGTAAATTAAAAAATTAACTTTTGATCAAACATATCCAGAAGAAAAGTCTTAATCCAGTACCAGCTATGTAACCTGGAACAAATTATGTAATATCTTTATACCTTAGTTTCTTCATCTATAAGTTAGGAATTTTCATAAAAATTATCTCAGACAATCTAATTTTTGAGATTTTGAGATTCTCATTTATTGCACATATTCCATTTTTATGACTATTAATGAATAAAGTATATAAAGATATTGGAACTGTATTTGAGACATACTAAGGACTTAGTAAATTATAAATAATAATAATAATGATAATAAATATCTGTAGAAAATTTAATTTTTTATTTATACAAAAATATGTATTTTATTATATTCAGAAAGTCATTTAACATGTTATTGATAAAAAAAAGATATGTGAAGAAATATACTGCATAATGAAATGACTCTTTTATATAAGAATTTATTTGTCTTGCTTTAAAGTAATCTTTCTAAACTGGGGGCAAAGATCATAAACTGCTTCAAAAATCTGATGAAATATATTAAACTATTCTCAGTTAGATACATATGTACACAACTTTATTGACACAGATTTAGAATTTATGGAGGCTTTGGTTCCCATTTGTGGGATTGACAGGAACCCAGGACCGCTGGTTTAGGAAAAACTCTTTAGATTTACTCTCTTGACTTTCATATATATATTATACAGCAGTGTTACCTATAGGCATCAGAGTGCACATTATATCCTAGTACTTATTTATCTTGTAACTGAAGTTTGTATCTTTTGACCACTTTTCACCTATTTCTCCTTCCCCTACCTCCCCTTCCTCTGATAACCACAAATCTATAAGGTTTTTTTTTGTTGTTGTTGTCATCGTTTTTAGGTTCCACATATAAACTAGATCAATACAGTATTTGTCTTTCTCTGTCTGACTTACTTCACTTAGCGTAATGCTCTCAAGGTCCATTCATGTTGCAGCAAATGGCAAGATTTCCTTGTTTGGGGATTTAAAAAAATTTTATTATTTCAATTACAATTGACATTCAATATTATATTAGTTTCAGGTGTACAGCATAGTGGTTAGACATTTATGTAATTTACAAAGTGATCTTCTCAATATGTCTAGTATCCACCTAGTACCATATGTAGTTATTATAATATTATTGACTCTATTCCCTTTGTGTACTTTACATCTCTATAACTATTTTGTAACTACTAGTTTATACTTCTTAATCCCTTCATTTTTTTCACCCAGGCCCCTAACCTGCCTTCAGTCTGGCAACCATCATATATATAATAATATATCATTTTTTATTATATATGTCATTTTCCATTATGTATATCACAACTTCTTTAACTGTTACTCTGTCGATGGATACTTAAGTTATTTCTATGTCTTAGCTTATAAATAATGCTTCTATGAATGTGGGAGTGCAGATATATTTTTGAGTTAGTGTTTTCATTTTCTTTGGATATATTCCCAGAAGTGGAATTACTGGATCATATAGTAGTTCTATTTTTAACATTTTAAGGATCTTCCATACTGTTTTCCATAGTGGCTCTACCAGTTTACAATCCCACCAACGATGCTCATCTTCATCCATCACATCCTCATCCTTCACATCAGCATTTATTATCTCCTGTCTTTTTTTTTATTTTTAATATTAGTTTCAGGCATACAACATAGTGATTAGACATCTATAACTCACAAAATGATCACCCCAATAAATCTAGTGCCCCTCTAATACCATACATAGTTATTACAATATTACTGACTAAATTGCCTATTCTATACTTTATATCTCCATGACAATTTTATAACTACCAATTTGCACTTCTTGATCCCTTCCCCCTTTTATTATCTCCTGTCTTTTTGATGACGGCCATTCTAATAGACATAAGATGATATCTCACTGTAGTTTTGATTTGCATTTCAGTAATGACTGGTGATGCTGAACATTTTTTCATGTACGTGTTGGCCTTTTCTATATCTTCTTTGGGGAAATGTCAGGTCTTATGGACATT
>NW_006442484.1:29437273-29532595 GCF_000325575.1 Pteropus alecto
AGAATTTTGTCAGATGGTTTTATAGAATCCTAACAAGTATCTTCTCCTAGAAGCCTATTAACTTTATTCATGGCTATTTCATTAAGCAGGATTCATTTAAAAATTTTTAATTTTTTTCCTATTTTGAATATGTAACACATTCACAAGGTTCAAAAATAAAAACAAATTACAAGGTCAATATGGAAAAATATTGACCTAACTCCATTTTCAACTACCTCATTCCTCTCTCATACTTTGTATTATTTTCTCCTGAATCTTTCCAATGAGAAATCATTGATTTTTATATAATCAAATTCATTTATTTTTCTGCCTTTTGGTTTATGCTTTCGAAGATTTTTAAAAAAACATTTTCTAGTATTTTTCTAGTTATTCTATCCTTTAACATTTGGTTAAAGGAAATGAGATATTTTATTGCCTTAAATATTCTAAACTATGTCTTATTCTTACTAACTTTAAAATCATATGCAAAGGATACAACTTTACTAATTTTGTAATAGAATCTGATCTTTGTCCCCTGGAAATTATTTGAGCAATGCAGTGCATGAAGATTTTTGTTTTTATATGGTGCTATATTTAAATAACACAGTTTGAGGACCTTTCACAAATGATTTGGCAAATGCTACATCAGAATCTTTTATGCAGCTCTGGTCTGTGGAGATAAAGTAGATTGATATGCATGAGAAGTCTATAATCTTCCTGGAGGGAAGGAAGCAATCTTCTTCCAAATTCCATATTTAAGGGTTAAACTAGAATGGCCACAAGAAGAAAAGCAAGTTGTAAAGAAGATAGGGAGGACCAGGGGCCAATCCTGACCTTGAATCAGAAAAAGGGAGTGTGGACAGTTGTTCTAGTACACAAAGCAAAGATGAGCCCACCAGTTATAATTGAGATCCCCTGGGGCTGGTTGCTCCCTGAGGTAGTGTGGTCATTTGAGACTAACAAGTGGGATTAGTAGCTGGGAATTCTTCAGCCCTGCCATAGTGCTCTGGACATGGGCTTCAGAAGTAATAAGTGATCAGTAAAGAAATTCAACCTGATTGGTGAGATGCTTCACCCTGTTAAAAGTGTTTGCCTCACTTTTATTTCTGTCTCTTTATGGAAGATCCAGCCACCAATCCTCCCCAAGTCCTGAGCTTGATAGCACTGTTCCACTGTAGTTGGAAACTCCACTGCCTCATCTCCACAAGGCCGGACCTGGGGGCATCCTAGCTCTCTGTGGAAGCGGCTGGGTGAGGAAATTAGGTGTTTCCTACTAAAGAGTCTGGGCCAATTTGAATAGAACATCCTCAGTTCTGAACCCAAGCCTGATACATGAACCAGGCCAGCCTCACAGAACAGCAAGCTACTAAATTGGGGCTCATGGCCGTCCAAGAACAGAAAGTTTTGCTTCCACCTTCAAAGTGAGACAATTATTCAAGGTCAGCTTGAAGTGCCAGTTTATAGTACTTTATTACAGCAGCCTGAACTAATTAAGATCAGAATCTGCATTTTAACAAGATCTCTGGTGACTTGTGTTCACGTTAAAGTTTTAGACAATTAGTCTCTTATATATCTCCTCTGGTTGTCCCTCTTGTTTCTTCTGGCTCCTGTAATAGATGGCAAAAATATTTTCCAACATTGAACTACTTAATTATAAAGCTTTATAATATGATTACTTCATACAGAAAGGGATTCTTGGTAATAATAATAATATAAGGCTCCATGTTAAATTTGAATGTCAAATCAGTAACTAGAATTCTTTGCTACCTCCGCATTAGAGGAACGAGATTGGGCTCCTGCAGATTCAGGCACTCAAGTTCATGTGAATAAATAAGGATAAATGAGACAAAGCCTGGAAGGAGATAGATCTTACTACAACTGGCACCAGGGTTTTGACTTTGCCATCTAGGAACTGAGTTACATCTTTTTTACCCACACTAAGAATCCCCTAGTTTTACATGTTTAAATTTTTCCTTTAATCTTCTTTGTATAACTTATTTTTAAAATTACCTTTTTAAAAAATAGGTAATTCCTTTTAATTATGTGTAATTATGTATATATTGCCCTTTATTGTTTTGCTTTTTCATTATGGTATATAAATATCTCAGGCATATAGAGACCATCTGTGAGGATAACTTATTCTCTAATCCTTTGGTTTTCTTTAAACATCACCTGAGAACTTAGAAACATTCTGAGGAAAGAACTAGGAATTTGTGTTTAACAAGTCTCCGGGTGATTCTAATGGGCACTAAAACTGAGAACCACTATTGTAACCTTCTGGTCAGTGTGCTCCAAGTACCAGTGGCATTGTCATCATCTGTGCTTATTAGTTATGCACAGGCTCAGGCCCCATTCTAGACCCATTGTTGTGGACTGAATGTATGTGCCCCTCAAAATTCATATGTTGAATTAACCTCTAATGTGCTGGTATTAGGAGGAGGGGCCTTTGGGTAATAATTAGGTCACGAGAGTAGAGCCCTCATGAATGAGATTAGTGCTCTTGTAAAAGGAACCCAGAGAGCTTTCTCATTATCTTTTTGCCACATGAAGATACAACAAGAAGCACCTAGTTTATGACTTGGAAGAGTGTTCTCATCAGAACTGGACTGTGCTGGCACTCTGATCTCGGCCTTCCAGGCTCCACAACTGTGAGAAATAAATTTCTGTTGTTTATAAGCCAACTCCACTATCTGCCCCACTCCATCTATGGTACTTTGTTATAGCAGCTCAAACTAAGACACCACTGTAATATAGAATGCGTATTTTAACAAGATCTCATTATTCTTATACATGCTAAAGTTTGAAAAACACTAAAGTCTAGTAAATATTATTCAGTTTCATTTTGATCTCCTCTGGTTGGCTCTCCTGTTTGCCTCTGGTCCCTGCAATAGATGCAGAGGTTTTTCCAACATTGAACACCTTAATTCTAAAATCAAATCAGTAAGCTTTATAGTACTACTACTCTAAACCTAAAGGGATTCTAGCCCCCTCATAAAAATATTCTCAAGACTTCCTGTTAAATTTGAATGTCAGATACATGACAATATTTTAATGTATATCCCATGTAATAGTTAATCTTGGGACATATTTATACTAAGAAATTATTGTTGATCATCTGAAATTCAAATTTAACTGGACGTCCTGTATTTTTATTTGCTATATCTGGCTTCTCTACATATAGTTTAAAATTCCCTTCTTGAAGTGCTAGTAATTTCTGCCAGCATTAATATGAATATTTGCTAAAACAGCCATATCTTTTTACATTGTAATTTCTTATTTTCTTTTTTGTTTGTTTGTTTTGTTTGTCCTTGCTGTTTTGTGCATTTTTTAAGAAACAGAAGCTGAAATCCTGGTCTCTACCTTCTACTAAGTTTACCTTTGTATGCCTTCAAAAGATATAATTGAGTATGCCCTATCTTAAACAGGAACTGGCCTTGAGATACAAAACCCCTAAGACTTGTCAGAGAAAAGACTTAAAATTAACGTTAGAAAGACAGAAACTAAACAAACATTTTTGGGGAAAAATATTCTCCAACATACAAAATTCAGTAGCATCTAATTCTCTGCAGAAAGTTAAATCTTTCAGATGCCAAGGGCAGATTTCACGGCTAAGTCAGTCTAGCTTTCCCATCAAGAGTCTGTTGATTTAACATTCTTTCTGCTGAATCACTGCTAAAGATTCCTCTAGTCTTGGGGGATAACAGGTAAAACCTGATTGAGTGGCTTTTTTTGTTTTTAGGGTAAAATTGTCTCTGCTATAATTTGTGGTGGGGAACTGCAGTGGAATACCTATTCGGTGCTGGGGATGGGGAATTAAAACACTTTCCTAAGGAAATCTCTTATTGGCCCCAACTCCATGTGAAGATGAAGGGCACTTTTATTGGGATGAGAGCAGTAGATGGATGAGAGCACTCTTTATTTTCAGTAATATATTTTAGAGTCTGTCCCTGTTCGCCAGGTTTTCAGAACTTACATAAATTACCTTAATCAGTGATATTACTACAATTTAAACTTTTACTACAGGAGTACTATTGATGTGTAATTTGTAGTTTCTAACGAGAGTCTCATAGAAGATAATTTAAGGGATATACTGCTAGCAGTGCACTCCTCTGGATACTTAAAGTCTATTTTTGGATCAAATTAGAACACCACAGAGCTGTAAATTTGATTATATTATTTTGGCAAAATAAACTTTTCTGAATTCTTTTTAGATTTTGCCTTCAAATATTATCAATTGTCATAAAATATGTAGCTCTGCACATTTTGATTCTCACATTTTTATGTTTGTTTTCCTCATTTTTCTTTCATGGTACATTTATATTATATTTATATTAATTTATATATATAATAGAGACATATTGTTTTATTATGAAAACCAGCATTTGTGTGATAAAGTACTCTTTAAAATATAATATAAAAACAAACATTCTCTACCCAACATGTTATTTAAACACTAGATATTGATTGTACTTTAAAAGCATCTGTATACTTAACTGCATCATCTTGGCCATCGTGCTGCTAAAATTCAATGCTATCCTAAATTTTGTGATAAATATGCTATTGCTGCCTTCTCTTACTGTTTTTTAATTTATTTTTATTTATTTATTTATTTATTTATTTATTTATTTACCACATTTATGTTTATTTGCTTGCTTTTGACCTTTCATGTAACTGGAATTATTTTGTATGTGCGCCTTGACTTATTTTTTGTTCAATATTATGTTTTTAATATTGATCCATATTGATTATTTTCACTGCTGCATAGTGTTCTATGGTATGATTATATCATAATGAATTTAATCCTGTTACCAAATGAGAACATTTGGGTTGTCATCAAAGATTTCTTATTGCAAATGGTGCTGCTGCAAATATTCTTTTACAAGGCTCCTGGTGCACAAGTACCAGGGATTCTCCAGGGCTGATGCTGAAAGTGGTCCCCAGACAAGCAGCAGCATCACCTGGAGCTTGTTAAAAATGCCCTATCCTGGGTTTACTGAATCAGAATCTGCATCTTACTGTATCTCTCTATGGCTTCTAAAGTTTGAAAAGTACTAACTAGTCTATGAAATATAGCTAGTGAAACTGCTAAACAAGTTCATTTTTTTTTATAAAATAAAGCCCAAATTTGTTGTGTCAATATTTTATTTCTACCCACAAAGTTCCCCTTGCTCCAGCACTTTCACCAACAATAATATTGTCAGACTTTAAAATAGTGTCATATGGAGAGGTGAAAATGGCATTATTTTTTATGTATTTCTGATTATCAATACTGTATATAAATGCAATTGATGTTTACATATGAATCTTTTATATAGTCATCTCGTTTATGAGGTAAAGCATTAATTATTTGTTGGCCATCAATATTTCTTCTCTTTAAAACTTGTTCATAATTTTGTTAATTTTTGCATTTATTTTTATCGTTCCCTAATAGATTAAAAAGGTTTTTTTTTTATTTTTATACTACTTTTTTGTTGATTATAGGTATTGAAAGTATTTCCACAGTTCGTGGTTTACAATTTTAATCTCTTTTTGAGGTTGTTGTTTAACCGAAGATTTTATTTTTAATATAGTTATCTTTATCAATTTTTTAAATGGTCATTAGGTGTTTTTGTTTTGTTTTGTGTGTGTGTGTGTGTGTGTGTGTGTGTGTGTGTGTGCACTTTACCAATTTGGCTCCTCTAGACATCTAGTCATCTACACTTTTGGAAACAGAAGTCATTGTTAAGTTCTCATACGTGGATCTACCACCCCCTTAGTATTCTAGCTAATGAGTTCTCAGCAGAAGGAGTGCACAGACAAGAGAAAAAATAGCCAAATGAGAAACAAAGATCAATTATTAGAGCCAGGTAGATGATATGCAACTGTCTCAAAGCAAGATTCCAGAGCAGACACAATCTTACGTAGGAACGCAGTCAGAGGAAATAAAAGCATGAGCGTGCACGCACACACACAAACACACACACTTAAATGCAGAAAGAATGACCAACACATGTTCATTAACAACTAGTAAACAAATGCTAAAGAGACTAGCATCTCTGTCCCTGCTTATGGAGCCCAGCAAATCCATCCATTAGTATTATATGCTCAGTGAATGTTTGGAACTGAGCCCAATCAAATTTGCACTGCCTACCTCCACAGCTGCAGGAGGTGAGGGTTGCAAAGGCAATGGGATGAATATAAAATCATTTTTCCTCACTGTCAGCCAAAGCAAAATATGAGACAGACATAAATCACCTTTGTGTGTGTATATATATTATATACACATCTGTTTTCCTTTTTCTCTATTAACCTGATTGGGCTATAGTCAAGAGTGAAGCTAGTCTGATTCCCAGCTTCATAATGTTTCTCCTCTGTTCCTTCTGTGTATTTGGGGGACCAATAATTTGGGCATGCAGCTCTTGCTTCCAGAAATCTCTGAAATGGATCTCAATAGGATATTAATTTCTATTCAGATCACATGATACTACACATCAAAAAAATCACACTTTATTCTAGCCCCGTTTTAACATTAGGTTCAGCTATGTTTTCTGATACAGATCACATGAAATTATACAAGTTCAAATAACAAAATGAAGTATGACCTAAACCACTAATATCTAGCTCTTGGAATCAAGTTGGTAGCTGCTTCTTGCTACAAAAATAGAGAAGAGTAAAAGCTCTATTTGTGAAAGAAACGAGTTCTGGAGGCAAATGCCCAAGGCAATCTTCATGAAGGAATAAATTCATTTGACTGGTATGGACAATTTAAACAGCAGCTATGTGTTGTCTCTGATCTATTTTGAGCTTGAATGCAGTTGTAGTGGGTTGCATAATTTATTTTATCTTATGGAAAATATTTGAAGTTATTACCTCCTGGACTCAACATTGAAAATACTATGCTACTCACACTTCACTAGATTCAGACACATTTAGCCTCTGTGTCTTTATCCATGCTCTTATTTTGAGTCAAAATATCCTTATCCTTTATTTATCAGAAAAATGCCTTCAAGATCCTGTTCAACTATTGTCTTTTTGCTGAATCTTCTCCCATGGAAATTTATCTGTAGCCTTACAATTGCATTTATAACTATGTTTTTATTTACATCTTTAATTCAATTGGAAGCTCCTCAGGGGCACGGCCTTTGATTTGTTCATACTTCTTTGCCCAGTCCTCAGCACAAATGCTCTCCTATATATACATAGGAGAATGGGCAAGTGGTAAATGAATGACTGAACAAATAAATTAAATTAGTGTTTGGTTTTTCAACCACATTTGAACACTATGAATTTATAATTTGTATCTACTCACCTGATACTGCCCAGCCTGTAAATTGCTTCAGACATTATGACCTATGAGAAAAGCTAAAGGAATTGGTGGTATAAAAGAAGAAAAAGCTGAAGGACAAAAGAATTGAAGGTGTCATTAAGTGTATATGGCTATAAATGTTATATATGTACATGCATATGAATGATGTGTAAATAATAGAGATACCTATATCTACCTCTGCTGAGTCTAGAAATGAGGAACATCAACCCTGACATTGTAGCCAAGTGGTTACAAGACCTCTAGTCTTGATAAATCTTTGAATCTTAATGAGTCTTAGCAACTCATGTATAAAGTAGGAATAATAAATTCTTCCTTAGCTACCCCACAGAAAAAATGAATCTCTAACCAAGTGAGATACTAAAGAGAATGATGTGGTCCATAAAGCTACATAGTTTGCAAATGAAATATCTCTCTCTTTAAAGTAATATTCTTTATAGGACCCTATTTTCTAAATGATGAGAGTTCAAATTAATAAGTTGAAGGGCCTCCTTACAATAATACATGTACCTAAAGGACAAAATAAACAAATAAAAACAAAATAGAAACAGACTCATAGATACATAGAACAAACTGATATTTGCCAGATGGGGGCTAGGTGAAAAAGGTGAAGGGATTAAGACGTATAAGTTGGTAGTTACAAAATGGTCCTGGGGATGTAAGTACAGCATAGGGAATGTAGTCAATAATATTTTAATAACTATGTATGATTCCAGGAGAGAACTAGACTAATGGGGGGAGATCACTTTGTAAATTACATAAATGTCTAACCACTATGCTACACACCTGAAACTAATATAATATTAAATGTTAAAAAACAAAACAATAATACATGTATCTCTTCTAGTCACTCACCTAGCCATGGAGATATCACCAGGACATGAATGTTTTCCGGCCCTATGGGCTAGTTTTCCTGTGCTCAAATTTGTCAATAGCTGCAGCCCACCTGCCCCCTCTCCCAAGCCAGATTATTGATGAGCTATGTGTCAAAATAGGCAAATTTATGAAATTATGTTAATTCAAGCCTTAGGATGAATGCCAAAAATTTATTAATTTTCTTATCTGTTGACAAAAGGAAAGGCATGAAAAGTAAGAAATCTTAGTTTCTTATATGTGTTTTTTGTTATTCAAATTTTTGTTGAGGGACTATAAAAAGCACACAGGTGTGTACTCCCTCCTCTTGCAAGCGTTCCGACATCTCACATCTCCCTTTCCTAATTCTTCCTGAGCAGAACTAATCACTCCATTCTCAATGCTTCTATAGGATTGCCCAAATATTGGTTTTAAAATATCATCTTGTTTTGGAATGATCTATTTGAGTCTGCTTTTCCCCAAAACAAGGAAGTTTTTAGGAAGCTTGTCTTTTCCTTTTGTATTTCCAAGACCTGACTAGCTTTATACCTGAGACTCAAGAGGGCCTCAGGACACATTGACCCTTGAAAAATAATGGAATTTTTAACTTTCCTCCAGATCCTTTAGCGTTAATTACGCTATGAAAGAGACAAGGAAAAAAAAAGATGTTGAATACATGGCAGAGAATAGAAAGATTTGGGGGTGGGGGTTACTCACATGATCATATTTTTCAGAAACCTTGTTTTTAACTTTCCTCCAGACCCTTTAGCGTTAATTACGCTTTGAAAGAGACAAGGAAAAAAAAAGGTGTTGAATACATGGCAGAGAATAGAAAGGTTTGGGGGTGGGGTTACTCACATGATCATATTTTTCAGAAACCTTGGTAATAGTGGAAGGCTGTTTAGCTGTTTCACTTAGTACTGAATGAATGAGAGTTTATCACTTGTTGAAGCGATGCTCTCTTTTCATGTAGATACATTGATGGAAGGGACATAAGAAAGAGAACTACTTAAACAAAGGACCATTATGAAGAAAGGTCCTGGTAGTTTGTTATATCTTTGGTGTTTTGGCACTGTAAGGACTCAGCTACAAAACAAATAGGAAACTTGCTTGTGAAAGACAAATGGATTTTATCTGTACAGAAAGCAGAGAAATCCTCAACTTCTGAAAGGAGAGAGTGAAAAACAAAATTGTAACAACATAAAAGAAATGTGATGCCTCTGAAATGATGACATTGTTTTAGAGACTCAGGATAGAGCTAAGAAATTTAAAGCCCTAAGCTAGAGGAAAATTTTGTAGTTCTATTTTTTGGCACTAAATTTGTATCGCAACAAAATGTATATGAACAATATTTTATTTCTGTTAACTCAAACTTATTTTCTTTTTCAACAAATGTCGGACTAAAAAATCATATTTCCTATTCTGAGTTACCACATAGAGATGAATAAAGGCAAATAAGCAGTTAGGATGCAGTTGAAAAGTAGAAAGTAAGTTGGAAAAATGTACAACAGAATATATAAGAAGGTTTCTGAAAATAGTTTTAGGAGGCCAGAGCAGTCTTTCTAACTGAAGTGATTTCTAAGTTGAGATATAAGTGATGAGCAGAAGTTAGCCAGGGAAAAAGGAAACTAGTGAGAGAACAGGGTTTTTCTGACAGAATGATCAAAGTTTGTCACTGTAGAGAATTAAGAGAAAGCATGATGCTTTTCATGAACTGAAAGTGAGAAATATGATTGGAAAAGTAAAGCAGCAGCAGGGAATTTATCTCAGAGGGCAACTGGATGCCAGTGAAAGACATAGTGGAAAGTCAATTGATTTTATTTAGTTGGAGAAATCACTCTGTTATATGGCAGAAAGATAGGAGTGGGGATTAAATTGGAGGCTGCAGGATGTTGTGTTCTAACCCGTGTAGAATGTTGATAGCCTAAATTCATATAGTAGTAACAATGGAGAGATGTACACAAGTTCAGGAATATTTTGGAGAGTATAATGACAATAGCACATTTTCTAATGCAAACAAGCGTGTAGATGATTACCACCTTTGTCTGAAACAAGGCCCCCAGGAGAGTGTTCTGGGGGCAGTGGCTGTAGGGCTTAGATGATAAGGACTGAAAACCCATATCAAGTACTTGACATCATTTGCTGTCTTATATTTGCAGATTAAATTTCTCCAGTGCTGAGAATACTTCTAGTTTCGATTCAGTTTAAAGATTGTATATTGATTTTGTAGATATCCATGAATTTTCTCAGTGGATGCTATGAGAATACTTAATGAGCTTATGGTGTGTAGAATGCTGTGGTATCTTATATGGTATTTCATAAGTGAAGGCAGAAAAAAAAAATCTCAACAATTGTGGAAATGATTTTAAAATATTTGAAATTAGCTATAAGATCCATATCTTGAACATTAGTGGAATGAAAAAAAAATATTATATCTCTCTATGGCAAAAAAAAATCTTATGGAGAATCTTCTAGAATGTCATTTTATAAGGAGGTAGAATGGAATGTTAAAACACTCTCTGAAAGAGGAAGAGAAGAAACAAATGTCCATGAGGAGACCTAACAATGAGAATTCAAAAGCAATATAAATGACTGGCAATGTGATTGGCAGCTCCAACATAATGAACTCAGCTGTCTGTGAAGCTTTGCAAGTTACTACAATTGTAGATAAAGGCCTCTCTGATATTATCTTCCACAATTAATATCCAAGCAAAGACACTAGATTAGTTTCATTCGTTAAAACAAAAGGCTAGTTTCAAATGAAGCATCAGCTGCCACTTGCAGATTTGGTAGGAGAACAACTCACTTTTCCCTTTAGCAAGAAGAAATATTCATTATTTCAATTTGTCTAAAAGAAGGGATAAGCTACTAATTGCCTTTACAAAGCAGGAACTATTCATTTATGAATACTAGTCATCACTGAACTCTGATATTTTGAAATTTTTTGGCATTTCTTTTTTAGTTAAGCAGAGCTATAAAGAATTGCTATTTCAAATGAATTCCCAATTAATATTATAATATGAAATATCAGAGGAAAGTAGGACAGTATTATAGAAAACATATGTCTGCACAATTTAAGATTTGCAAACTTCTTTGCTTTCTTCAATGACTTTGATTCAACAAATTATAAATGCTAAACATCACTCTTTTGAACTCGATAATATAATTATATTTCTTACTTTCAAAGAGTAAAGCATTCTAGATAAAGCATTTATGTACTTTCTTTAATGCAGGACTAGAGCAACTGGCTAAAGAATCCCTTTAATCATTAAACCACTTACTTAATCACTTTTAATAATTCAGATTTCTTTATCATTAAATAAATGTGTCTATGCAGAAAAATAGAAATAATTTTTTTAAAAGACAATAAGAAACAACTGTAACTCTAATACCAGTGATAAAATCTGCAAACATTTTTGTATATATTCTTCTAATCTCTAGATAGAAAAAAAGAAGAAAAAGAATTAACTTACATGCCTTGAATATTTTTTCATTCAGAAATTATATTTATACTTCATTTTGGCTGTACTATGTTACATTATATGGAGTAATAAAAATTATTTATTCAAACTCTAATTACTGGGATTCTAGGTCATTCAAAATGTTATAAAAACATAGCAACGAATGTTTTTGGAATTAAATTGTTGCCTATTTTTAGAATAAATCATTAGAAGTTAAAATGTTAGAATAAATAGTAAAATAAAAGAATCAAGTTTCCTTATGATCTAACAACTTTATCTTTCATATCTCCTTTAAATCTACATTTGTGTCTTTTTAATGTCTATTCATTAAGGATCTACTTGGTACTTTGTTAGAAGCCTTAGGGATTCTATGATAAATAATGTATAGATAATGGCTATAAAACAACATATGTCTATCAGGATGAATGACAAACACCAAAGGGCTGAATAGCATGATTAAAGGTTGGAAGAAGGAACTGAATGCCACTTGCATATAGAGCTATCAAGCAAACCAGAAGTCTAATTGATTAAATGAGCTCCTGCTATGTTTGGCATTAAAAGAACTGATTGTGAGGGGCAACTGGAATGTGTATTGGTAATAATTTTAAATACCAGATGCAGTTTGCAAAGTCAAGGGTCATAGACTTTTTTGGTCTTCTAAAAGTGGCCCTCACCTGGCTAACCCAAAGATGATTAGGAAAACCAGAAAGCTTTGCCAACCCAGGCAATTAGAGATCATGCACACGGGTGATAACTGGTTTACTCCAATCAAGGGTATTCTTGGCTCCTAGCTCATTTGTGAGACCCCAGGGGTCAATTTAAATTGCAAGTCATCAGTTGGGTTTATTTCACTTGTAGAACCTCTCCTATTAAGCACCAAAAGAATACAAGTTACTTTGTAGGTGGAATGTTTTTATTTAAAAGTGTGGTTATATTTAAAGGGTGCTTTTAGAATTCAATTTAGAATTTGGAGAGGATGGAAAATTTCCTATGTCTAAGCAAATTTAATAAAACCACAAGTCTTTTTCAATATAATCATAACGTTAGTTTGAGAATGGTCAAATTTATTTTCTGATTAAAAACTCATGGTAGAATAACCAAAAACATGTTTCATTATAATTGTGGAGTTATTTTTTTAATATATTTTTCTTTGAGCAATACATTTCCATGTAAGATATAGTACATATTGTAGTTTAATATATATACATATATTAAATGATGCTAATAATATGTATGTGTGTGTGCATATACATATATATATACACATGTATATATATATGTATATGCACACACACATACATATTATTAGCATCATTCTACCCTACTAGGCATTTTGGTGAGCTGTGGGGTTTTTTTGTCACAGTTAATTGTTGCAATATTGGTTTGAGTACTACCAAAGTGTCTTATAGAAAATTTGAACTGAATTATACTCAGAGTTACCAATTTAAAATTTTTTGCCAACTTCATAGGTGAAAAGTCTCTCATTGCTTTCATATGAGATCATTTTTTTTTTTTTTTATTTTTGCCCAATGTCGAGTCATGTTTCATTTGCCAACAGCTAGAATGGAAACATTTTCCCACAGAAATTGTATTTTAAGGGTACCTGGGATTTGTTTTAATCAGGTATGGTAAAGCATGGACATGAAAACAACTGTCATGGAGAAAGAAATTTATTATTTTCACAGATCCCAAGAAACAATAGATGTGGCAAGCCATGCAGGGGAGCTACTTAGAGACATATCAAGGTCAGTCAGGAGGCAGAGGGAGTGAGGAAAATGTTGACAGGAGTCTCTACTGTGGTTTCCATGGGAAGGAATAGGCAAGGCAGACCTAGGATTGGCTAATTTGAATACTTTCATCACATTCTAGTATATAGGGGCTGTCCCTAGTCATCTGGTGTTCAGCCTGGGGTGATGAGGACAAGTGGATAGTAGCCCTGGAGTGTGAGAGCCCTGTAAAAGAGGTGGTTGTGGGTGCAGGCTTTGTATTTGTTGGTTTGCATTTGACAGGCACTTTCCTGGTAGATTATCTACTATCTCTAAAAAGTAACTAACCCTCGATGGTCAGTCCATCCAGGGTCAGCAGGGTTCCAGATGTCATAGGATCGGAATACAGAAAATAGAAAGATATGGATAATCCAAATTGGTGTTAAATACGATGTGTTTAAAGAATGAGCAAGAGTGTGTAATGTGCTTGAGGAGTAAGGGAATCAGACCAAAGATGAGATGATTGTGAAAATTATTTGTTCATTTGTTAGGCAGATATTTTCTGAGAACTGACTATATGTTAGGCATTCAGTCACGGACAAAACCAGGCACAGATTCTACTTTCACCTAACTTACATTTTGAACCTCATTTTCAAACATATTATATGAGTGTAGATTTCTTATAGTTTATATTAATGTAAGATGTTTCAAAACCAGGAGTAACTAAAATGCATTTGGTACATCTATCATATTCTATATCTTTTATATATGATGGCTTCTCCAGGTTTTCAGGTTTGCCTTACTCTTTAACAGATATAATACTGTATAAGTTTATCATAATTTGGGAGAACTTTGGATAATTGGCAAAGCTCTTTTTGTAGTGACTCAATAAAATAATGAATATATTTTAGGCTAGTGTTAAAATACTGTTACATACTTCAGTACTTACAACACTCCATTAATAAAACAAGAAGTGTGTATGCTGGCTAAATGGGGTGTTTGAAATATACTCACTATTTGGAATGATATTACAGGATTTTTCCCCCTAATAATGTTCTTTCACAGACATGTTTTACCGGAAATAATGAATATAAAGATTAGCATTTACTGGGTGGTTTTAGAGGGAGTTTTAGCTTTGAATTGTGTTCAGTTCACACACAGAAATGGATATCTATTTTAGTGACAATGGATATTAAATGGTTAGGTTTTGCCAATCACTGATTTAAATTCTGGTATCCAAAGAATGATTTGAACCCTTTTTAGTAGTAAAAACTCTATTTTGATCATCAGTTTTGGTATCCGAGCCTTCTCTCTAAGTGTAAACCAGAGTTGCTTAGATTGATGGCTTAGCTCCTGGTGGCTGGAAGGGATTTTTACATTCAATCTATCAGAGGTTTATTGGTAGATAAAACATACTTTCAGTTGCAATACATGCCTTGTGAACATATATTTTATGTTGGTTTATCACAAAAGATATTTTGCAGGTACATTTGATTTTATACAAACTGATTTTAAAAGCAGCTATCCTATTTCTGTCTTCGAATGATAGATAGTGAAAAAATTGAAATGTATGTAGCATTGAACTGCTAGAACCTGCTGACACTTCCTAAGCCAACCAGAATAGTACTGTCTTATTCTTATTGCTTGTCTCTGAGCAGATCTCTATTACTCCAGCTTTCTAACTTGGTTAGGAAACCAAGTTTCCCTCATATCTTATCTTTTCTTTGCAACTCCACTAATCCTCCTTGAACCCTTTCATTCCTTTTCATCTTACCTAATCTAAATAATACACATATATTCTTCAAATGCAATACATGAAAATTATTTGGTTCTTAATGCCACCTGACATTGTTTTCTTAATGACTTTAATAAAATGGTTTTTCAATTGATTTATTTTATTGTCCTTTGTGTAACCTGATGTACTATATTGATGTCGATGGTAAAATTGGATTTTTTTTTCAAGACTCCTCCTTTTCTTCCTCCGTAGCTGGAGAAAAATCACTATATTATCGACTTGAATTTAGATTCTAAACTAGTTCTTCATTAAATTCAGATTACAGAGTTCATGGGATAAAAATATGTGAATATAATTGAATCTATTACCTATTCTAAAATGATTAGTAGAAAAATATATAGTAACTTTTCTTTGTAATGATCTAATGTTGAACAGTTTTTATAGTCTATAAAATATATGCAAAAACATTAGTCATAATTTATCTTCTCAATAATATATTAGTTAGGCAGTCAGAGAGTATTTTTATCATATATATGTATTTATGTATATATGCATATATGTATACATGTTTGTATATAAAAATATGTATGCACGTATAAAAAATATATTTTTATCTTTACCATGGAGATAAAAATTTGAGTCATAGATTTTGAATTTACTCAACTTCACACAGCTATAAAGTGATATATCCAAGGCTAGAGCTCAAAAATTGTGCCTCATGATCTAAAGAATGTTCTACTCTCTTTTTATTTTAATAGAAAATATAGGCATGCACAAAGAAAAATAAAGATCACTCACAATCCCAGCACCAAAAGGTGTTCAATTATTCAACAAATACCTTTTGAATTTCTAAGATGCCAGGTACCATTTTACTCTACTAGAGGAAACACAGTGAAAGAAGGAGATAAAAATATGTGCTCTCATGGAAATTACATTTTAGTAGGATGATTTAAATAGTTAAAATGTACAGTATTTGTCAAATGATGGCAATGTGATGGAGAGAAATAAAGCATGGAAGTACTGAGATCAGAAGAGTGAGAAATAGTGTGAAATTCATTGGAAATCAAAGAATGCCCCATTGAGAAGGTAACATTTGAGTAAAATCCTATGTTACAAGCATTAGATGCAGTATTCCAGACAGGGGTGTGACTGCCATGCTTAAAGTACAGCAAGGAGACCAGTGATGCTGCAGCAAAGTTAGTAACAGCAAAAGTTGAAGAAGATGAAGTCAGACAGATTGGAGGAGGAAGTAGAAAATATGGGTGAATTATGTAGGACACAGTAAGGACTCTGGTATTTTCTCTGAGTGAAATAGAGCCATCAGATTATGAACACAGGAGTGATATGATCTCACTTAGATTATAACAGATCACTCTGAACCTAATATTGAGAAAAGACGAGTATGTCCAAGGGTGAGGAGAATAACAGGGAGAGCTGAAAATCTAGTGAAATAATTCAAGTGAGTGATGATAATAATGGCAACAGTAGAGATGGCATGAAATTATTCTGTTCCACATATATTTTAAAGATAGAGCCAAGAGTATTTGCAGGTGGAATGGATGTGTGTTGTAAGAGAAAGAAAAGAATTAAAGATGATTTGGTTTTTGGCCTGAACAAATGGAAAGAGGAGTTGCCATAAATTAGAATAGGAAGATTATAAAAGAAAATGGTTTAAGAGGAAGATCATGGGTTTAGTTTTGGGCATATTGAGTTTGAGATGAACTTTCGACATACAGGTAGAGATGTTGAATGGGGTTTTTGAAATATGAATCTAGAGTGCAGGAAAAATGTTCACGCAAAAGATGTAAATTTGGGAGCTATCAACTCATAGGTGATTTTCAGGTCAGGACACTGGATGAGCTCACCATGAGAGTAGGGATAGAGAAAATGAGATCTTATACAGGTTGAGTACACTAATGATAAAAAAGGTAATTCACTTCTCAAAAGGTGGTTGAGTTATTAAGACAGCACATAAGGAAGAAAAAGTGCATAGTAAACATTAATCTTAAAAATTTTCTAAATCACCTATAAATTTCAGTGCACATAGTATACATGGCTTGGTTTATACCAAAGGCTGTCAAATTACAGTCATGAAGACAAATTCAGCCTTCTGTCTGTTTTGTTTGTTTGTTTGTTTTAATGGTCTGTGAGCTAAGAATTTTTTTTTTAACCTTTCTAAATGGGGAAAAATCAAGAGAAAAATAATATTTTATGATACATGAAAATTCCATAGAATTTATGTTTTAGTGCCTATAAAGTTTTATCACAACATAGACAGGTTCATTTGTTTATATATTATTTAAGGCTGCATTAGTGCTAAAATAACAGAGCTGAACAGTTTCAAGAGAGACTGTATGTCCCACAAAACCTAAAATATTTACTATCGACCCTTTACCTAAAAATTTGCCAAATTCTGATTTATATGATTTTGTACAGTAAAGTACATTATATAATTAAGAGTATATATATATATATAAATTATATATATAGAGAGAGAGAGCGAGAGAGAGACAGAGAGACAGACAGAGAGATAGAGAGACAGAGAGAGAGACAGAGAGAGAGACAGAGAGAGACAGAGATACAGAGAGAGGGAGAGAGATGCACAAGACAATTCTGTTGGGTTTTAATTTTAAAAATACATTTTTTTATAAAGCACATCTTTAAATTGCCTGAGTTAATCTCACCATACTTACTACCATGTCTTGAGCATCTGCTATGTTTTGCAAATTATTGCATTTATTATGAATTTACTATCCCCATTTTACAGACAAGAAAGTTGAAGGTCAGAGATATTGAATAAGTTATCAGAATACAAACTCAGGCTGATCTGGGTTTTAAGTCTGGGCTCTCTTTTATTTTACCATAATCCTGCCATATAGAGCTAAATATATGGGGGAAATGACACCTGATATACTATTTACAGGTCCTTTAAAACTAAATACAAGAGATTTGGAGACTATTCAGAGGTTTAGAAAGGCAAGTGAAATGATTTTTAAGAAATACTATATTAAAGAACTGTTAGGTGCTTCGAAGATTAGAACTATTTTTTTTTTTTATGGGGATGGGGGTGTTGAGTGATGTCAGTCAATACATATATTTACTAATTTATAAATTCATTTTAAGAAAATGGTCTTCATAGACACTTTCCTGGGATCTGGAGATAAAGTGGTAAATGATACATTCCTTAACTCCAAGAAAAATTAAAACCAGCGGGCAGATAAACAGGCAACTTTATTATGATGGAGGTAAAAATAAGATGTGCTCATAGACCTGATATATTAGAATACTAGAGTTTTCATTTTTTAAAAAAAAGGTGTATTTAGATATCTATTCCTACCTTTGGAATTTTCATCAAGAAGTCAACAAACTACAGCCATATCCTTTCCCAGCATGCTTTTTGTTGCATCTGTCAAACAGCATTCTGACTTAAATAAACCTTACTTATGATGAGGGCCTGGAAGTCCTAAGCCGTCTTGAATATGCTATTCCAAACCATGGCTACAACATTCTGTACAGTAAAACAAGTTCACTCATGATTACTGGTATAAAAAGGAAAGAACAGGAGTCTTCCTAGGGATTTTGGTTGCATAAAATGAGATAATAGATTATGAAAAACTTTGGGAAAAAAACATATGAGCTATTCAAACTTGGGAAGGTAGCTGCTCTTACTGTTGTTACTATGCCTAATTGAACCCCTGAGAAGAACATTTTGCATTTTGAGAAGACATATGATTCTGTCACTTGTCTATTTACTGACAGAATATGTCAATGTTTTGAGTGGCACCTTAGTTGCTTGGAAATATGAATACAGCTCCAAATATAGTATTTTCCCTCCCTTTTGCGAGTCTCATGCCTCATTACTTGATAGAATGTTTTTAAAAAGGATTTTATGCATCCTGTCTCTATGATCTTTACAAATTCTTTATCAGGTAGTGACATTAACCTTAGATCTAAATTTTTCTGCTTATAAAGCACCAAAGACTGTTTGCAAACTGTATAATCACAGGGTGTAAATTTAAAGCAAATTAACTTATACTACACAGCTTACAAATAGGAGTTCTTGCTTGTCGACTGGCCTGACAAAGACTTTTATCACACCATTATGTTTATGTTACTGTCATCCTTTTATCCTAGAACTAACAAATAACATTCTGACAGTGTAAAAGGACATCTGATTTTTTTTGTATGTGTGTGGAAAATAGCCCTGAGCTGACATCAATGCTTTTACAAAGGAATTAAATAAAACTGGCGGAGATATTAGTTTGACATCATGGGGAAAAATTGTTAGAATGGATTATATTCAAATCCATTATCCCATTTAATCTTTACAAAATTCATGTAAATCGTCCCTATTTTTCATATGTAGAATCTAGCTATATGCCTGTAGCTACATAATTAAGAAATGGTAGATGCAGAATGAAACCCAGGTTTTACTTTCTTTTCTGTTCTTTTTCAATGATACAGTCTTGCAAAACTACCACCCACAACAGAAAATCCAAGTACTCTCATTTCTAGGGCATTCTCATTATATCGTCACCATTAATCATTAACTACACAGACAAGAATTAGTTAAGGCAATTAGCTGGTGAGAACTTTAGAAAGGTATATTTTAATGGCAGATAGAGGGATAAATCTGTGTACATGGGCGGGAGAAATTTTGAGCTTGAGAAGAGTTAGCTAGGATTGGGGGGTGGGCTCCAAGACCATGGGGGAGTATATTAAAGGCTCCAAGCATACCGTGGTTAAAAATATGGGAAATATTTTGAGACTCAGAACAATACAGAATTGTTGTTAAAAAACAGACTGCATGTGTTGTACAACTTTACCCCAAACTGGAAAAGCCTTAAGAGTCACTGTTTGGAATTAAGTCAAGAAGGATTGGATTTACTATGAGCAGCCTTTGTATATCTCCTGAGACAAGATTATCCAGAGATCTTAGATAAGCATAAACTTCACTCCTAACAGTACTCTTGATTAATGAGTGATTCTTTCTACCCTTTGCTATTCTTTCCTGACGCCTTAGTAGATGAGAAGTGGGTAAATAATTCCCAAATACCTGGAGCATGAGACAGATGATCCCCTGAGATCAAGATCAACCCCGCAGAAAGAATCCAAGCTCTCCAAATGGTTCAACAACTTCCCATGTTCCCCGAGTTTAGGGTCCCCCTCCCACAAAAAAGAAATAGCCAGACTCTAGGAAATGTATTTCTCAATAGAATAATCTGCAATGATAAAAATGTTCACTGTGGTAGTGACTAGATGTATGTGCCTATTGAGCACTTGAAATGTACCCGCAATGATTAAAGAACTGCTTAACCCTAAGACCAAATCACTTTTGAGATCCACTGAGGAATGCTAAAGTGACATAAACTCCAAGTAATCCTGGAAGTTCAATCTCTTATGGGATCCCCACTAACTGGGATGGAGATCCTCAGAGATGATTTATAACTATCAACATAGTCTCAAGTGCAAGTGTCCATCTCTTTTTTTGAGTCAGCAACTTTTTTGAGTCAGCAATTTTGTGACAATGCACTTTCACTGCAGCCTCACTCCTTTAGCAAGGACATTTTTATCCCACTGTTCCTCAAACAGTAAAAGCTAAGAAAACTTCATTTGCATGTGTTTACTCTCTATCCACTGCATCCTCTGTCCAAAATCTCTATTATAGTCTACAGGAAAACCTTATTCTTTATCACTAAAGTTCATACATTAATACTCTAGTAGAAAAATAGAGAACCTTAGTCAAGAGACTTAGGTTCAACCCCTAGCTGAAGTCTTTACTGGCCTTCTTGGGAAACTTGGGGGAAGAAGTCTTTCAGTCCCAACATCCTTATTTTTAAAAATGTAATAATGTGTTTTACAGAATTATTGAAGGGATTACATGAGACAAATATATATGACAGTGCTTTCCAAATAAATAAATAATAAAATGCTAGGAAAATGTCAAAAGTTATAGTTGCTTTGTCAATCATCTAACCTTTTTCTCACTAATTTGTCCCTTCTTTCCATTTCTAAATTTATATCTCTAATAAATTCACAGCAGACATATTTTTAACCTACTTTTAAATATAACTGTGTACATTTACTGCCTAATACTTAGATTCTCTCTTAGACTCTGATCAAGTATCTATGCAACTTAGTTTCCAGAAATATTTTCAAAAAAAGATTTAATATATAATTCTATACTGCAATGAATTGTGGGTTTCACATGCCTTATTGTAATATGAAAATGTTTGTCAACTATTCCAAATCATCTTAATCTAATACCTAATCATTTTATGTAAAAATTATAGTTAAGAATAATATAACCTTATTTGGAAAATTTGAAAGTTGGGGAAAATCCAATGTTAGAAAGTTAGAGATTTTTTTTATTATTATTATTATTAGACGTCCTCACCAGCAGTAATTATTATTAATTTAAATTTTAAAATAACAGATGAATAATCCTATCTCAATATTTTTGTTTGTATACTTGTATTAAGAAGCATTCTGGATATTTTCCTTTATATTTTTTTAATTGCTGTATCTTTTTTGTAAAGTCTATCTTTGCTCTTGTCTATTTATTTATCAGGGCCTTGGTATATTATCAATTCATGTGAGCACATACTATAGAAAAGATAACAACCCTCAATCTCTCATATTGAGAGATCGTTTATAAATATAACATTTATAACTATGTTATAACTAGAACGTTTTATCCAAATGACGTTTTTTCTTATTTTAGTAACATATTTTTAGGATATGGCTTTTAAAATTTTTATATACTCAAATCTATAATTATCGTTCTTTGTAATTTTTTTTTCTATCTCTTCTCAACTTTGTAAGTCATCCACCCTCCAGAGGTTTAACCAATTAATTAATGTCAAATTTGGTCTTTCCATACCAATTAGTAGCCTACATATTTTGTTTGTTCCTAACTCTCTCTTTGCTCATAACTTTGAAGCTAATACTATTAAGAGGTCATATTATCAGACGAAAGTCACGGAAGAGAAATGTTTAGTGTTTTTAATTCTGCCAGGCTGAAATGATGAACAAAGATTATGGCCATAGATATCCAATGAAGGCAAAAGGGCTAACCAAGTACTACAGTAGGTACTTGGCATGTGCAACCTTATTTCGTATTCACTATAACTTTCAGATGTAGGTGTTATTCTTATTGACAGAGAAGCAATTGAGCCTATGAGAGGTAAAGGCTATAATCATACAGCTAGAAGAAGCAGGGCTCCTAATCCAGATCTAACTAGCTCAAAGACAGTATTCTCTTCACCAGACTGACATAAACTCCAAGTAATCCTGGAAGTTCAGTCTCTTATGGGATCCCCACTAACTGGGATGGAGATCCTCAGAGATGATTTATAACTATCAACATAGTCTCAAGTGCAAGTGATATTTCTAAGACCACTTGCCTTACCAGCACTTTTCTTTTTATCAGGTACATTCATGTTAATAATAGGATTTTGAAATAGCTAATATTACTGGCCATTGCTAGGAAGTAGTGTTGCTCAAGATTTGTCATGCTTTATATTATTTGATATTGACCACAGTACTACAGAGTTGTAATATATTCCTATATTAAAAATGAGGAAATGGAGGCTCAAGGTCATAGAGTTACCGAGTATTGGAAAGGGGATTATAGCTTTGGTCTTGTTCCTAGTTCTTGGCCCTTAAACACTCTAATCCTGCTTCGAACTACTTTGTACTGTCTTATACTTTAAGGGACTTTCCAGAGATTTGAGAGTGAAAATACCTACTCTTATAAGTCGCTGTCCCCACCAAAATTTTTAGCACATTTGTTTGATTAAGCATTCTTAATATATTCACTGCTAAATTAATAGTATTAGTAATGCTTAATAGTTTAACAGTGTTACAATGTTCTTTCTTTGTTTTAAGTGTACTCTTTTTTTTGGCAGATTTTATAGTCGAGAGCAAGCTTGTCCTGGAGCTCCTTTGAAAAACAGTGTGCATTCCCTCCTGACAGGAGTGTTGACCCTTAAGTCTGTCATATTCATAACAAAACCATGCCATCTATTTCATGTTTGGGACTGGCGTGTCTCTGCTGTGCTGTGAGTTGCATCCCAACTGTGTGTTCCAGCAGGGGAATCTCTTTTAGGAAGTCCCAATAGCATTTTATACTAGACAATAGGAAAGCCTTCACAAAGCAGTTCCTGACACTTTTATTCTACAAGGTCCTGAAAATGCAGTTGAATATCTGGCTTTCTGGAATCTGCACATTATTCAGAGGTGAGCATTAATGATGAAAGAGCACAGTCAGAATCAAACAGAGCCTTTCCAAAACTTTTTAAAGGATTACGGAAATGAAAAGACTAGTGAATTCCTTCGAATAATTCTCCCTTTCTCCATTTCTCACTAGATTTATAGAAATGAATAGTGTGATTTCAAGATTCTCTTTATTGCTGATTATTAAAATACCTTAAATATCAAATTATTTGAAAATGACATAATATTCGAAAATACCACAACAACTTGTATTTGTTCTAGTAATCAAATGCAATTCTATAGAGTACTAGGAATGTCCCAATGACCGTTCACATGAGCAATCATCAGTAAACAGTTTTGTAATTTCCAAGGAGAGAACCGTAAATTGGGAACCAAAGGATCTCCATTTAATTATCATCATCAATAATCAAACACTTAAATGAGGGAATGTGTCAGTGGAATTATCCTGCTACAATTTCCCATCTGTGAAATATAGATAAAATACAGCCATCTTATCTTGCTTGCAGAAGCATTGCAAGGATGGTCTTAGTACCATGTAAAATCATTTAAATAACTTTTAACAAAAGAGACCGATGTCCAAGTTTGTATCCTCTTTGGCCAAAACATAGATAAAACATGATAAACATTTTTTATTTATAAATATTTTCTTAAGAAGGTAGAAAAGATCAAAATGTTCTTTGCATAAAAATCAAATTATTCATGCACAACACTGCTGTTAGATCCAACATTAAAGCTATCACAAATCTCTTTTCAGTATGTGGTTGACCATGGCTTAATTTACTGTGAAATTATTCAAACTGGGAAAGACCAAGACTGGGAAGTGATGTAAATCCAAACCCTAGGGTGACACAGGTGCAGAGAAAGAAGCCAGGAGGGAAGAAGATGGGCATATCCACAAGCGAAAGCGAAGATGCCCATTCAAACAGACTTAATATCCTATACCTATGGATACCGGTAATAGGTGGCCATCCAGGCCCACAGGCGACATAAAATGGATCCAGTCTTAAGTAAGCTTTTCTTGCACATGATCGCAGAGCATGGCAATGCTGGATGAAAAGCAGGAGGGCTATGACTGTCAAGTCTGTTGGAAACTGTGCTCGTTAGACTGCGTACAGATGAGAAATAGATTTCAGCTCTTTTAAGTGTTGCTAAATCCAAGAGAGAGACCCAGTATCCTAGAGTCTATGAGATGCAAGGACATAGAAGAAAGCAGGAGCAACTCTATTAAAAACAACATTAATTCAAAGTCAGAATAGCAGTAAGGGTGACTTTTGTTTATTCACTTGTTCATTCAAAAAAATAATCATGGGTTTTCTACTTGTGTAAATGAACATACTGGTTTTAGCAATGTAGAAGTACAATGTGCAATAGCTCTCAATGTTCGTAGTCAGGTTAGGAGACACCTGGATAAACAGACAGGAAGTAGCATTGAGAGGCAGGGACTTGAGGCAGTGGGGACCTGGCAAAGGCTTATTAGAAAAGTTTACACTTAAACTATGTCTTAAATGACAAATAGAAACTAGTAATTCCACTTCAAGAAAAATATTTAAGACAGAGAAAGTGTGTGATCTTTTCATTTAAAATGTATTGTAAATATTATATATATATGCTTAGTTTATTGGAGAACAGTAAGTTAATTACCGAAGATTAAGATTGTGGATATGGGAAATGGAGTTGGAGCTGGAGGTGGGGAAGTTGAGGATGCAGGTTTTGAAGCTGAAGAGAAAGTTTACAGTTTTATGAAGGTTCACATATGCCCATAGAGAGCTCTAGTCTTTATCATGAAGAATATAGAGAGGCAGCGAAGGACTTTAATCCACAGGAATGTCTTAGCACAATTTAGTTTTGACTCAGTCTAAGCATTAATGGCAAGAACATGGAATATTTTTTGGAAATGGTGTTGTAAACGTGATTTTATTATTTTGAAAGATTTCAGATTCAATAAAGTTGAAAAAGTTCATTTAGAAACATGAGTTAGCATTATAATCTTGCATCTTATAGAAGTTTGCAGTTGTGAGCTTCTAGGACTGAATTGAAAAGAAAAATTCAATAAAGACCAGGGCTCTGTTTTATGAGATCATTCAGTTACTAGTACACAAATAAATCTCTTATAAGATTGTATTGATCCATGCATCTCTATCACAAGGAAAAATATAGGTTCTAAACACTTTGATCAATAAAACAAGTAGTTTTATGTAAGTGTATAAAAGAAAAAACTAAAATACTCATTAATCAAACATAGATTATAAAAATTTCACCATTAGTGTTCATTTTTCTTTGAAACAAAATATTTACTACATGTACTATCTCTTAGGAAGTCTAAATATTTCATGTGAAGTTTTTCCACATTTCAGTTCCTTGAGAAAATTTTTCTTTCATACTTTTTCAGTGTTGTTTGATAATAATCCACAGCTAATTTACATATTGTTTCAATTTAGAAAGAGTACTTAAACACAATTTTATTTGGCTGCAATCCTCACGGCAGGCTGTAAAATAAATATCATCACTCCTTCTAATAAATGAATAAATAGAAGGCCAGGGAGGAACAGTATCACTGTACCTGCCTCAACCCCATTTCTTTAAGTCAGCCTGCCTCCCCTAGGCTCTAATAACCTATAAGGGAACCATGAATGTGCCATTTCAATCGCCTCCCCACAGCCCTCACAACCTGCTCCTGTTCTGGGCCAAGTTCTCTGTAACTTTGTGCCAAGTTTGGTTTCCCTAAAACTTGTCTTTGATGCTCAAATAGATAAAATAGGTATTTACGTTTATATACCTCCTGAAAAGTAAAATGTGTAGCCTTCTAATCAACAAATGCTGCGGTTTATTGAGGTGCTTGCTAAGAGTGTTACAGTTCTAAATGCTGTTTATGCATTATCTCATTTGAGGCATATTCATAACTCATGAGATAGGTACTTTTAATTTTCCCAGTTTACAAATGAGAAATTTGAGGCTCAAAAAAGATGAAAGAACTTCCTCAAGTCTGCCACAGAGGAAGCCGTGGTAACAGAGCTTGAACTGAATCTAAGTCAGCCTGACTCCGTGGCTCATATCCTTGCCAACACTGCATTCCCTCCTCTTTTCCAGGGCCACCATTATAAGAAAAGATTGCCTATACCACCACTGAAGTTCCTTCAGTGTACCTCCTGCTTAGTTAGTGTCTCTAATTGTTCTCCTCTTACTCTGTCTGCTAAAGCTTGTTAGCCTCCCCCAGTACTCAGAACTTGGCAAGTCCAGTGCAGAAACGAACTGGGAGCAACTTCTCTGGACAACACTGAGTTAGTCTTACTGGTAGTATCTTACTAATCTTGTTGCTCTGCTTCCTTGGCAGTTGGAGTCTTATTTTGAATGACAATTAGGAAGGGAGCACTGGCCTGTTTCTCATGTGACTAGGTAATTTTCTTATAGAAAGTCACCGAAAAATCATGAGTTTTGCACTACAATGACCCAGTTTCAAACGTAAACTCAGCTGTTACCTAGTTGTACTTTTGTCAAGTGACTTAAACTCTTTGAGCTTCATTTTACCTTCTGTATAATAAAGATATAATAAAGATATATATAGATATATATATAGATAGATAGATAGATAGATACATATATATAAAATTAGGATTATTATCAATTCAAATTAAATAATGGAGATAGAGGACATTAGCATAATGACCCCTAAATGGTTAGCATACAATAAATGTATCCTATTATTATAATTCTTAACCCTATCTTTCCACACCAATTCTCTCTTGTGTACTACAGCTCCTTTATGTCTGGGTTCCTCTACTTGAATGCTAGTGTTTCTAAACCTGGGACCTCCTGTTTGTTTCTATAGTACTAATTTTCTACCTCTCTGGATCTCTGCTATAATCCTTCCCAGATAGAAATTAGACTCAGTTGGAATTTAATAATCATAATATAATTTCTATCTTCTGTGGACCGATTTCGAATTTACAAACAACATTTAAGCTTTAGTCCCTATGCACCTGTCAGTAGAATAATGCACCCCTGACTTAGGCCCATACCCAGCTCCATGTCTTGTCTCTTCCCAAGCTCAAGTTGTAATCCCAATAGATATTGCCTATACTAAATACTTTTAGATTTTATATTTGCCATCTCATTTGATTCTTACAATAAGTCAGTCGAGGAATTGTAACAGATAATATTAAGAAATGCAGGCTTGCCTTATAAAAATAATATTTAGTCAAACCATATCTGAACATTTTTTACTCACACACAACAATTTCTTATGATTCAATCTAAAATTTTCTTAAATGTGCAAGATATGAGTTCTTTTTCTTGGATTAAATAGTCTTGGTTTTTTAAAAAAATCAGCATAGGTATGTGTAAATGTCACTTTATTCTGACATTAGAGTATTTGCTACGCTGAAATAAAAGAAGTCATCTTTAAGCTTTCTCCTTTGGAATAAAGCATGGGATTCCAAGGGACAGATGCTGTCTTGACATCGTCAACTGGCACAACATGAAACTCTCCTCAGCTTATTGCTTCCTTTTAGAAGTCAGAAAGCTAAATTACTGGTCATGTTTGAGAGTTGCCTAGATGTTCTTACTCAGTCTTATATGCATCAGTGCTTCTTCAGGCATGTATTCAATATGAGAAAGACTAGTAACCTTTTGTGCAAACCTATAAAACATAGCATTAACCAATTCATCCTTCTTAGCATAATGACTAACACGTTGTAGCTGCTTAATAAAGCTATGTTAACTGAATTGATAAACACATTAACTAAAAAAAAAGATTTCTAATTTCATTCATCCTGAAATATCCTCTTATATGAAACAGCTAAATCACATTACCTAAAACATTAATTTTCTTAAAATAGGTAACATCAATGATGCATTGTGCCTTGGGCACTTTACTTAAAAGTTTACATATTTTTATTGATTTATTTTATAAACCTTAGCACTACTCAAAAATATTTTTGAGTCTCCAAAGTATTTTTTTTCTTTAAAAGCAAAGAATAATTGTGATTATATTTTAATTAAGTTCAAAGCTTGCTTTTAACATGAAAGAGAAAGGTAGATTTTGCATGAACATCCTTTCACTGAAGTTGTGATCAAAGATGCATAGAAAAAGTACTACAAAAATACTGTTCATTTTTTAGTTTAAAGAAATTGCCGGTGCCTCTAACCTCCTCCTAAGGTTATCATTTCAGAATTCTAATGACTTCTAAAATCTTGTAAGTATGGTGTTGATGAGGAAAACAGATTTTATGCTGTCATTATCAAACCATCTTTAATGAATAATAGATACTACTGTCCATATGTTCTCCATATTGAGTTAAAACACCCTAAACAACTTTGTTTTGTGGGGCTATAAAGTCATATAATTTTTTTTAAATGCACTAGCAGTGATGTAACCTTTCTGTTATTCTATCTGAGGATAAAATAGTATATTTCTCCTCAAAATTTTATGAAAATTTTCAAACGTAAAGCAAAGTTGACAGAACTTTACAGAGTTCTAAATATTTTGTTGTATACTTTATCGCATACATATCCATCTACCTAGACTTTTATCTGTTAATGCATCTTATTTTCATTGTATTTCAAAGCAAATTGCAGACATCAGTACACTTCGCCTAAATACTTAAACTCAGTTCTTCAAGTATATAAATACTAAATATCTAAGTATTTAATAGTAAGTATTTAATACTTAAAAGGCACCAACTAAAGTCAATATTTCTTTAGGAGTTTTTTTAAGGTGAAATTTAGATACAGTGGAATATAGCCATCTTAAGTACATATTTCTGAGTTTTGACAAATGTGTATGACTGTGTAAACGAAGACTGTATTCAAAGTACAGTAGTCCCCCCCTTATTCTTTGGGGATACATTCCAAGATCCTCTGTGGATGCCTGAAACCATGGATAGTACCAAATTCTATATTGTACTATTTTTTCCCATACATAGATACCTATAATAAAATTTAATTTATAAATTTGGCACAGTATGAGATTAACTATAATTAATAATAAAATAGAACAATTATCCAACATTATAACTGTAATGAAAGTTAAGTGAATGTGGTCTCTCAGAAAACTAGCATGAACTTCTTTTTTCTTCACAATTTCAGTTAGAAAATTCATTCTTACCATAAATCTTAGTAACTTTAGCATACAGTTTTTTTTTTTTTTCTTATTAGGTCAAGAACTTTCATCTTTTCACTTAAAGGAAGCACTTTACTGCTTCTCTTTGGCATATTTGAACTGCCAGCATCAGTTGCACTTTGGGGCACATTAAGTAAAATAAGGGTTTCTTGAACACATTCACTGTGATACTGTGACAGTCAGTCTGATGACTGAGACTGCTTACTAAATGACTAGTGGGTGGGTAACATATACAGCATGTATGGTATGCTAGACAAAGAGATGATTCATGTCCTGGGCAGGACGGAGCAGGATGGTGAGAGATTTCATCACATTACTCAGGCATACAATTTAAAATGTATGAATTGTTTATATTTGAAATTTCCTTTTAATATTTTTGGACCCAGTTGACCATGAGTAATTGAAACTGTGGAAAGCAAAACCGTGGATAAGGAGGGACTACTGTATAAGACATTACCATTACTCCAGAAAATTCCCCTATACCGTGTCAGTCTCATGCTCCCAAAGGCAGCCACAATTCTGATGCTTTTGCAGCACAGATTAGTTTTATGTGGTCTAGAAGTTTATATAAATGGAATCATATTGTGTGGTCTCTATTGTTAGGGCCTCTTTTATTCTACAGTGTTTTTCTTTAGATTTATCTGTGATATTGCATATGTCAGTGGTCTCTTTCTATTGCTAAATAGAATGCTATTGTATGAATATACTACACTGTTTGTTTATTCTCCTATTAATGAAGCCTGGGTAGTTTTTAGTTTTGTTTGATTTTGTTTTGTGCTTATAAATCAAATGCTATGAGCATTGTGAACATCTGTTTTCACATGATTTGCATAAATATTTAGAAGTAGAATTGCGAGTCACAGGATAGGTGCATATTTATTTTTATAAGAAATAATCAGACCATTTTACAATCCTACCAACAATGTATGAAAGTATGGTTGCCCACATTTTCATAGATTAGAGGTGGTCAGTCTTCTTAACTTTTATCATTCTGCAGTATGTATGATGGTATCTCATTGTAGTTTTAATTTTCTCTCTCCTGGTAAAAAATGATATTGAGTACTTTTTATGTGCACTTATTGACTATTTGAATATCTTTATTTGAAATATTTCTGTTTGGCTATTTTCCAAATTTTTAATAACTGAGTTCTTTTATATTATTATTTTATAGAAGGATTTTATATATTTTATCAATCCTTTATCAGATATATCTTACAAGTATTTTCTGTCTATGGTTTCCATTTATTCATTTTTAAATAATGTCTTTTAATGAGCAGATTTTTTTTTAATTTTGAGGAAGCCTAATTTATCAATTATTTTATGATGTTTCAAGTCATTTTTTCTACCTCCATTAGCAAAGTTATTTTGCTATGTTTGCTTCTAAAAGCTTTATGAGCTTAGCTTTTATATTTAAGTCTATGATCAACTTTAAATTTTTATTTATATGTAGCGTGAGGTAGGGGTTGAGTATTTTTGTTTGGCCTATTGGTCTCAGTTATTTCAGTGCTATATTGGAAAATATTTCTTTTTCCCATTGCATTTGTTTTGGCACCTTTGTTGAAAATCAAATATCTGTTTAAATCCCTATTTATTCTGTATTCTTCATTTTGTTCCACTGACATTTTCTTTTGCCTATATTACACTGCCTTGACTACTGTAGCTTTATAAGTCTTGAAATCAGGTAGTATAAATCTTCTGAATTTGTTCTTTTTAATGATTATATTGGACAACATAGGTCCTATCATTTTAATGAGCATTTAAAAATAATAATTGGCTATTTTACACTGTTGGAAGATACACCAGGAGCTGGCAAAGAATGCCTACTTTATATGAATACTTGTCTAAAGTAATTCAGTTTTTGTTTCTCTTAAGTGTCTATATTTCCTAAAAAAAATTCACTAGAGTTGTGTCATTAATCGATTGGTCATCTTAGAAAAATGTTATGTTTCAAGTATTTCCTTAGAAAGTAGGGATTCCTTAAAATTCCTAATAAGATACATTTCAATTATTTAAACATAATTTAAAGTAATAAAATATGTGAAACTCCTCAAAGGTCATGAGTAACATGATTTCTGTATAGAAATGGATACAAGAGACTGATTACCTAAATGTAATGCCAGTTCTTGAAATGTTCATGTGTTTCTGAACTATTTCTTATTCATTCCTATACTCTGGTAACCCCTAAGATATCTAGTAGTTATCCATGGACTTAATCTATTGTTTCTGTTGGTTATTTTCATTTCTTTTATTGAGCCTAAAAGAAGATGGTATATAGTCTTAATCAACTTGATGGAAGAATCCATCAATGAGACATGTTTAATTCTAGGTACCTAATAGGTATGTGGGATATGTTCATGAGTACTATTGGTTAGGATCCCCAATCCCCTGAACCTTCATCCCTACTACAGATATTGAGAGACTGTATCTCTACTATTATTTTAGTGTGATTATTGTCTCTCTTTAGGCAAATATAGTTTATCTTTAGCTGTGTGAAGCAAATTGTGACTCTTGTTGACATTGTTTAAAATATGTCTTCAGGAAATATAGTTCAGATTTTGGTGGATGATATCTCAGAATGTATATTACATATTACAGTGCAATCTGTCTTTTAAAATAATATGTATGTGAAGTCATATATATATGAAACATAAACATAAGCTTAAAACATAAGCTATAATAAAAGTTTATTGTAAAACTGTGGAAAGTACATTGTTTATTTTCATTGTTGCTGATTACTCCAGAGTTTATTTATAAATGTAATAATAAAATCTCACAACATCCACAGGACAACTTTTATTTTGAGCGTCTGCATAAAATGATTACTTTCCTAAAGCAAAATTTATTTACTTAATAATGTTCCATAACATAAGACGCTACATTCTGAGGTCAAATTGTTTTTGATAATACTGTGAGGTCACATTTTCCTCTTGCTATCAGTGTACCGAAGAAAGGATTTAACATTTTCTTAGTGGTAAAAATCTCAGCATTCTGTCTTTCTTCCTGTCAATATCTTTAATTGCCATTTGTTCTTATTGAGAATAGAATCTGTTTAACCATCAAGTTCCCCTTGAAATTGAAATGGTTTTAAAAATTTCAATTTGACTTCATTTAGGTTCAATATTGTTCCCTAAATCTTTACTAAACACAATTAATTTCTAATGATTTCTCTTTGATCACCACCATTCTATTACCATTTGTGAGCAAAGCCTCGGAATTGTTTTAAAACCTGTTTGCTTTGTTTTCAACAAAGTTATCTACAGATTTTTCCATTAGCTTTCTGCTATTAAGCAAGCAAATTTAAATCTAACTGCTATTAAGTTTTTTCTTGTACTCTTTGGGAGAGGAAAAAAAAAAAAGAAAAAAGAAAAAAACCAAACACGAAGAAATGTGTCTCTGGTGCATTATTCTGATTTTCTAAACTGGAACTTTAAAATCTTGTATTTTTACTTAACAGCCTGAGAATTGCCAGTTTTCAGTTTGCTCACATTGGATTTTAGTTATGAGAAGCCTAGACCCATAGAAAAGGTGCTTTTCAATCAGTTCTTGAAATCAATATAGTAATAAAGCAATACATGAGGAATAAATTATTTTGAAAAAAAAAAAAACTTTGTAGGGTGGATATCATGGAGTATTCTAGCTCATTTCATATTTAAGTGAGGTATTTTATCACTTACACTAAATTATTCTATTTAGAAAACCTCATCCCTGGCACAACTTTTGGTAAATAACCACTATTCTCAATTTAATTGTCCAATATATTCTTTACATCAATATTTCCCAAACTTCTGTCATTAATTTATTTACCTCTTTCATCACTTTTGCCATATCCTAATCTATATTTACTTTTTTCCTTTAAGTTGATATTAAATCTCCCCACAATTTAACTGAAAGTTAAACTATAAAATTATATGTTGATGCATATTAAATATATACTTAGCTATATACTTAAGATATATATTGATATGTTTGTACCTATAAATCATCATGTTTTCTACCAATTCTACAGGTATCTCTGTTTAAGAAAAGCTTTTGTTTGTCTTATGTGATCTATACAAATATGAATATTTGACAATACCTGTTTTTTTTAAAACCTGGAGATTCATTTAAAGGAAATAGAGGTATGAAGACTCAGGCAGTATGTTGAAAAGAACATCGTATTGAGGATTAGATAAAGTAGATCTATCTTCTAATTGCCTTTGTATCTTTTCCTCACAATATAGTTTTGAGTACGTTATTTTCTGAGGCCTAATCAGTTGCATCATTTCCATATTAAAAGTGTAGATTCACTAAGATCTCTTCTAGCTTTTTATTTTCTAACAAAGTCAATGCTTTATAATACTCTTGGATGATGTTTTATTTTTGACAATTCATCTTCTAAATTGTATTGCTATTTTGTTTTTGTTTTGTTTTGTTTTTCTTGTTTTACTGATAAAAGTGCTGTCCTTTTTTAATATGCCATGTGATTTATTGTAACCTTAATAGAGTTTGCTGTTGGTTTGGAATACCAGGTGTATTCGTAGTTTCTCATTTGATTACATGTTCAATATGGGAAGTAAGGTGCTTCTGATATTTAAGGAATGCAAATTTTTGAGTTAGCTGACTTTACTTACTAGCAGGAGGCAATCATGAGGCATTGTGCTTGTGGGAGAACAGTTGGAGGAAGACTTATCTTTGATATTCTCTATAACATTGGACAAGCTAAGCAAATACTCTGGTCTTCCATGTTTTTATCTGTAACAGAGCTATATTTATTAGACCTTCATGAATGTATTGTTCAAGGGATAGCTGATCATTCAGTGGGGTGGTCAGGACATTCTCTAACACACTAATATTATTCACATTTGACATTCAGCTGAAACAATGGCAGGAGTAGATCAATATCATTGGTCTTTCAGTGTGTGTGCCTTATAGAGGATAAAGAATGATAATACGTTGCTTAGTTATGTTCAAATGGGCATTATAAAATAGATTTCCGATTAAATGACTAAATAATTTACAAATATTTTAACAATTCTCCTTTATTTAAATTTACTAAGTGTTCTTTGGTCCTCCATACTGAGGTTCTAACTTACTCATCTCAGAAAATTTTGAGTATATCTGAGCTCCAAGTGGACTATGCTCTTACAAAATATAAATATTCTGTAGAATGTAAAAGTTTTGCATATTGCTTATGAAATCTTTGACTTCTTGAAATTATCTTCTGATTTGCTTTATCCTGACACAAATTACTTTGTGCCCAAAATATATACATTAGCAGCAAGAAAGCTGCTCTTTCAAACAGTGAGTTCTGTTACCATGGAAGAGTGATCCAGTTATCTTTGAAATGATTTTTCTTCCCTCTTATTTCTATTAGTGAAATGCTCATCTTAGAAAAATCTCATTTTTTTAATAAGGTGATTTATTGTAGGTGAATTTTGGTATTTTCAAAGTTTTTTTCTCTACTCGTCATGTGAATTCAGAGTTGGATATGCTTTACTAAATGCTTTGATTAAAGATCAGCAAACTGAGAGATCACTTATCATTCTAAGCTAATTCTATATGCATCCATAGAATTACGTTCACTTTTCTGTAAAATTTTATAGTGTCTTATATATTAAAATAATATCTAGGTCCAAAATCACTTAATTTGATGTTTTCATGAAATATAATAATTTACTTTGAACAATGGAAAAGGTTACACAATATGCAAGTAAGAACCATAACAAGTGCTGTTTTGGTTTTGTTTACTTTTTTATTTTAGTATTAAAAAATAAATCTTAACCATTTTTCAGAATATATCTTTATTTCCTGATTCGATTCATGAATTTGCATGATCTTTGAACAGGATGCTTGCCCAATTTCTTTGCATCATTCCAACTTTCATGTATCTAAATTTACTACTTAGATACTTGCCAAGTGCTGTCTCCAGCTCTTTTAGTGTACAAGAGGCTAGAATGAAAGAAATGTGTGGCCTGCATTCATGGTACTATGAATTTTTTTAACTCACTGAAATTTACTAAAACAGAACCTATTTTTGGCCATTTCTTATTTCAATTTGCATTCCTTGCTTGAATAATTGTAATAAAATAGGACAGAACAAATTTTGATAGGCAATTTCATCACAGCCCATCTGTTCAGTTATGCTGCGAAACAAGAACCTAGGCTTATCTGTCCTGCTGCTTCTAGGTCTGCCTTACTAAGTGCAGAGAATCAGAACAATAAGGTATTTCATTTATTTCTATTTTTAGTGCTGCTGTTTGACTTCCCTTTCTCATTTTTTACAGTGAAGTTAAAACAGCAATCGAGTAGCTAGTGGTACCAGAGTTGAGAGTTTAAATGAAATTGAAACTAGATAAAGTGTCCTATTCACAGTAGTCCTGATGACAGAGTATTAGTGAGATATGTCTAAACTATAATCCCTTAGGGAGAACTGTGATTCAAACATTAGAGAGACCAACTATGTACTCCGAGTTCAAACGGCAGAGGGATCATTAAAGTGAGAAATCAGAGCCAATAGTGAGCAGGTGGGAAGAGACCAGATCAGCACATGAGCTGATCATAATCCAGAGAAGAAGATTGCTGCCTAGAGCCATGATGCTACTGTTTACCAACTGGAAGTTTCCCAGAATTAAAAGATCATCAAAAGGTTGGCAATTATCTTAGTATTTGAGGACTAAACTAGGTAAGGATAAGACTTATGACCTTCTTACTTTCCTAGTAAAATTCCTCAGATCTTCAGCTTTACTTGAAAGACTTTATAAAGGAAGAGAATCTGCTTGCAATTCATGGGTCACTTGTTCTTCCTTCAGTATAGTTTTGCACACTTTATTATATTTTATTTGAATGTAAACACAATCACTGAGCAGTAAATAATGATTTTCCTTACCCATTGATTACTTAGTGCATGTTGATGCTAGAGATGCATTGATTTGTTCAAGCCCAGTACAAAATGGAACAGATGGTTATGTAAAAGTTTACTCAAAATCAATGTGAATTAGATTGCTGGTCCCTAGTAAAACAGATTATAAGTTAGAAAGGCTGTTTTCTTAAATGTAATGTGATAGAATGCTGTCTAAGGAAACCAGTTAAGGTGGACTGACTAAAAATGTAGCCCTTCATCTCAAAAAGCATTGCAGAAGAAACTTATGATATAATGAGCATATATATACATATACATGTATATAGGTGTGTGGGTGAATACATATATATCATACAAAGGGACCACATTGTGTCTCTGAAAATGTAGTTAATGGATTTTTGCAAACCTATGAAAAAATGCTTGGCAATAAATCTTGTAAAAAAAGAAAATGGTCATGTTGAGTTATACAGAATTATATCGACTGCTTTTCTTCCTAAATTGGGTGTTTGGAGATATTCCCATATACATATGTTACAACAGTTGTTTAGTCATTGCATTGCTTTGAATGCAAGAGTGCTGACTTGATGACTTCAGTTAAAGGAAAATCATTAACATTTACGTCCTTGTTTACTGCTGTTTCTTAAAATGTAAAGAAAATGGTAAACCATATTCAATTCATTGGCTCTCTATTCATGGTTATTTTTCCCTTTCACATAAAAACAGTCTAACCATTCATGTTCCAGAATATTAAGGAAATAGGTAATTCTTTGACCGATAATAAGAACATTCCTTTCAAGGTTGTATATACCCTAAATTATAGTTCCAATTCTGACACTGGCCAAATATATGATTTTGGCTTAAGTTATTAACCATTTTGAAATATTACTGGGTGGTCTCTAATATTTCTTTCAGCTATAATATACTTTAGAGTGACCATATAATTTTATGGTTCAAAGCAGAATATTTGAAGTTAGGTTGTCTTAAGTTCAAAACCTAGCTCTAAAGCTTACCAACTGTATAAACATTTTCATTTTGCTGTAATACAGAGTACTCTCTAATCTTCTATTTCTTCTTATATAAAATGAATTAAAAATAGTGCCAGCATCACAGGATTGCCTTTGGATTAAATGTAAAGTGCTTTTTCTGTCACATAGTGCGTGCTTAACAGATGCTACCTATTCTTATTATGATGCTATATTGATTAATAAAATCATAATGTTCACACAATTTCTTAGCCTTTGCATGTAGAAAACCACCTTTTCATCAACAATACTTACCTTAGCTTTGTGCAGTGACTCTTCCTGCTTGAATTTTAGTGCTGGCTTTCCTGGGTCTTCACAGTTTAGCTTCTGGTACTCCCCTAAGGCCTGATTTATTTTTAGAAAACTAATTAGACCCATTTCTTAAGGTAACTCTCTCCTGACTGCCAAACTTAATTTAGTTTGTTCACAGTTCTGATAAGATGTGCCACCACTATTAAGCCCAGTCACATGGAATTGACACTAACTGAGCTATTGCTTCAGAAATAAGAAACAAGAAATAAAATAAGAATGAGAATATGCAAAGAATTGGGTGACCATAGAGAAAGGTAGCACTCTATTATTTTCATGGAAACATAGGCAATAAAAGTTTGAATGATTTTGAGAAGTTTTGACTCTAACAAGCATTATGGAAGAGTGCAAAAAATGACCACAAATTCTTTCCCTCTGATTAACAAGCGAGTTTAGTTTTTTACCTCTTGAATATGGACTGGTATCATAACTAGCTTTGGTGGCATAGGTGACATAGAGTAAGTTCTAAGCCTAGGACTGAAGAGACTCACTTGTATACTTTGTCTCTCCTTCTTGGAAGAGAGAAGGCATTTTATGTAGGTAAGCCAATTCTAGCCTATTAGAGGGTAAGAGGCCATGTGGAGAGAGATGTCATTTCATCTCAGACTTCCCAGCCAAAGTCACCATAAACTAGCCAGCCCTAATCAACTCAGCAGCTCTTTGCAAATGTAAGAGGGAACTTGTACCAGACAAGAAAAGAAAGGGTAAAGAAAAGCCCAGCTAAACCCAATCAAATTGTTAACCTGTAGAATTTTGAGCTAAACAACTGGTTATTGTTTTAGACACTAAGTTTGAGTGGTTTGTTCTGTAGCAAAAACCAACTGCTATATTTACTAATGCATGAAATATCCTGCACAAGTGGCCAACTAGCTTTTGTGTTAAAGTGATTTCATTCTTCTTTATCTCCATATTCATTTTCATGACTGGGGAGACTATATAGGTTTAATAATTAGTTTAAGTCAACCTTTAAAACTTTTTTTAAAAAATTAAAAACATTAATTGAATTTTTACTATAACAAATTTAAATCACAAATAAAATGTGTGGTCTGTTTCTAAGGTACCAAATTCCATTATACAGCTTTTAAAATGTCATTGTAACATGTTCATTTAGATTTCTGATTTACTTCAGCCCAGTAATATTTTCTAGGCTAAAATGCATTCTAGTTCTTTTTTCCTTCCACCCAATACTACTGATCTCTGACATCTGCTAAAGTTTTTTGAATCCAGTTTTTATTTTTCAAACTCTTTCTAGCATTGTAATACCTTAATTGTGTAAAAAACCCAATAGGCTTGTTAAGCCAGATGTGTGCCAGTCCAACCAACTCACTCCAATTTGAATCATTACTCTTTGATCATCCCTGTCTTCCAGTTATGGTTTACATGTTCTCAAAGTTTGGCTTGTCTCCAGCCTTTTCAGAGCAATACTCCGAATTATGTCTATGGCATTTGTTTTATCTTTTTTGTGGAGTAAATATCCTGATCATTTATTCTATAGATTTCTGTCATGGATCTCATGAGGATTCTGCCTCCATAGTTACCCTTATTAATCTATCAGCTAATTGCATGACCTTTTCTTAAAAATGAAATTTTATTGCAATCACTGTTCTGTTTCCTCTGACCCATTATAGTAATGAAAGAAAATTAAACCATACTCTAAAATATGGAAAAAATGCAAAGAGCAGCATGATAATGTGAAATGGTTATGGCTATAGCTTGAAATTTAAATATGGGCAAATTCTTTGTCTATAGGGATTTTCTATGTGAAGCTTTTTAAGAATAAATATAAAAGATAAAGGCTGGAGTTAAATAGAAGTGTTGAACTGACTCCCCAGACCTGTGCCTTCCACATGATGTTTATGCGACTGTGTTTTTAAGTCAATGTCTTTATTCATCTGAAAATATCACCCAAGTGTTTTATCCCATCTACAAAGGAATCACATTCAAGTACTGCTCAGTGGGTTGGCATAAAAATTTTAATCCCTTTATAGCCATCAGAAGAAACTAACTGGAGAAGTCTAAAAAGTGAAACAGTCTCTATCATTTACCTTTCAATAATTATTTTTTGATATACAGAGCATTTAAAATCCATTATCCTTGAGCTGCATTTTGCATAAGCTGAAAATCACACAGGTTATGTATTAAGTGGAATACAATGGAAAGTATCTTATATTGAGCAAACAGAGAGGAGATACTATTGCCTATCCTTATAGAATTCAAATTATATCAGACTATTTGTAGTCAAACAATATTGCATTGAGAAATAAATAATTTACAACTCTTATGGAAATAATTATAGATAGGTAATTTCTAATTTTGTCTCATGAGTTATAATAGAAGCTGAATTTTCAATTAACCTCATTCTGGGAGCATAATAATGCAACCTCTTTGTTGACAAGAAGACATTTAACCTAACTTTAAAAGCATTAACATGTTATTCAGCATTCCTTCTCTTGAGGAATGTCAGCAAAATTTTGTGGTTATGGAGGAGTGACCTTAGAGGTTCAAGGGAGAGCATATGGTTTTCAGGGAATTCCATCATGACTGTAAGAATAGTGTGATAACAATTAGAAGATACAACAAATTAATATCCTTAGAAAGACTACTTCAGACCCAGTGAAATCAGATAATACCTAAAATGCTGGGTTTTCTAATCCTGTGATTTTGAAATTAAATTTTAATTCATTTTCACTTATTAAGTATTGTTATTCTATCCTTTTATATGCATTTGTATTCTTATATTTTCTGCAAAAATATAATTGCCAATTTTGTACCTCCTAGATAATCTAATTCAACACCCTTACTTTACACATGAGAGATAGAATCCTATTTAGTTGGGGTGATTTTTTTCATTCTGCTCTACTGCTTTCTTCTTTTTGAATGGGTAAAATAATTAACTTCATTGAGGCTTCATTTATCTATTTATTTCATTCGCTAAACACCTTCACCAAGTCTATCACTACATTAGGCTCTGGGAAACAAGAATAGACATGCTCTTCCCCTAATCTTATCAATTGCTGGATATAAATAGTCTTTATTCAAATCATTCCCACTGTAACCTTTAATTTAAACAAACCAGAAAAATACAACTATACTATCATTGAAGAATAGGAAGAAAATAATGGTTCTGTTTTTAAACCCCCAATGTTTAAAAAGAATGAATATAAATTTTTGAAGTTATGTTAGAATATGCTTCCATTTATATTACACAAAGTTCCTTCAGTCTCATTTGTGCACCATAATGATTCATACCAAAATTGCTTGAAAGGCTAAGTTTTCCCAATAAAGTTAAGATTCAGTTTACAAGAAGCATATCTATTTCATAAAGTAATGTGAGCTGCTGTAACAAGATTACCATATAAATGGATTGAGACTTGCCGCTGAAGCAGGGAAACGCTTCCCTACTGGTTATATTCAGAGGATGAGAATTCCATTGTCTGTATTCTTTCCTGTTAGATACTCAATAAATGTGATTAGATTGATTGACTGACTAAACAATCTTATTTACTGCATAGAAGGAACTATCTCTGTCTCTATAAAATCCCCCTTTGTAGCTAAATCTTCTGAAGGATGTAAAGAGTAACAAGTATTTCCCTCCAGAGAAAACTGAACTAACATCAGCTTGGTGAAAAGACTTAGACCTATGTCCATTAGTATAAAGTCAATACTATTGACAATCATCAAATGCTTTTATCTTTTCCCCTAGAGTACTTAAGAGATAAATATTGTTGATGAAAACTAAATCCTGTTGATGTTTTTCTGTAATTAATCTTAATTAACAATACATTAACTATTTTCCTGATTGTGTGTACATACATCATTTAACATCAATTTATGTTAAAGCAATTACAAAATATTTAGTGGCATATCATAGCCAAAGTCATTTTTTTTTTGTTTTCTTTTTTCTTATCCCAGTTACCAAGAATGAACTAATCTGATCTTATTTTTTAAAATGTAAATAAAGTTCCTACCTTCTTTGAAAAAAAAAGTTTTCAAAATTGTTTGCTTAAAGTATATAGTTTTGAAAATATGTGTCTACATATACATACATACACAATAATGCAGATACATGTGTGTATATGTCTATGAATATATTAATATATATCAACTGATATGATGCAAAAAATGATCAATATAATTTAATCGTGATCACCATGTCTGTTATACATGCATAGATTCAGACATAATTTATACCAGGTTCACCTACTAAAGAGAAGAAGAATGTGGTGGTCATAACCAGAACCTGGCACGAAGACTGGATAAACCAACTGACATCTTCTCTCTTTTGGAGTAATGAGATATCGAATGCAGTGAGTTAAAGCAAATTCAAATCTGCTCCAAATCAGCATTAATTTCCAAAATGTATAATATAATGTTAGGACTTCTGAGCAGTGTTAATCAGGTGGATATTATCAGATAAAAATCAATCTGACCTGTAAAGAGACCAGGCAGAAATTGGCACACAATGGGTGGGATTCTCTTTGTGAGTTGGGTAGAGACTGGGGTGGAGTTGAACAATGACTAATGTGTGAAAAGGAAGTCACCAAGAGGAGTAAAGAAGGAGAGAATAGTTACACAGAGAAAGCAAGTCTAAGTTTGAGGTCAAATGGTCATAAATGAGTCAATTTCAAGATATTACTAAAGGTGCAGGATCCCCAACAAACTGGGCCACAGATTGAAGGTGAGCATATGGGGACACACAAGACTGGATTATGAATGTTATATATCAAGAAATACCATGAAGTACTTTTTCCCTTAGGCCTGGTTGAATTTTCTGAAAAGAAGGAATAATTGCTACTACCTTTTATCTTTATTTATGTAGATATCATAGACACAGTGATATCTTCCTTAAATTTAGACTGCTCATAACCAAATTATATATAATAATAGAGTCTAAAGTTTATTTGGCCTATGACAAGATAGAATTTATTGACTGCATACTTGGAGGAATCAAAATACTATAGAGTGGTTAAGAACACAGGTATTCCTGCCTGTAGATCCAGATTCCATTGATTCTTATGTCACCTTGAAAACTACTATTGCCTCTTTCATCTTCAGTTTCTTTATAAAACGGGGAAAATAATTTTTATCTCAAAGTTTTTAAAGAAGATTAAATGAATTAGTATATATAAGGGGATTTTACAACAGAGTTTGGAATGTAGCAAAATCTCAATGAATGGTGGAGTTGTTGCTGTTTGTTAGTCGTGTAACATTGAGTTATGCCAGGGTTTTAGAGATTACCATTAAAAATATAAGTTAAGCTTAAAGGAAAATTAAATCCTAAAACTAAAGTAGAAAATACATGTTGTAAATTAAAGAGAAATATATCATATAAAGATAGAGCTTGAAACCAATAAAATAAAAAAATTAAAGTTTTTTAATTGAAATTTCTATAATAGGGGTAGAAATAGAATTTGCTATATACAGTGTGGAAAGTTCTTGGTTATTATGTTGCTATTGGGGTGATGTGAAATCTGGCGTTACCCCAGCAGCATGGAGGAGGACGATGGTGCTATGTGTTGCACCTTGGTTCTTCCTTGCTGACGCAGCAAAGAATTATGGGTCGACAAGATTTAGGAGAAGATTTATTGAAAGTACATTTTAGAAGGAGACAGGCTACACTAAGGAAGGCTACAGCCCTATGGAATTTGTGAGGTGCAGAGATTAGATGGAGTATGACCCAAGGGAGGAGAGAGTTTTGAGCTAAGAGAGCTGTAACAAAGCAGAAATGGGAAGGTCTGATTATGTTTGGGCCATGATGGGAGATCCCAGATGATCATATGTGAGGTCACCTTGACTGACAGCTGGCTGCTATATACCACTTTGCTTACTGTGCATTTGCTTATCCAGAATTCAGTCTGTTATAATTAGATTCATGAACTTCCAGGCATAAAAATGTATTATAATGACAATGTAATGAGCATTAGATGGTAGGCAGATTAGGGTAGTATCTTCTGAGCAAGCGTCTGTGGCCAGATTAAACAGGCTATAGATTATGGCCCTCCTGTTCTTTGTCTCTGGGGATGCAGGAGGGATTCTCTAACTACCAACAAGATGCTCTTCCAGGGGTCTCTAGGCTGGCCCTCTATTCCTTTGTTCTCCTGTCACTCATGTCTGACTAGCTACCTAACAATAAGATAACTGAGATGTAAGCCGTGAGTAAAGACCTAAGCAAGATCATTCCAACTAGCAGGGAATTAAGGAGTCCAAGATGTTAAAAACTTCATACATGCAAGGAAAAGAAAGATAACCATATCAATCCCCCTTCTGGATTTGGTCCCTGGAAATAGAAAAACTATTTCAAAAAACAAAAATTAAGAGAAGGAAAGAATAATGTAGACAAATAGTCTAGAAATGGGTCAGACAATAGAAAGCATAATTTTGTTAGCCACTAGTTACATAGAGTTGGTTACTTATGTCCCCCCAGCTGAGCAGTCAGAAAGCATTTCTGATAACCCTAGCTGGCATTACCAGCAAATTGTGAAAGAAGACAGTTTACTCCCCGAAACCAAAGGTCAGCATTGTTTTTTTTTTTTTCTCTACACCTATATACCATTTCATTGTTTACAATTTCAAGAGTAAAAATAAAAGTGATATTAGATGTTTTCCTAATCTAATATTTTGGAAATAACATATTTTCCTGGTTTCTTATTATAAACTTGAATAGACACTTTCAAATTTTGGGTAGGTCCTGACTATAAAACAATCTAGGGACTATAATTTCTATCTTAAGGAAAAAATAAGGCTAAATTTATATGACTTAGGAAAATCAAAAGTAAAAGTCTTCTAGATTTTAGTTATGAGCTACTTGGTGGTCGGGGGTGCCATTTGCTAAGATAGGGAAGATTGGAGGAAGAGCAATTTCAGGTTGGGTAGGGCAAAATTTAGAGTTTTGTTTTAGGCTGATTGAAGTACCCTCCTTTCTAGGTGTCAATATAGGCAGTTAGATTTATAAATCTTGAGTTGTCAGGATTAGTGTTAACAATTTGAGGGTCATCTGCATATAGATAGTGTTTAAACAAATTGGACTAAATGAGATTACCTCAGGAGAAAGTTTAGATTAAAACAAAGAGTCTCAGAATCCAACTTCAGGGCATAACAACATTTTAGAAGGCCAACATAAGAGAAAGCACCAAAGAAAATCTAGGATGACTGTTGAGAAAGGAAAGAAAACAAACAGAAGAATGTGGTGTCCTGGAAGCTAAGTAAAGATAAGCTAGCTGGGAGAGAATTCCTGTGTGGAATGCTGCTGAGGAGGTAAAATGAGAACGAAAAATAACTATTGTATTTGGTAACATGAAACTAGTTGGTGATTTTGCTTAGTGGAGTTTCGATGGAGTGGTGTTGGTAGAAGCCATTTTAGAGTAGATGAAAGCAGAATAGGAGGTGTGGAATTAGAAACAATATAGACCAATGTTTTTCAATCCCACATTCATCTTAGAATCACCTATAGAATTTTGGAAATTACCAATGCCTAATCACAGACCAGTCTACTCTCAAATGAATTAAATAAGAGCCTCTGAGAGGGGAGGAGTTGAGGGAGGAGCTTGGAAGTGTTCTTGGAACTTGGAGTATTTTTAGAGTTCCCCAGGTAAATCTAATATGCTGCCAGCATTGAGACTGCCTTTTCTTGCAAATGTTTCCAGAAGTTGTTTTGTGTGTGTGAAAGAGAGCAGAGAGTTGAACAAGAAAATTGGCAAGAAAAGTATTTGTTGTTGTTATTACTGTAGTTTTCACAGTATTTTTTTTTTTGTCGGAAATACTAAAGGACATTTATGTGCTCATGAGCAGGAGCTAGTAGAGAGGGAGAAGTTGAGGATTAAAGATAAACAATAGCAAAAGGAAAATCCTTGAGGAGGCCAAAGTGGACAGAAACTATATAATTTCTAGTGTCTTATATTCTGTTAGCAGTAGACATTTTTATTTTCCACCACTAGAGGAATTTATTTTGCCTGATTTGCAGCTGTAGTCTGATTCTGAGTGAGGAAAAGTTAAGAAACATGTCCTTGGGTTTAAAAAAGAAAAAGGTTTTTTCAAAAATAATTTTAAAAAACTCTCTCATTTTTTATATATTTTATGTTTTTAATAATTAAAAAAAAAAGACAGTTCTCATACACGTTAGTACTTTTGTTGAATCTCAAGTTTCTGTAGAAACGTGAGTCTTTGGGGGTCATTATGATCAAGAGCCTTGGCAAAGACATGCATATAAATACTCATATTTAGTAAAATAAATACTGTCCCATATTTAGTTAAATAAAAATGAACAATCTAGTTAATACAGAGCTTTCTAAAGTTTAACGGCACAAGTTTAAGTGCTTATACCTAACATAGCCAAATACGTAAACAAAATGGAAGTCCATTGCTTAAAATCATATTCAAAAAGTTTTATAACATATTAGGAAGAGAGGCTCTCACCAAGATGAGAGAATATAGAAGGCTACGTTTTGGTGAACAGGTCAGACACTTTGCGAAGATTGTAAAGCTTAATGTCTTTCTAAAAAACAATAAGCCTTTTTTTAGATTATAAATTGGGTTTACACACAATGGATGGTTTAATTCAAAATTTCCAAGAGTCATCATATTGAGTGAGATTTTGTCAAAGTTACTTGAAATTTGCCTAGTTAGAGAGAATATGAACTCTCTCAGACTAATAATCCTAAAGGTTTCAAGATCTTAGGGTGTGGAAAGATCCATCATTCCCTCTGCTTTGCTGCTTTATTTGTGTGGTTTAAGTGTTCTCTAGCAACTAGTGACAATAGAAAACAGATTTTTGGTCCCTGGAGCCCTATTAGGAAAGATGTTTATAGGTTATTACAAAATTCATGCAAATATTTATGCACAAGTGCATTTATCACAATGTAATTTGTAATATTGTGCACGAATAACATCTGACAATCAACAATAGACTAAATAATTAAATAATGGTACATCTATTAGATTATCATGCAGCCATTAAAATATTTACAAAGTATTTTTCATTAGCAAATTGCTTAGATAACAAGGTAAAATACTTAAAAAATGCAAAATACAGCGTTTCCAGCTAGATGAAAAATATATAGAATATAAATATTGAAAAGAACTGCAATAAAATGTTACTTTTGTATATTTCTGGGTAGTGGGATTTTATATGATTATTATTTTATTCTTCTCCTTTTCTGTATATTTGAAACTTTCCCCAGAGAGTATATATTTCTTTCTTTAAAATAAAAATTATGTTATTTGTGGTGAACTCAAATCATGAAAATGTTACAAACTCCTGTTACTTTCTTTTTCTTTTTCAATATGATATGTTAAAATAAGTTAAAAGATGGACTTGGCCTTTCATTTACTCATAATATATACCTAAAAATAGTTTTTAAAAAATATTTTTTAAAAGAAATAGTTTCTAGGAACTAAGACAAACTAAAATTGAGTTTTGGTTTTAAAGTCAAAACATTTTACTAAATATTTTAATGACAAAGTCAATTAGAGTTATGAAAACATTATGAAAAGATGAATAATGTGCAAAAGGAATTCCTCAGTTTATAATAAAGCTTCAGCACTTGTAATTTATGACCAGATGCTGATGCTGAAATGAAGACATCTGGCATAATATATGAAGAAACACACTAATTAAAAGGAAAAATAAACCATTGAACTTAGCTATTTTGGGAATCCAACTAAATGCAGGAATGACTTGACAAAGTTGAAGTTGTATTATGTCTGTCCCTACAATTTATTTATTTTTACTTTTTTGTCTTATTTTTAATTAAGTTTATGGGGATATCATTGGTTAATACAATTATATAATTTTCAGGTGTACATTATCATTTGACATCTGTATATTCTAGTGTGTGTTTACCACCCAAAGTCCAGTTGTCCCTGCAATTTAAATTGAAACTTGAATTTGAATGACCCCAGGATTTTTCTGTCCCTTTCTTTTTTTATTCTGTTTGTCCATGTCTCCATAATTCAAAACCTTGAAGGTACTTAAAGATTATGTAGCCCATCCCCACCAGTTTACAAATAAGTACAGCAATGTCCAAAAGGAATATTCCTTGTTGAAGAACAGAAAGAAAATAAGGGTTAGAACAGAGAACAGTATCATCATTGGACTTTTTTTTCCTCCAAAAGCTTGTATAAAATCATACCTGCTTTTAAAGTAAATGAACATCCCATGTTTAAATTTAAAAATTTTGTTTTTTAAAAAATTACTTTGTCTAAAAAAAAAGCTAAGTCAAAGACAGAGAACTGGTTTTAATCAAAGAATGGTAACATATTCTTTTCTACCTTGGGTACAAATTTTACCTTAGTCTTGTAATAGTAGTCTACTAGTGTGGCAGGAGTACGTTTTTAAAGACTTTTAAGGATTTTTAAAAAAGATATTCAGATCTCTGTAGGCATATTTTAGAGCAGAGATTCCCAACCTTTTTGGCATCAGAGCCCTGTGCTCCTATGAGAATCTAATGCCTGATGAGCTGAGGTGGAGCTGAGGTGGTGATGCTAGTGCTGCAGAGCAGCTGCAAATACAGATGAAACTTCCCTTGCTAGCCTGCAGCTCACCTCCTACTGTGAGGTCCCATTCCTAACAGGCCACTGACTGGTACTGGTTTGCGGCTTGATAGTTGGGGAACCCTGCCTTAGAGCTATTGTGGATTTGGCTCCAGACCAAGTCATAATCTTTTTGTGGGTGGAGGGTCTTGCCTTCAATTTATAAAAAACACGGTATCTGGGAAGCAAAATAAAGCGAGGTACAATAAAATGAAGTATGCCTTTATTTTGCTTTGCTTTGTTTGTTTAAGGCAGATTTCAGGCATTTGAGTGCCAATTTTTGATCTCTTAAGTTGTGAGGCTAAAGTTATGTTCAAATACGCTATAACTCCTCAAAGGCATTTGTGAGTTCCTCCTTCAGACTTGTCAACTAACTGAGACAGTACACCAGTTATAATGGTATTATCCTCTTCTTTATTTTTCTGCTTCCTACTTTCTTAATTTTTGTGTGGTATAGAAATTGGAGCTGTGACTGCCAGATGACATCCTCCATTTTACAAATTGGAGTATTATTTAATTGTATTGCTGTAAGCCATTTAGATATGTAGTGAGTTTCCAGTATTCAGCAATTAAAATCCAAATATTTTATGTAGATCTCTGCCTGTTGAACAAAGACTACTTACATAGTGGTAACCTAGAGAAGTTGTTGAAGCTGTTGTTTTTCAAATCTTAATTAAGTATATTGCCTTTTGGTCCTTAAAAGCATATGGGAGTTGGTTAAATGCATTTTCAAGGAAACACGAGCTTATGACTCTTGCTTTGTACAAGGCATACTGATGAGCAGTTAGAATTTAGGAGCCATTACGAGAGATAAGGCTCTAAATTAAAGCTTAACTATAAACTTCAAAACAGAGTAACAAAAAGCGAGTGGGGAAACCATTACCTAATTGTGATGAAATTCAGTGGAAAGCAAGTCGTGTTGATTTCAAGTACTCTGGCTACACTAGTTGAGGTAGCTTTTGTACATAATTGTTTCATTAGTTTGACTTGTAAACACATGGAAAAATACCATTCAACTGCCCCTTTTGTAATTAAAGTGTGTTTTTATCGCCAAAATGTTAATTCCACATTGAGATTTGAACTGACAAAAATACTTTTACACTGTACATTGACATGCTCTAAACTGTCTCTTTAAAAAAACAAACAAAAAAAACCTACCATAGTTTTGAATATCTTTCAAGGAGATAGAGCACTAAATAACAATCTAATAGACTGATAGTGTTTTAATTCATCTTAATGATGAAATCTGATCAGTTATTTAGAATGCAATTATTCATTCCCTGCGCAGTCAAGTGTGGGACAATCTATGGATATTCTCAGTAATAATACTGAGGACTCTGGTAAGAAAGCAGAGGTGATCAGCCTAAGGGAGGAAGTCAGAGGCCACGTACAGGGAGAGACAAAGACAAAAAGTTAGGCTCTGCACTGGAGCTCCACCCCTCAGGAGAATCTGTGGACCACTTTCCTTTGCTCATCATGAGAAACCAATTCAGAATGTCCACTCTGCTCATATGAGGATTGCTCTAAAGGAACTGTAATGTAAGGAAATGGAGGTAACCACTAGTCTAAGGAATTTGTCACAGAGAAAGGGCAAGGAGAACGCAGACACTAATGCAGGAAGACAAACAAAACTGCAGCCACCAAGAAGAACCTGGCTTCAGGAATCAATACATTTATTTATTCGTCTCTTTCTCATTCACCTCATGGGGATCAAAACAACTTGACTTTGATAATGCAATCTTCAAACCACTTACAAAGCAGGTAAATTGTGGTCTTTCTGATATGTTCTTAGGAGAGCAAGTGGTTTTTTTGTTTTTCAAGCTATTTCCATCTACTCCTTCATCAGGAATAGCAAATCCGACCACACGCTTTTGAAACAGTTTTAGTTTTAAAAGGGAAAGGCTTCCATCTGCTGGATTCTTTGAGTAATAAAGCATATGAGAATCCATATTAGATTTTCTTTTGGTGTTGGCATTGCATAACCTGGCACATCCACTTGAAGTTTTCATAATTCTTTTAAATTGCATTTTATATCAAGTATCTAGGCATCAATGAACACATTCAGGTTTTACAAAATATAGACCCCACTTTATGTCACAAGAAAATCGAGAGGCATATATAATTTATCTTTTCACTGGGAAAAAGTGACATGGAATAGTTAAATACACAACAAAAAAGTTCTATTTATTAAAAAATTCATAATAAAAGTAACATTACCTAGAAATGGATTGTATTAAATAGGCATCTCATTTTTTTTATTTAAAAAAAATTGTCTTATTTTTCATGAGCAAATCCCTTCTACATTAGAATGCCACTATTTTGAGCTCAGCTAATGCTGTCTAATGACATCTTCTTGTATATATGTTACATTACACAGTTGTATAATAGCAGGGGTCTTTTGGGGGGCATACTGTGACCTACACTAGAGGATATATATACAGTTTGGGTTTTTTTTTAATGGAATATATTTCTTTTCTATAATTTCTTACTGAATTATTTTCTAAAACCTTTTACTGAGTCATTACAAAAGTAAAAAATCATTTTTACTCCAACTGAGTTGGATCTTTGAAAAGAATGTAAGAACTTAAGCCTTTTATTTAAAAAAAATTCAGCATGGTGACTATAATTAATGATACTGTATTGTATATTTGAAAGTTGCTAAGAGTAAATCTTAAAGGTTCTCATCACAAGAAAAAAATTTGTAACTATGTTAGCGATAGATGTTTACAAGAGTTATAATGGTGATTATTTTGCAATATATACAAATATTGAATCATTATGTTGTACACCTGAAAATAGTGGAATGTTATATATAAATTATATCTCAAAAAATAAAACAAAAGTTTAAAAAAATTAGCAATTAAAGCACAGGAAAGAAAAAACAATCAATGGAGCAGTCATCTATCTAGGTAGGATTTTCTAAAAGGAGAACTCAGTGGTTGGGGCAGCCTGGGTCTTTATTTAGTTGTGTAGCTGACAGTAGATGTCTTTGAAATGGATGCCTCAGCAATCAAAAGTTTAATGTTAGGTACTTATATTACAATTAAAAAAAAAAGTTGTCAGACACTTATACTACAGGTTGGCACTGTCCCTCAAGGAAACTAGCCAGTAGTGCCCAATTAATGCCATGGGATGCTTTGCCCACTAAAGGGAGCAGTATTTTTTCTTTACTCTCATACGGGTTTGCCTTCCCAGACTGCACTCCTTCTAGTGGCATTAAGGGAGTTTCACAGACTCATTTCCCAGCATGAGATCTCACATACCATTACCTTGCACCAAAGGAACCACTTCCCATTGAAGGAGTTTTGACAATGGGTATATCATTATGGGATCCACTGATCTTATCAAAAAAGATTACCCCAGGAGTTGTTAGCCTGATAGAAGATTGGCCTCTGAAAGGTCAGCTAAGGCACAAGCTGGAGATGGCATCCCATGAGGCTGGGGTACTCTCCCCCAAGATGTGACATACTTTGAACCAACAGCAATTATATGGTGCTGTGTCCCCAGTAGCAAAAGCACACAGTCCAGAAATCAGATTGAAATAGGATTGACCTCTATCATCAATCTCGGGAATTCAGTTGGGGATTTTGTTCATTTGTTGCCACAACTTTCAGATCTATTGTATTTGAAGTTGTGACCCTCAGAGATGGAATGCTTCCACTAGGTACAGAGTAAGGGTTCCACCTAACCCAAAGCTACAACTGTGGGCTGGGTAATTTGGACCTTCATGTGGATAGACTAGCAGCAAACATTTACTTTGCTGGTGTGAGTAACTGACCTTAGTTATCAAGGTATGAGATGCTGGTACTTAAAGGAACAGGAATGAGTGTGTCTGGAAATCAGGAGATACATGGGGGTATTTTTTGGTGTTTCCATGTCTGCTGATAACAGTGGCAACTGGAGCCTGACTGAGAAGCAATGTAACCAGGAACTCAGAACCCTCAGGCACCAAGATCTTTGTTCCATTGGACAAGACCAACAGAACTTAAACCAACAGAAAAGTCAGTGAGAATGAGAAGCCAGTAGATGGCTGGTAGAAGGAGTTGACAGAAAACAAAACAAAACAAATTCAGTTAACAGAATAACTTTTAGGTGTTTATGTCTTAGTTAATTCTCAAATTTTTAATCTCAATTTATGTCAAAATTATACTGAATATCTTTCATATCAAATGAAATGAAAAAGAAATGGAAGGTTAATGCTGTTCATTTATATGACATTATCTGGCAAATAAGACCCGATTTAAAAATCATGACAACTTTTTTTTCTTTACTTCAAACTCTTAGATATCTAAGAGAGTATTATCTTTGGGTTTTCTATAGTCCCATATGGCTAAGTAGACGAAATAAGGCAAAAAAACCTTAAGATTTGTCTCCTAAGCTATAACAAATATCTAAGAATTCCCAGATGAGTTCTCTATGGCTTTGATTCCTTTCTTTATAAATTTGTAAATATATAATTTTACACCTAGAGAAGAGTAAGTCTTGCTAAAGCAACATTCTGCTAGGCTTGCTACAGACTTTATTTTGAATGTTCTTAGCTCCAAAACCTGAAATATAATTGAACATTAGCATCTATCTAGTTGAGATATGACCTTATAATTGTACCTAAAGAATTTCCTAAAATAGGACTTTTTAAGACAGTGAAACGATTTGCTAAGAATAATAAGTAATGTAAATAGTTTGTATTGAAATATGTATTAGCTTGATAAGTATATGCAACAAATACTAAATTATAAATGATGATATGATAGTAATCATATTTAGTAAAGACTTATTTTAACCTTGTGGTTTCTTCTTTTTGAGTTGCCACAGTTCTGTTCATTGTCTTTTTTCTGACCAGCCTTTTTCACATTTCTATGATCGATACTGATGGATACTGAGAATTTTCTGTTTTATTTTTGCTTCAGAAAATTTCTTGGCACAGAGAGAGAGAGAGAGAGAGAGAGAGAGAGAGAGATTGATTAACCATTTTTTGTACTTGCTCCACTAAAAAATCAAAACCAGACCTAAATTTAACAACAAAAGAAGAAACACAAGAATTCTTATGTTCATGGAGCTTACCTTGTATTATGAAGACAAACAATAAATAAATAATAGTATGTTTGATTGTAATAATAGCTCAGGGAATTAGTAGAGTAATGAAAAGAGTCTCGCATAGGGCTCATGCCATTTTAGATAGGGTCATCAGAAAAGAACCCATAGAGAAACTTTAGTGATTTAACTATACTGGCACTGTGGCCTACCAGTAGAATAAAGCTCAGGGGCCTCTGAGAACATTCCAGTTTCTTTTGGATACATTCCCTTTTAGCTGTATTGTCCTGACCTACCTCCTTGTGACTGTGTTCGTGTGACTCCCATCATCTGGGAGTACTTATAAAGCCAAATAAACCACTCAAAGTTCAGACCCACAGACCATTTGACCAGTTTCCTGTCTGGGGAATAGACACAGGAGATATCAATTCTCTATAAGATAATCCCATCTCTACACTCCACACTTAAATTCAACCGTCATTCAAGAAGTTCATAGAGATCATAGCAAGGGGGTAGCTCTGCTGGACATAATGTTAAGATTAAAAATTATTTTTCGGAAATGATACTAAACCACATTGGTTGACTATCTTATGAATGATCTGAGATGTGTAATTTTATGCCTCTTCTTTTGAGACACTGAAGAAGCGTATAACTAATATTTTATGTTAGGGAGAATAACTTCTCCCTGAACTTCCTTCTAACAGGAAAAGGTGGAACTCTGGGAAGCTTACTTCAAAATCATTCATTATTCAACCTTTCTGTTGTAAGTGCTTGATCTAATATGGTTTATACATGCATAAAAAATTGCATTTTATTTTGTCTAAACAATGTGGAGCGAAGATTGATTGCAACAATTTCTTGTATTACAAAGCTATATATTACAAGTCATGTATTACAGTCAAGCATGGTTTTACTTGGATTAACTATTAGTATGCACTATTTTGTCATGATGCCTTTATATTCACTTGTATAATTAAGAATCTTTTTCTCTGCACTTAAAATTTGATAAACTCTGCTTTACAAAAAATATTTAAGGCCCAGCCTCAGGAAAATTTGTTGTTGTACTATGTAAAGAGAAACCATAATAACAACAGAGTACATATAATATGCGGGTGGAAGAACATAATTCATGCTTCATAAATCATACCTAGCCCTTTTAAAGCAGTAAACAAAATTATATTAAGAACGATTTAAAAAAGAAAAAACAACAACAAATGAACAAAACAAACAAAAACTCATAGAGTCAGATGATAGTTTAGTGGTTACCAGAAGGAAAGGGGAGAAAGTAATGGGGTAACTAGAGTAAAGGGAGTCAAATATATGTCAACATAAGGAGATTTAACTTTGGGTGATACACAATGCAATATACATAAGATGTAGTATTAAATTATACACTTGAAACCTATATAATTTTATTAACCAATGTCACCCCAATAAATTTAATTTTAAAAAAAGGCCACCTAAATTTTACGTCATTAGTCCATCTTGGTAGGATAGTTGAAAAATTTATTTTTGCATACAATAATAAATCATGTCATATTGGCTAAGAACTAACAATATGTTCTAATAAAATAAACCCATCATACAAAATGCCACATAGCTTTCCATCCTTATTTAAGAAAGCTTTAATTTAGATTTTTATTAACAGGGTTTGATCAAATGTTTTTAACCTTTAGTTGATATTACTATTGACTGTCTTTAAGTATAGAGACCTTGGTTATGAAACTATGAGTGAAAATTAAAATATTGCTTTAGTGTAAATAATTCTAAAATGATTAATCTTTGCTCTATTAACATTGTCTAATATTTCCCCATATATTATTTGATTCTCATGTTGTATAGCTAAAAGAAACTTTTAAAAGTTAACTAGTTAGTAACCACCTAAAATATAAAAGCATACTGTTGTGTTAATAATTACTGAATATGAATTAAGCCCTATAGTGTCTGTGTTCAGTAAATACTGAAACAGCATTGGTTTATTATCAAACAGAAATCTATAATTAAACTATATAACAAGCACGCAATTTTAATGTTCTTTAAACTTTGTGATGAATTCTGTAACACTGCCTTGCAGAGTACCTTTTAACTCAGTAAACACTGAACATTGGTCAGGAAGAAGAAGATGCAAGATTGAGAACTACATAAAAAAGATTAAAGGGATTAAGATTGTTGTGTCCTATGAAAACAAAAGTAAAACACTATTTTAATGATAGTTTTCTGAAGTAGTAAGTATCTTAGTTCATGACTAAAATTACTGAAAATTGCTTTAAAATTTTCTAATCTAGCAGAAGAAATGTAAACTTAAAATGTTTCCCATTCATATTTAAAAATTCAAAAAGTAGAATAAATAAGACTAGTATTAGATTATAAAATACTTTCCTGCAAAGTTTATATTATTGAACAAAAGTTTTTTTTTTTTATTTTTTTATTTTTCCCCCAACATAACAGCAATTTAAATTTTTGAGCTCTCACTCTGTGCCAGGGTACTTTGTATGCTTTATTTCATTTTCTCACAATCCTATGAAGTAGTTACAATTATTATTTCTGTTGTACCTTTTACAAGTGAAACAGAAATAATTCTTTCTGTTGTATTCAAAGTCATATGGCTAGTATATGATAGATCTAGAATTTATAATTAGATGTATCATTCATATATGAAATACTAAAATTAGTTATCAAAGTCTCAATTTCTTCACAGTTTTCAGACTAATGTTTTTTAGACTTGACTATGACATTTTGGAACTAAAGAGGTAGAATATCTTTATGTATTCTTAACCAGTTATGTATTAATATTTTTGAATGTTCAACTTTTAAAAGATTTTAAAACTATATTTCTTAAGAAATAATGATTAAAAAATTTTGTAATATTCTCCCCAGAATTTTTTTCTTAATTTTCTTGGAAATTTTTATAAGGTGAAAAAGGACTTGATATTATCAGATTCAAAAAGAATACATTTCAGATACAATCTGAAATGACACAAAGGGACAATATATTAATTATCTACTGATGTATAATGAATTACAATGAACTTAGACGCTTAAATTTACACACATTTATTATCTTACATCCTTATTATCCCTGTGGGTAAGAAGTCCAGATGAGGCCTAGACTGCTTAGACTCTGACATGGCTGCAATCAACATGTTGGCCAGGGCTGTATTCCCATCTCAAGGACACACTGCGAAAGGATCTACTTCCAAGCTCACATGATTATTGTCAGAACTTTGTTCCTTTCAGATCATCAAATTGAGAGCTTCAGCTCCTTGCTGGCTGTTGGCCATCAGTTTCTTGCCATACATAAAGTGGCTTGCAAAATGGCGGCTCAATTTACCCAAGCCAATAAAGGAGAGAGTCAATAGAGAATCCACTAACAAGATATAAGTTACAATCTTAATGTAACTGTCATTATCACGGTAGTGACATCCTCTCACCTTTGTGAAGTTCTGTTGGTTAGAAGCAAACCACAGCTCTTGTCAACACTCAAGGAAAAGGGACTACCCAAGGGTATGAATACTAGAAAGTGGGGACAATCAGGTCCATCTTAGAATCTGTCTGCTACAGAAAATAATGCAGAAATAAAGAAGTGAGTTGTCCTTGGGAATAGCCAAAGAACAACCTTTATATCAATGTGTTCGTAAATCATAAAACCAGATGGTATTTCCTGTAATGATCACCAAGTTTATTCTCCATCTCATCTCACTCACCTTTGATTATTATTTTAGCTCCATGATCATTTTTTCAGAGAGCTTTCCCTGACCAACCCCTCCCTAACCATTAGTGGATAAGTTTCCTATTTTATGCTTCTATACTTTGAACATCTCTCAGATACACTTGTAATTTTACATTTGGTAACTTTCACTTGTTTTGGTTATTTGATTTACTACTGATTAAGCTGTGAGGGGAGAACTGCCATATAGTTTTTATTCAACATTTTATCCCTATCATCCAGTACAGTATATAACACAAAAACAATGAAAAATGTTGAATGAAGGGATAGATGTTAAAGACACTGCTGTGGAAGTCAAGAGACTCAGATTCCAAGGTGAGCTCTTTTACTTATCAACTGTGCTACTTCACCCAGATGCAATTAACTTTCTGAGTCTTAGTGTTTTCATCTGAGAAAGGACAATTCTAAATCATACAGTTACAGTTTTGATGCAATTTTGATTTTACACGATTGTTAATCAGTAAGTTTTTACTGCATCAAAAATTTTCCCCCCCAGTTTTCCATATCTTTTAACCAATAATTTTAACCTATTTGCAACGAACAAAGTTGGAAAACAGGAAAAATAATGTGAGAAGCTTAAATCAATGTTGGTAAGATTATATTTTTAGAAAAACTCCTGATATTCTTCAGAGTTTGGACATTCGAACTCCATAACTATGATATGATTTAAAATGCTTTCCTTTCCCCTAGGCAAATCAAACCCTCACTAGAAAACAAAATACTACATTACACACCTGCTATTCCTTTCAAGATGTTGGCATTCTGTCTTCCCCTTCAGTGGCCCAATCCCCTCTGTGGACCCAGAGTGTTTATTGAATTGTATAGTATCATAGCCTTAGACCAGTGACATCCTGAGAAAAACACAAAGCTCTAAAAAAGAAGAGAAGCATGTTAGAATTCTCTATGGAATAGAGTACTAGACTATTATGTGAAGAATATTTTAGCATCACAATAGTACAGCTGACACACTTGGCCTAGTTTCGTCAAGACTGAATGTTGCCCTTATTTAGTAACTGCTGAGCAGTTCCCTTACTAAGCAGTGTTAAGTCTGGTTTGTGAATTGTATCTTATGAATGCAATAAATAAACTTTGCTTTGTTTTCAGTATCAAGTCTTTGACATGACTAGTGCTAGAAGAAGATAAATGCTGCATGGGAAACCAAGGAGCAATATGTTATTCTGCTAAAATCATTAAGTCAAATTCATACTTATTGAAATTTTTGTCATTGGTTGTTCCACAGTTACAGTGTACAGTGTCTTGAGGGTGGCTAATGGCTCTCCTATAGCCTTTTTCAGCTCCCTCATTTGTATTTCAGGACAGAAAGGGAAAATTGGTTGACAATGGAGATCGAAATATTTTTGCAATTTTTCTTTCATAACGAAAATCAATATGTGCTCTTAGAACAGTTTTTTTTTTTAAATCTGAATTTCTACTGTTTATAATAGTGTATCAACTTAACTAAAAGATTGAAGAATTTGTGTTTTTGTGTGGCATATGTGTCAAAATCACCAGAATACACAAATGTGGACAGGGGAAATTACAAGTGTAGGGATGGGTGAAGTTTCAGCTTCATTTTATTAGTACTTTGGATTTGGAAAAACGCTTGAGTTGAGACCTTAAATGATACCTCTAGGAGTGCAATTCTGAGAAGACTTGGAAATGATATATGGCATGCTTCTCACTGAAAGGGCATGTAGGCCAAAATTAAGTTGTTGATTTCTCACTCCATTCATCTGATACACAACAGAAGTGAACAGGCTCAGAAAACAACTAGCCCACCCTTTGATAAAGTCCATGCCTCTTAAAGTCCATATCCTTGTTAAAACAACAACAAACATAACAGGTAACTTTTAGTGAGCACTACATATCATGCACTGTTTAAATGATATTTTGCATGTTAACTCATTTAATAATCACAATAACACACTGAGAATGATGCTAGTATGCCCATTTAATAGAAGAAAGAAATGAGACCTTATGAGGTTACATAAATTGCCCAATTTCACTGAGTTTGAATTAATTTTTAAGAAAATTGTTGTGTTCTTAATCACCTCTAATCATATCTATACGTATACAGAATTATTTCCCCTTGCTGCATAAATAGAAATGTTTAAAGTATATAAAAGTCATTCCCATTGGAAAAAAATTATATATCCTAGGTTTATATTCTACTAGCCTAGATAATAAAAAATTGACTACGTGTACTTACTATTTCTTCTATTTGAGTTAGTGTGTTACATAATATAATCTCAGATATTACTTGAGTTAATAAGTTGTGACAACCAATTCACACTAGTCTTCCTAGATCATATTAATTTTTTCCTAATAATTCATAATTCAAAAACATAATTAATCTTTCTTATTGGCTTTGCAGCAAGAATGCTGACTAAATATAGACTAGGAATGTACTTTAATAAATATTAAAAATTATTCTTAATGGTATTCTTTACTAATGACACCAAGTAAGACTTTGGAGCCAAATTTTACATAAACTTCTCTCTATCTCCCTTTCTTTCTATATATAATATTCTTGATATATATTAAGAATGATATAAAAATATATCTAAATAAGTCTAAAGTACTTTTAGTAATTATAAAGTAGTAATTTTAGATCATGAAAGCAAAGACAAGGACATAATTCTTATACACGCATATGTCTGAAAGTGAGAGAATGGTAAGGAAAAAACAAGAGAGAAGAGAGAGCAAGTGCCAGAGAGTAGTACAACTAATATTTAAATAATTGGTGCAAGATATTGTTCTAGGAACTGAGCAGAAATATACACATCAATAAATACATTGTCTTGGAATGGTAGTAAATATTTTGATGGAAACTTGCTAATGAAAACTTTGAAAGCATAGAGAATTTTTTTCCCAAAAAGGTATTTCTCTAATGGGATTAATTTATGTTCTGTGAATAATTATTATTATTACTTAGATATTAAAAATACAATAAAACTGTTTCTTAACGTTTTCAATGGAGAATTGACTCAAATTTTTGAAAAGGGACAAATAAATTTGGAAAATATTACAAGTACTATATTTCATCTATTTTAAGCTACCATCCATTTAAAGATCACCATTTTATTATATACCACTAAGAAAAAGTGTCCAGTTAAACTATAATGTAAAACTTCTTTTCACTTAGAATTGTTTTGTCCCTGTCAATCGAAAGGTCATTGTTGCCAGTTTAACACCAACAAGAGTCCTCAATTTTGGGTGCAGTGAGAGGGGAGAGTTTATTCAGTGCAAACAGCTCAGTTGTGATACAGATCAACTGTGAAACAGCACAGTTCTGAAGTACCTAGCAAGGCGGCCCTGGGGGAATGGCTCTGGTATTACAGTTTCAGTGTTACAGCTCAGGTCTATGACACAGCTCTGATCTGTTGAAGCTCCAGTCAAGGAAACACAGTCTTTGAAAGAAAATGAAAGTACATTTCCTGAGCCAGAGGGGAGCTGACTAATATACAGAGAAGTCCCTGTCCTTGATCCCTAATTGGTTATTCTTCATGAAGATAAGGACTCCTAATCCTCACAGTTTGATTGGTCTAAAAAAGACTTCCCTGATTGGTCAGTGAAGATGCTAATGAGGCTATAGCTCTGCAGTTCCAATTGGATGGAGAAAGACTCAATCCTATTGGTTGAAATACAATTCCAGGAACTCCCTTATAAGAGTTGTCTCAGAAGGCAGGAACACAGTGCAACAGGTAGTTTAGTGTGGAAAGCAGGCAGGTTAGTGCAAGCTTCCAAATGAAGTGCAGCTTGCATGGGACGCCCCTGTTTAGCAATGGCCGCTAGGCTCCGTTATAAATTTATAAGCCCAATTAGCCACCAGGAGCCCTTCTTAACAGGTACATCCATGCTTAGGATCAACTTATTAAGGACCTGTTTTAGACATAAATTTAGACACAGCTTTTTGATCATCTCTCATTTTTATACATACATAATTTTTTTTTTAAATTAGTAAAATAAATTGACTAAGCAACTTCACATTTTGGGGCTCTTTTGAATCAATTTTATTGCAGATTTACTGGTGTGGATGTGTTTTTCATCTACTGTCATTCTCAATGCCCTCAAGATGATTGATGATGTAGGCTTTCTTAAAACATTATTATTCATGGAATTTCTTCCAAGTCCCTGAAACCATTCAGCAAAGTTTAATCTTGGTACTTTCTTGATTTTATCAGAAGCATCAAAGGAAAGTTTTCAGACAATAATCAGGATATATTAAAATGCCCATTGGTTTAAAGATCTATTAATTAATTACTGAAACTACAATTGGTTAGTTATTTTAAGAAGAGAAAAACAAGTTTGCATATGCTCATGCAGAGAAGAATACAGTTATCTTCTCCCCAGGAGCAATTATAAGATGCCATTGACTATAAAATATATCATTATTTCAGAGATGGTATTATATTGTTATAGCACTGAAGAAACAGCCAAACTAGTGATTGAATGGAGACAATTTATGAAGTACTACGTGGAAATATTTTGGTTGGTCAGTTAATTACACACTGGAATCTTCTGGCTAGTATTTAACTGTCAGATCCATAGAATAACTTCCAATTATGTCATTACTGATAATTTATTTCTATGAATTCAAGTTTGTCCAGTATCTTGAATCACATTGATCTTTCAGGACTGGGACAATTTTCCAAGTGGACTTTTTTCTTTAAGGAATGATAATTACCATGTTTTGTACTGCCTCCCAGGGGAAGATATCTGTATATGTAGGCTTTTCAAAGTTTCTCCAGTTTTTTTTTTTAATCTAATTCTAGTAGAGTGAGCAAATTCGTGGACTTTGATATGAAATAGATATGAGTGACTACTAATCCTCCTCCTATTTTTTAAGTAAGCTCAAGCAAGTTATTTAACCATTCGATGTCTCAGTTCTTTCATCCTTAAAACAAACAAACAAACAATAATAGAAAGGGATGTAATAGAGTTTTAATGAGAAGGTATATACAAAGATGTTTATTGTGGAATTAAGAACATGAAGTGTCTTAAATAATGCTATATCTGTTGTTCCAGTACTTCTCAGACACAATCATATCATGCCATGGATGGATGGATAAATGCTTGTCTTATTCCAAAACTGGTTTGAGATGGCTTTATAAATTTATATGATACACTCGATAGAATATAGAGGGATACCTTATCAGATATAAAGTTGGCAGTGTTTGTAAGATAAAAACCAATTGCTAGGGTAAAACACAGCTTTTAATGTTTCTGAGTTCATAAAAGATCTCCAGAGATTTCCTATTCAAAACAAAATAAATATCATCTGATGAAATACTCAAGGACCTCAGGGTATTCACAATGCTAATATAATAAGTTTTGAGTATCTTTTTTTTTTAACCCTCAGTGAACACCAGTATCATAATGCAAGTACTCATTTAGATTTCACAGTGGTTAAAATAATGTCATCTAAATATACAGCTATATGTTAAAGCAAGTTGATCTTAGATAAAATTTAGAAGATAAAAGTAGACTGTTTAAGCAATAAGAAATATTAGAGAGTTCAAAGAATAAATTAAAACAGTGTTCTGGAAGGGAAATTAGCTTCTTACACCATTAGAGGGTGTGTACATTTGATGTACTTTTCTGGAGAGCAGGTTAGTAATAGATATATATTTTTAAAATCTTGAAATCAGCATATAATTTCTCAAAATACATTGCTTCTAGAAATTATACTAATGAAATAATCAAGAACATAATAAAAAAGGTATAAAGGTGTTTGTTGATTTTAAAGTCCAGAATTAGAAACAACTTGAATGTCCAACTATAGGGAACTGATTAAATAATTTATTACCAACTTGTAAAATAGAATGTTGCAGAGACATTAAAAACATTATAGAAGAGTTGAATTGACTTGAAAAATGTGCAGGTCATACTGTTTTATAAAGAAAGCAAGTTGCAAGTGCATATTACAGTATAAATATATTTTTCCAAAAACAGTTGTATTTATATAATTATATATAAATAGAAAGAAGTTTAGAAAAATCATTACTATAGCTTTGTTACAGATGACTTTTAATTTTCATATTTATCTATGTTTTAGAATTATATGCAATGAATACATAATTCTCAAATAACAAAAGGAGTTTTTAACATATAAACATAAGTTGTATGTAAATTTTTCTTTACTACTGGGGAATAACAAACATAAAACAAAACAAAATGCACAAGGTAGATAGTAATGCTTTTTATTGGCTCAATATTTCCTTCATTTTTCATAAAATATGTGAATTGAGGAGCAGGTGACAATATATTCTGGCTGCTCTAGCTTCTGAAGGGTGGTAAACACTGCCTTTAGGTCCTCACTTAGAATTTTTTTCCGAGAGATTGCAGATTTTCTAGTCAATTTGCTTCAACTGATATCAAATTGACCTTTATTTTAAAAGGCAATTGCAAAGGTTCACTTTTCTTATTTCCTATATTCTCGTTCATCTGGGACCAAGCAGTTCAATATGAAATTTTTATTGTCAAATTGAACTGAAGTTTGAGGCAATTACCTAGAAAATTTAGCCTCGAGACCTGCCCAAATTTTTGACTATGAAGATCAGACAGACAAACAAATTAAGAAGTCTGATGTTTGCTGCTTCTATATGACATAGTTCTCAACAGAAGCTATGATCTTTGTACAATTCATTATCTCATTTGTATTCCATTAAAATAAAATTGCAGTTATAATAATAAAAAAAGCTAAATTCAGCAGATAATTACTATGTATTATTAGCTGGCATGGGCCATCAGCCTGTTAATGCATTTCTTTTCAGTGACTTCCTAATCAGTGGTTATGAGCCTGGGGAGTTTTTGTGTATATCAAGAATGGGTAAAATTTTAAATGGTGGATTAAAAGAATGGTTTTGAATAATTAAAAAAAAAGAGTATTCCAAGTAATCCATTAAATCTCTGACACAATATAATATTTATATACATTAGAATACAATAGTCTCTCATTGGTTTAAAAGTGATTTATTATTACTTTTGAGGAGAAGGACATTCAGATCCTTATTCATAAAGTTCCTGATGAAAATTATTCAATGAAACAAAATAAGATGATTTTCTCTTATGGGGAATTTTGAAAATATCACACACAAAAAATCTTAGCTAAAACTATGTATACTGGTCTATGTATACATACCAAAATATATACCAAAATATATACTATGTATATACCAAAATATACAAGTATATTGTCAATATGATATCATTGTATATAAAAAACTTCTTGATTACCTGCATAGTTTTAATTGTGCTAACAAAAAAAATAGATATATTAAGTTCTCTTTTTTTAGTTTCAAAGAGAATGTGCTCTTTTTATTTTTCTGTTTTTTTCATTGTTGCATATATTCTCATTTCAATTAGTTATAATTGAAATACATTTAAAAATATTTTAACATTTTTCCATATTCTTATACAGTCATAATTGTTTAAATATACAAATTATATTTTATCAATTAGATATACCATTGGTTTACTTAAACATTCCCTATTGAAGGAAAATCATTTTCCCTTTTCTTTAAGCTAAGTTGCAATATATATTCTTATGCATAAAATCTAAGCTTTAGCTTATAATCAAGGTATTCTATCATCAGGTACCTTTATTATAGGGAAACCAGAAATATTCAGCTTATTAAGCATCTACTAGAGAAGAACTTAACTGAGATCATCATGATCTTCAGTCTATTATCTATTATAAATTTAAAACAAGAATGTCCTACATATCTAAATTTAATACTACCATGACGTGGATTTTAAAAAAGATAATAAAGGACAGGTTATTTAATAAAGTATAACAATTCATAAATGTTATCATTTACCTATTAATCAAACCTGCATACCTGTAGTTAATTAAATACTTTCTTTCTAATTTATTATGCATCTTCATCTTATTGTCAAAGCCTTTGTACAAATCCCATTGAAATATTCGTCTTAAAAACTTGGAGTTCTTATAATAAGTTGTCTTTGAAAAAAATATGTAGTAATGCATTAAAATTTTTTCTATTATAACCTTCCTCCCTTACCTTAGTCAATTTCTGTCATAGCATGTATCACCTTTTCAGGTGTTGCTGTTTTTTTTTGTTTTGTTTTTTTAAATGTCTTTCTCCACTAGAATATAAACTCCATAGAGGAAGATACTTTTGTTCACTGATGTGTCCCAAGTGCCTAGAAAATGCTCCTTAAAAAAAGTTGCAATGCAATAAATATGTATTTGCTGACTTAATCTTGACTTGGCCTTTCATCTGTTTTTTTTTTCTTCCTTTCTTTCTTTTTCCATCTGTTTATTTATCTTACTCACGTATATGGAATTCTTTATATAGTAGCCCCAGAAGCTCCATGCTTAAAGCATCTTTGCAGCTAGCAATTCCAGAAGAAATAGAGCTTCAACTTCAACTAGCTAATTCTCAGTATTCTTCAATCAGGCTGGCTGGTTCACATTCCCATTCCTGAGCCCATCATTTTTATGGGTTGGGTGTAAAGTTGAGAAATGGAATTCTTTGATTGTCTGAGTGTTACTCAGAATTTGGCCTGAGCAACAGCAGTATCTCCTGGGAGCTTGATAGATGTACAGACTCTCAGGCCTCACTCCAGACCAATTAAATCATAATCTGCATTTTAACAAGATTCCCTGGTGATATGCCTTTAGTCTGTGCCCCTTTTTGAGTTGGGAATGTAGGGGATAGGGGAATGGAGTCACCAAACCACACAAACTGCAAGTGGGGAAGGGATGGTTGCCCAAATAAAACCGATATGCAGAATGGGCATTGGGAATATAAAGACAATAAATATCTATTAACAATATGCAATATATATTCATCAATTATATATCAGGCATTGCACTATGCCTTTTTCAGATGTTGCTTAACGTTCACAACATTTCATAAGATAGGAGACCTGAGGCTTCAAGAGATTAAATAATTTATCCAAAATTTTGATGGGAGGCAATGAGCAGATTAATCTATAATATAATATCAAGTAGTAATAAGTGCCCCAGGGAACAACCAAGCAAGATAGAGGGATAGAGCCTGACTCATGATGATGGGATAGAGGGATCGATTAGGATAAGAAGGTCAGAGTAAACCTGAGGAAGTGAAGTTTGAGCAGAGACTTGTACCAAATGAAGGACAGCCCATGTAAGTTTCTGTGTAATACAATTCTAGACAGGAAAGAGGATGAGTACAAAACCATGAATTGTGAATGACCTTGGCACGTTAGAAGAAAAACAAAGAAAAAAATTACACAGCAAAAAGAATGAAGTGAATGAAGTGAATATAGATGACTAATTCAAAGAGATAGCCAAGAGTCAGTTCATGAAGGGTGGTAAGCAATGGTTAGGATATTGTCAATTATCTCTAGCACCATGGAAAATTATTAGAAGCTCTGGAGCAGGGGAGTGACATTATTTTATTTATATTTAAACTATATTGTCTAGGGAGCAGGCAGTATTAAATAAAGGATAGGTGGAGGAATGTAAGATGTCAGTGGGACTAGTAAGAGGGATATTGTAATGCTAGTCTAGGCAAGAGGTGAGAGAGGGCGGGACTAGGATAGTAGAGGGGTCGGTGAAGGGGCTGGGAGTATATTGTGAATGAAGAGCCAACAGAAAGTGCTAATAAATTGAATATGTGTGTGTGAGACAAAGAGAATTACTTCTTTGTTTTTGCCCTGAGTAAATGGGAGGATGTTTGTGCTAGTTACTGAAACGGAGAACCTTGGAGATGGAGCAGGTTGGAAAATAAAGAGATGCCTCTTAGTAATCCCAGTAAAATTTTTGGATAAACAATTGAATAAACTACTTTAGAAAGGCTTGAAGATAAGAGTTTGGAAAACAGGGCAGATGATATTTTAAGTTACAGATCTGAATAATCGAATTCAGCCTCTACTTCACAGTCATTCATTAATACGGGCCAACAAAGTCTTGAACATTTTGTAGTTACACTCACTGGGGTACAAGTACCCCTCAGTCCTTGTACATAGAAGTGAAATATTGTGATAAGAGACACAGTGCTCACCAAACATTCCCTATACTCCTCTACATTCCCCAGGCTCCTGCACTTAGGCAGGAACATCTGACTGGTCCTGGCCAATGAACAGTGGGTGAAAGGGACATCTGTCAGTTCTGGTCTTAAAGATAGGAAAGCAACTCTGAGACCCTCCAGTTCTCTTTTCCTCCAGTATAGAGACTAAGGAGGCATATCTTACATTATTAAAGATCATCAATTAGATGATTTCAGCTGCCATAGCACTTAACACTAAGAGAATTTATTTTAGTGATCTATTTTGTAAATGTTTTCAAACCTTTTTTTGAAGGTTAAACTCCAGATCAGAAGTTCTGGATAAAAATATTTTGAAAGCAAATATTTATCTATTTTAAATAGCCAGAGACCTTGTTGTTTTTTTTATCCAAATGCCAGCTAGAAAAATCAATATTTTCTTAGAAAGAAGTGTTTTGGCTATTTAAGCATCATCAAAATACTTTCTAAGAATTCTAAGACATTAATTTTGTAAAACAAAAATCCTAAAGAGACAACGAGTAGAGGGTGGAGCTAGCAAGTGATGGGCTTCAAGAGGGTTGCTGCTTTTTAATATAGTGACCCAAATAATGGCATTAGTTGCAGACATTTAGGTTGTCTAAACAATTGTTTATTTTATGGAATGATTGATTGGCTTTGCTGTGTGGTTGGGATAGAATGTACTAAATACTGGGCCATGTTAAACAGAGATCTTTTCAAAATAATCTGAGAAATAATTGCAATCTTATCACAGTTATTTAGTCATTTCAGTCAAGTGTCATTTTTAATATTGATAATAATATACAAATCATGTCACCATATCTTTTTACATAAAAATTAGTAGGCAACATTATTGTTTTTATTTCTCAACTAGAAAGCATTCTCTTATGATCCTCAATGAAAACATTCTTTTTAATTTCATATATTCTATAATATGAAGTAAAGCTAAGCAATTTTAATATACACCTGTGAGTATATTTCATTTGTTTATGTTAGTTTCTTTATGCTTATTTACTAACTTATCCAAGGATTTCAGGTGGCTTATATTAACTTATAAAATAAAACAGAAAAAAATCAATAAAGAAAAAGAAATCAGTCTATGATAAGCCTAGGTAGAATAAAAGTTAAAGAAGAAGGGAAAATTAGAATGTATAAGTGCTGTATATTGGGAGGATCATAATTATATAGTGAATTTCTCATAAAATCTATAAGTGGTGAATAAATGACACTGTAGAAAAAAATATGAGCATTAACAGAAACATTGGAACTATTGAAGTTTTTATTAAAGAGAAACAACCACAATATTAAACAGCTCAGTTAAATTTTGATTATGAAATGCTAAATTAATACCAGTTTACACTTAGTTGATTAATTATTCAATCTAAGAAGTACGAGTACTTGGTGATAAATATTTGCATTTGAAAAGTCATATCCAATGGAAAACTGTGTTTTTTTTCATATATTTATTAAATGTACTAATTGGATGTTAGTAAGAAAATCAGTGTAGTAACAGCTGCATATGCAATTGAATTTGATGGAATTATAATTATAGAGAAAAAACTGATAGCAAATTAAACAGAGTGAAGCAGTGCTAAAACAAAAATAGCACAAATTGATGTGTTTCTCTGAAAAATTCCAGGTGTTGTCAAAGTGGATTATGGAGATGTGTCAGTCAGAAAGACACTAAGAGAAAATCTGAAGTGTAAGCCCTTTTCTTGGTACCTTGAAAACATCTATCCGGACTCCCAGATTCCAAGACGTTATTACTCACTTGGTGAGGTATGAATTATTTATTTTGGTTAAGTTATAAATTTATTTTGCAAATGGAGCAATCTCTAAGGAGCTCAATATTTTTTATGTTATGAATAAAATGTTTCAAAGGTATTTAAATCTATTTTTAATGATTTCTCATATATTATAAGGACCATAAAGATCTTTGTCTTTGGGATTTGTAAAAGTAAAAAGATCGTTTAAGACTGAATAAATATTATTATTTTTTTGTTTCTTTACAAGCAGCTCTGAAACTTTTTGGTCCTGTGGACCTTACACTCTTAAAATTTATTGTGAACCCCAAAGAGCTTTTGCTTATGTGAGGTATAACTATTAATATTTATGGTATTGAAACTAAAACTGAGAACCTTAAAAACTATCTATTAATTGACTAAAAAAAGTAATAATTTATTACATGTTAATATAATTAAGATTTTTGAAAAATAGGCATATTTTCCAAAGCAAAATCAAATGATAAGAAGATTAACATCATTTATAGTTTTGTAAATTGCTTAATGTCTGGCCTATTAGAAGATAGCTGGATTCTTAATTTCTGTTTCGGTATTCAACCTACTGTGATATACCACAAACCATGTAGTCTCTGTAAGACTCCCTGTATATTCATGAGAAGTGAGAGTGAAAATTGCAGGTAATACCTTAGTGTTATTAAAATCACATTGACTTTGCGTACCCACTGAGAACCATTCTTTTCCAAAATATACGTTATCTTTAGAAATACACAGTTGGCTTCATCATAACTATACAAATATATATTCATAATATATATTTAATTCTTCAGAATAAGACTTATTCCTTTATTAATTGAATGTTCCTTGTTGGTAATTTCCACCTTAATTGAAATTAGGTTTGGGAATCAAAACTAATTTAATATTGGTTTTAATTAAAGCATTTCAACAGGAATAATATAATGCATTTGGAAAATAATTATTAATTTTGTTCTTTGGTTGAAATTGCTATTTTTGTAGATCGTAATAGAATATCTGAAAATTTATAGAGTTCGAGTTAATCCTTTTTTGGGTTTATTTGCCAAAAAAAAAAAAAATCTGTACTTTCTTCACTCTGTAATTTTAATCCATAAATATAATTTACTTATAATTAACTAGAAAATAAGGTTCAAACTTAATGGAGCCCTAGCTGAATTGTTTTGAAAGCCTGTTTTTCTGTGCCATATCCATGCGTTATTGGTCAAATCTTCACTTTTTGTTAGCCATGTAAATATCTCGCTATAGAATTTTTCAGTGTACATATATTTAACCTTAATCTGAATAGCATAGTGCAAAGTTTCATGTGCAATAATTACTGAATTTACCACGTTCTGGGTCTGACTTTAGTCATTTCCTAGTTCTAAGCTTCAGGGTTTTATTTATTTATTTTGTTTTTATGGTAGGAGTGGGGGAAGGGATTGTTGTTGGCATTGTCTTCAATATGTAATATACCACGCTAACACCAATGTAATAGAGATTTATATTCAAACAAAGTATATGAGGGTGCTTTTTAACTGCAAGCACTTTTTGTATGCTCATTATTATGACCTAGTCCTACTGAAGATCCTCAATAAAAAATCCAGTACTCTTATTTCTTTACTGAAAAGTTTGAGCAATTGTGAATCTGACTATATCTTTAGTAAAAGAGAAATTTTTTTTTTTTTTTTTTTTTGTAGTAGAGAATTTCTTCCATTGTAGTCAATGGACCCAGCTAATGAGTAAACGCTGATTGCTTTTTCTAAAAGGAAATATGACCGGGGCCTGTAACAAGACAGATATGAGTAAAGAAGACTTATTGGAAATTATCTGAGGCCACCCAAGTGAGTCCTGAGAAAAACTCAGAGCTCTGAAATGGAACCTAGATGTTTACTTCCATGTTAAAAATCTAATTTTATACTTTCTGGTTCTACATCAAGGAAACTTAATTAATTGATTTCCTGAAAAACTAGAAATAGAGTATACTGTGGGCAAATTTCTTTGTGCTACCTACTGATTTTGAATTAGCTATCTTCCGTAATGGATCAGGTGATCATATTTTAATTTATAGAAAGAGTTTGAAAAGCGTTTAAAGAGAGAGATTGTGCCTTTCCGAGTTTTTGAAACGTATCCAGAAAAGGCAGTATATTGTATCGATAAAACCCCAGACCTTGGAGTCAAGCAGAGGAGGGTTTAAATTCTGATGTCATTCACAGTTTACAACTTGAGTGGCACTAGGTATCCTCTCAGGTACCTGTCAGAAGCATGCAGATAATCATAACAGGGCTCTAGCAATGATTGGTGATACAGAGCATCGAGTACTATGCCTGGAAATAAGTGTAGTTATTGTAATTATTATAGCTACTATTTATTGATTTCTTACTATGTCAAACATTATTCTAGATACTTTATAACACTGTATCATTTAAAAGTCACAACTCATTGACTTTGGGTTTCGTTATTACCTCCCATTTAATATGGAAACTGACATACAGAAAGTTTATGTCATTGATCTATGGGTCATAGACCTAGCTAACTATTGAAGTCAAGATTAAAATACATGAATTTAGTCTAACAGTAAAGTTCACTTTTTCTTACAACTAGGAGAAGAAAATAGATTATATTATTATATTTTATTCATTCAAAATGTTTATATTAAACAAGAGCTTGAGCTGGAACCTGTTTTGTATGCTAAGAGTGCAAAGTCAAATAAGGAAAGACCTTCATTCTTTAGTCATTCTACTGAAAAGGTGGGTAGGGAGATAGCAAGAAAGAATCAAGAAATTTAGTAGAAATAAAAGGTGCCCTATATGAGCTATATAGACATGCTATGAACTCCCATTTTGAAAACTAAGCAAAATAAAAAATCTGAGATATATTAAGTTTTTAACTTTCTACAATATTAATGTACTGTAGTTTTCCACTTTAAAGACAGACTTAAAGAGAAGCAATCCAGCAACTGTTTCTATGGAAACAAAAGGACAAATTCACCAAGCACTACTTCCCAATTCAATTTTGCATAGTCATGTATACATAATTTAAGATAGACATGTTGATAATGAGTTTAGGATAAACTCTTAATGGACAACAGTCATTTACTTAAAGCTTTTTCTTTCTGCTTGTCATTAACCATTATGAAAAGAAGGGAAAAAGCTAATTTGCCTTATATACAAAGATACTACTTATCAAATATCACAGTGGTATCAGTTGTCCAAGCTACTTATCAAGACAACAAAATTATTTCTTTGTAGTGTATTCATATATTCTCCACACTTAATTTCAAATAAAATTGTTAAGATTTAACAATTTACAAACTTTAAAGTTTTTCAAACCCTTATAGTTAATACTGTAGTACATTGGTAAATATTAACAATTCCCTGTCAATTTCTCTTTTTAACTTTCCTAGCTATATTGGAAGATGGAGGCAAATATGATATTAAGTTTCTCTTTATCATATTTTGTCACCAAAATAGTCATCAGTAGAGTTATTGATGTCAGATGGTTATATCTTAATTTCCTGTTTTCTAATTTTGCTCAGATAATTGAAATATTACTTTACCCAGCCCATGAAATTCATGCAATTTCCAATGGGAAATTAAAAGCTGTGGAATTGCTTTGAACTAAAACCTTTAAGTAGCTTAATGAAGCATGTGCCTTTTAGACTCAGTAAGTAGATCATAATGGAATAAGGAAGTCAAGCTCTTAGCAGCATTAAATTTTCTCTTAACTAGGCCTTCAGTTTACATAGCTTTAGCATGCCAGGTTCTGATCTTGTAATATAAAGGCTAATTCAAGGTTCAGTTTGAAAAATGGCATTCTAAAGCAATAATCCCTCACCCCAAATTTTTGGCCTATGACAAGTCAGCATTTTTGGGGAAAAAAATGTATTATGAGCTATGTAGAGCAAAGGTATATCAGAGGGTAAGAGGAGGAAGAGGATTTCTGGAGTCAAGTGACTTAACTCTTGGGGCTTAAAATTTGCAGTTGTGTGTTGCTTTGAAAATATTTAGACATTAGTCTATGCATTTTGTAGTACATACTTGACCTCGACACTTCTTTTTCCTCTTGTATCTTTTAACCATAATAATTAAGATGTCAGCACATATTGGCACTGTATCCTTAAATATTGTTAAAGAGCAAATTTAAGTCACTAAAAATAGACATCTAGGAAGCTGCTAGGCTGTAGGGATTAAGTGTATAATCAGTTACTGCCAAATGCAGAAGCTAAAATGCTTAGAGTTTTACCCTCTCAGCTGGTAATCAGGAGATCGATCTATTTATAGATTCACAGTCTTGATCCCTTAATAGGATAACCAGTAAGAAAGCCTCCTTTTAGATGACTTACACAAATGGGGACAATTCTCTCTGCCTGTGATTATATTTCTAAAACTTTTTGTACCCAGTAGTTAACTTTAATCTCAGGGTAGCTGAATACACATATGTACAGGTAGAATACGTACTCTTCATCAGATGTTAACCTTAAAGAACGTGGGCTGGTTGACCCACCTGTGAACAAAATGAGTGAGTTTAGTACCTGAAAAATATTTTTACTTCATTTTGCTGATAATCAGATTAGAACTAATTCTCATTGTCGTTTGTTTTTGTTATCCACCAAAATAAATAGAATCGTTCATTTTTTTAATGTTATTTTCCTTCTTTGTGAAAGAGATTAAGATATCACATACTCAGAATTTTTAATTTCATAGTCATTAATCAGGGCATTTTAAACCAAACTCAGCTTGGATTTAAGCATATAGATTTTGTACTCATCCCTCTGATTTATTTGCAATTTGGTAAAGAGAAAATATGCTAAAATGTATATTCACTATGACAATTATAATATAGAAATATTAACATTTAACTCTAGAATTTACTGTGAATGTGTCTCTTTCTTTACAAAGTTAAGAGAAACCAAATGTGATTGACATATGTAAAATAATAATGAGTCATATAATGTGCAATTGAAGGATAAGCAAGTATTGTTGTAATTAAAGCAAAAAAAAGCTAGTTTAAGTTTAAATTTAAACACTTATTTTTAGAATGGATCTTACATATTAGTTTTCAAATGTAAAGGTGTGTGTGATGAGAGGGAGTATATGCCTCTTTTAAGAAGTGGAGTTCCCATTGTTGTTTGCTATAACAATCCAGCAGAGGGAGCCCAAGCTAATGAACAAAACTTTAAGCTTTAAGAATATTACCAAACATGCTGCTGATGAGCAGAAACATTTAGAAAAGGGCTTACTGATTTCAAACATTAAAACACAAGAGGGAAAAATACTCTCAAGTTTATGCCATTAAAAAAATGTTTTCAAACAATAAAATATTATGTGTTAACATAGAAATCTCAAGGTGGACAATAATTAAAGTTAAAACTATGTTGGCTGTACACCACATATTCAAAACTATAACACGACATAAAGGGTGAATTAAAGGAATATTCTAGATCTCAGAATTACCAGTGTGTACTATATTTATGTTGATTCAAGTCATAGAACAGACTCTATACGGACCTTCTAATGGATAAATTTCTTCAGTGGTTGGTTGCCTAGATTTTTCTTAATGCCATGAACAAGCAATTGTATTGTTAGGTAATATGGTACCACTGAGAAGACCAAGGTCTTTCCTGAAATTTCACTTTGCTTAAACAATAATTTTTGGCAATATATGTTTGTTTGATGTCCCAAGTGTTCTTAGAAAAGTTCTGATTAGAAAATCACACAATATAATCTTAAATCTGATCGTCTTGTATTTCAAAAGATGAGATGCATAGTTTGAACTTTCCTGTGTGTCAATATCTTGTAATATGCATTGATTGCTTGTTGAAGATTGTCACTACACACTAATGACCATTTTTACATTTTGAAGAATATGTAGCAGATTTTCATCGTTCTGTAATAATAAGTAATAATAATTCCCATTTTGCTGGGCTCACTGATTTGTGAGCAATCTGATGTATACCAACCTACTTTCTAGGTGTGCATGAATTTTTTTAAATTCGGATATCATAGGCCTGGTGATATAAACCTTTCAGACATCATCTCTATCCAAATGATGTGTCCCCCCTATTTTTTTTAATGATGACTATCAATACCCCTGTTCCCTGATACTCTGTGCCCCTTCCTGTTTGTATCTAATGTCATCCTGGCCAAAGCCAGAAATTATTTACATAACTTCAGCCGAACAGTGTGGCATTCAGCTTGAAGAAAACTTTACTTCTAATCTTCTTAGCTTGGTCTTAGGTCTGATCCTAGCCTGCTTTCATATGGCTTGTTCCATGTGCCTTCACCATTGTCTGGATGACCTGCTGTTACTGTTACCTAGAACTCGATCCTCCCTTGTTCCTTCCAGGCTTCTTTTCTGATGAAAACTTCTGCCTGCCTGGATTCAGGACTGGGCTATTTCCAAACTCATTATAATAACTTCAATTATAACTTTCAATTCCTTATTTGGACAAGTTATTTAATTTCACTGTATCTTAATATTTTCATTTATAAAATAGGGGTAGTAGGTTGGTTATAAATATTAATTTAGCTATTACACATAAATGCTATTTATATACTTATGCACTCATGCAATTTAGCTGTTACAATAATTGCTATTTATTATTGTGGTGGTGGTGGTGGTTGTCTCCCCGTCTCATTCTGACAGCTGTCCTAAACCACTGACTTCTGTCTATTCCTATTCTCCCAGATCAGCCAGCCTCACCAGATTTGACTTGAGTTCCTATATTGTATACTTTTTCTATATCCTAAGAGACAAGGGATATTACATGTTCAGAAACTACCAAACTACTTTATAGAAAAGTTAGAACATGTTAAATATATAACAGGCTTCTTTTCATGCAGTCCCCAAAATAAGAGTATTCTGGAATTCTGAAAAAAATAGTGGCAGCAATGACATAGCATTTGAATGTCTTTGAATTCTCCCACGAAAACAGAAAGAGCTATTCAGGATATCCAGGATAGTAATATAAAAATTTTTAAAAATAATATTTTTAATTAAAAGAAATTGATGGACAATGTCAACAAAATTAGGTGGCAAGGTATTCTAACAAATCCTAAAATATGAGCTGTGAATTTCATGAATATATGATAATAGTAGTTAAAACTGGGAGAGGTGTTTCATACATTCCAATTTGGAGTTCAGTGAAAAGTTTCCTTTCTAATGTCTTTAGGGTCTGAACACTCTATGACCTATGAATTCTTAAAACTCACTAGCTGAAGCTTCTTCTCAGGAGAAACTTCAAGGAATGAAACCCAAACTGAGGAGGCAGGGACGATGGAGACAAAGGAAATTGAAGGTCCAGATAAAAGTAGACGAGAAGAACAGAGCCAGAAGATCTCAAAATATAGAAAACAATTTTTTTCAGTTCTTCAAAAAAGTACAGGAACTAGAAATTTAGACTTGTAAAATTAGAAATGGTCTCCTGTGTAAACATTTTCTGTCAGGTACAGCTGGAAACATTTGCCCTTAAACATCCCCGCTGAGTAATAAAGGAATCAGCATTGCCACAAAAATCTTCTTTGTTTTCCATCAGTACTTAGAGTTTTCAAAATGACTCACAAAACACATAGGTTTTCAGCTCACAAGCATTCCATTGTGTTCTCTTGATATAGGGGTTTCGACACTAATTATACATTCGAATCATCTGGGAAGCTTTAAACTATATCCTAGTCCTTCTCTGGACCATCTGGATCAGAATCTATGAGAGTGAGGCAAATCAGAATATTCTATAAGCTTTCCAAGTGAGTCTGTTGGGCAGCCCAGATGCAAAACACTGAAAAAAATTACTTAACCCTTTTCCCATGGATTACAGTCCTAACCTTACCTCCAAAGTTTGCCATGAAATCTCTCATTTTAATTATTATTTTTATATCACTCAAGTATACCTAAATCAAAGAGAGAGTACGTTTTAGCCCTAAACCCACCAATATGCGACTTGGACAAGATACTGTTTCTTGAAGCTTGTATCTCTTCCCCCTAATATTCATGGTGTTCTGTCATTTCTCATAGGTTGCTGCTCAGATGAAAGCATCTATAATCCTGTTCTAAATCTCAGCCCACTGAAGCAGGGTTCGACCACTTTGCTTGGCTCTTCCAACCCTTACGAAGTCTGAATTCCAATCCCCACTGTTATCAGTTGCCAACTGGGGCCTTAATGCAAATCACAACATTTTCTCCAATTCCAGAAGCTATTAGTTAGCCATGAGTTTCTTCTCCATACCAAGAAAAAAAAAAAAAAAGAAAAGAAAAATGAATTATATAAGCCTAATTCATATTCTGTAGAAGTTTTTAACCTTATTCATTTGCCAATATGAATAAACATGTACCTAAAGGATAGATAACTAAATAGATATATCCAAGTGATGTATGAATGAACAGTAAAATATGCATGTCCTAGTAAGAGTCAGAGATAAGAACTTTTTGGAAGAGTGGACATGTATAGTAAATGCATAATTGGGGTTGAGACTAAGGAAGAAGTTGAAAACATTCCATCTATTAAAAAGGTTTTTCTCCCTTTTTTTTTGCATTCATCTATCTTTACGTGATTTAGTAATTTTAGTGTTTTTAACATTAGTGAATGGCTTTTGAAATTACATTTGGCTTAAATATGTATTAATTTATGTTAATTACAGAACTAATGCAGTGTTTGAGTGTAAACTAAGAATCTTATGTTTGCAGTTGGCAATTTAATCTTGCTCTTGAAGAATTTTTAATGTGAAATCATCACTTAGCCTTGTACTAGGCTTTTTTAGATTCAACTGCTTTCCATCAAGTTTGGCATTAGGAATGAAAAAAGATGCATGAACATGTTTTAGTTACAGAAATAAAGAATGTAATTAATCTTTGTTAATATACAGAGTGGAACATCTAGTAATGAAACAATCTATAAAACATAAACTTGAATATTTAATCAATTTATTTCTGGGTTTTTTTGTTTTGCTTTGTTTTGTTTTGCATATAATACCATGGGAAGTTCAAGAATGAGTGAAATTTAGAAACTGTCCTAATTTTAAAAGGATTTTAAGAAGAATTCCTAATTTGTAATATGTAGATGTTGCCCTTTTCCCTGATATTATGCTGTAAACAAGTAGTGCTTTTTAATTAGATGCTAATGACAATGTTAGTGCTGTTCAAATTTACTTCGATAGAAGTCTAGAAACTTATACAGATCTAAGACTGGGCATGGAAAAAGAAAAAATGAATATTTAAAACAATGTGTTTTTCTTAGAGAAATTTCCTTACAAACATGTATCATTTTGTTATCAATATGCAATTTGATAATATCAAAGATTTTTTGATTTATATTACTATCCAACTTATGTTTTTGTGTGTTTCCTTTAGATAAGAAATGTCGAAACCAATCAATGTTTAGACAACATGGGCCGCAAGGAAAATGAAAAAGTGGGCATCTTCAACTGTCATGGTATGGGAGGAAATCAGGTAAGCTATTTTTATCAGCTTCATATTTCGAAGGGAAGAGATATATAGTAAAAACTATCAAGTTAGACTATGGCTAACATGCCAATAACAATAAAGTCTTAGTTTAACAAATTAATTGACATTCAAATCAATAACTCATTAGGCTATTTTATTATCCTATTTCTTAAAAAAAAAGCACTACAGAATTTAATAAAAAAAAAAAAACGGCAACACTTTCAGTGAACCACCTATAGTTAATGAGGCTAGCTAAATACTTTATGAGCAAATGAGGACTATGTTTTATCATTACCAACTAAATAATATAAAACAATCCAACAACTATGATGTTTTCCCAATGGTGATTATTCCGAATGTTCTTTGTAAATGTTTATGTATAGCATGTTTTCTATGAGTTTTTGAGGTTCAATAAGGTTTTAAAGTACATGGATAAGTACATATGTTACATTTTGCTTTGGCTATCTGAAGGTGCCCTTTGGACCAGGTAAAAATGTTGTATTTAAACAAGATTGATGGCTGACTCTAGATCTAGAGAAGCTTTTTTTGTGTGACGGTCCAATTATCAGAGACATATCAGGCTATTACAAGGATTTGTGTACTCTCTTTTAAGTATTGGAAAGTAGCTCTGTACAGTGGGCCGCATGGAGTCTGTTTAGCTGTGAGTCTTCAGGTGAAGCAGCCCTGCTGCCATGGCTGTTTTGAGAGGTAGAATTTGGAATTCATAAAATTTGTTACAAAGCAGAGTTTGAGATAGCTAATCCTCTGTAGACAAGTTGTCTATAAAAGTCGAGGAGGAACACACCGGTAACTTCGTTATCTAGTGCGTTAGAATGAACTGAGAATGCAAAAGTTATTATATCCAGCACAGTCTTATGGTTATATTTGTAATGCAGCTGAATGTGTCAAGGATCCATAGAGAAAAAGTAATTAGCTTTGTAAGTTTTGGCACCATACTTCAAATAGTAACTGTGTGATTCAATGGAAAATATTAAAAGCAAGTTTCCTTCTTAAATTATTAAATTATTAAAAATTATTAAAATCATAACTAGTGTTCTAAAATTTTAATATAAGCAAGAAAATATTTAATTTGAACTTTCGAAATTACAGCATGAAAAATGACCTTATGAAAGATTATAAAAGTAATATAAGCAGAACAATGACAGAGCATTCAAAAATGGACCAGCTTATTATATTCACAATGAATGTGAGAGAGCTCTACTACCCAAAACCAATGGAGCCCCAATGAATTCAGCTGAAAATGGCAAACAGCTTGTTGGAGGACTAAATGTGCATGTTTTAATTTTTTTTCACATAGTAAGAAATCTAAAGGTACTCAGATGTTGACTTTTGTTCATGTCCCCAGTGATTTCATCAAGAAACTAAAAACTTTCTATCTTTCCATTCTTTACTCCTAAAAGTTAACTTTTATCATCAACTGATCACAAAGTGAGCTGCTGAGACTCCAGACATCATGTCCACATTCAAGGTGGGAAGAGAGGGCCTAGATAAGAGATGCAATAAACAAGTCTGTCCTTTTATTAGGAAAAACAAAAGATTTACTAGATGTTCAGCATACCTCTGTGTATGTCTCTTTGGCTAGAAATATTTCTAGCCTCAAGCACAAAAGCACTAAACATTGCACCTTACACTCACATGTGCCTGCTCCTCACAGTTTATTTACCATGGATATTGAGTGGACATTTAGAATATGTTACAATAGCTTATAAAAAAATTTTAAAAAAGTCAATTGATCATCTGTACCATAATGACCTATAAAATTAAAAAAGAGAAGCATTATTACGAAATCACTCTGATTCTAATGCAGATTAAAAGGAGAGAAGAAATACCTCAAATGAATTATCCTTAAGGATTCATTAAGTTGCCATTGATAGTGTTAAAAAGGATAACCTGTCATGTGCCTGGATTTGTCTAAATGACATGAAATACCTCAATCGTAAATGTTAAAAATTACGTTGTTCATTTACAAGTTTTCAAATACCTAGAAATAGGCTATTCCATTGTACTGTCAACTTCTTATTGGCAGAGGCTATATCTTACTCCTATCTTCACCCCAGCACTTGTCAGTGAGCTTGGGCTATGATAGGCACCTAATAAACAATAGTCAGGTAAATAGAGTAAGGAATTCATGGTCAGAATAATGAATTTATACCTTAGTACTATGTACACCTTGCCAAGGAAGGCTATTTTCAAAGACACCAACCTCAGGGATTCATAAATAAAGTGAAAAAAGAATAAAAAACCTATACCTACATATACTCTGTCTCTACATTAATGACAAGGAAGAAATTAAAACCAATATTTTTTTCATCTACATAAATACTTATTCATGTCTACAAATATATGTACAAGAATGTTTACTGGAGCTCTTTTTGTTATAACACACTGAGAACAACTAAATATTTACCAAGAGGAGGATATTTAAATAAATCATGGCGTATCCATAGTATAGAATACTACATAGCCACCAAAATGACTGAGAGAGGTCTATGTGCATTGCTATAAAAAATTGAAAGGAGGGTAGAAAAAAATCCAGAGTACAAATTACTTTGAATGATCTCATTTATGAAGAAGATGTGTGAACATTTTTCTCTGTGTAGTTATCTATGATATCTTTAGTTATATAGATGCTACATAAGCTATTTTATATGCATAGAAATCTATCTGGAATGTAAATTACCTCTGGTGAGAAGATTGAGTTGGAATAGGAAATTTTACTTTTTACCCCACATTTTTTGTATATATCCATTAATATCATAATTAAACAAAAAATGGAAGAAAAGGAACTATTTAGAATAAAAGAATATCATTTTATAGCATTGTTCTGACTTGATTGGATAACTTATGGTAAGTTACTTAATATTTTTGAGCTTTAATATTTTATCTATCAAATAGATGAAATATTTTTCCCCAATTTTTTTCTTTAAAGATTAGTATAATTTGTAAAGCGACTAACACTAGCCTGGCATATACTAAATAGTGCTTATTCATCTATGACCATTAATTATTTTCTTTATTTATTATTTCCATTTATATTTTTAATCATTTCTCTTTTTGCTTCTATAGGAAAAAACAAAATGTTCTTTTAGTGACTAATGTCAAAGGCAAGGTAAATGAACACTTCCTATATTGTTAAGCTTACTAAAATGAATTGTCTCTCCTGTTGTTTTAACAAATATATATAATGAAAAAATTAACCCATCCCATAAAACCCTACTGTGAATTATACTTTTGGTAGAATTCAATATTTCTAGGATGATTAATACTAGGGACGTGTTTAAAATTTTAACTTGCTTTAAAAAAGAACATATTTTAGAATTTTATTCTCAGAGCTACCTTCCCCAGTGTTTTATTGCTATTCTTTTACGTTACCATGGAAGCAGCATCTATTTTTATGGTTAGTTAGTTTTGAATTCTTAAAAGTATCCCCAATCCATAAAAATATTCAGATTTTTCTCTTCTGCCTTTACACAAAAGTCATAACAAATGTTAATGTTGTATTTTAGCATTTCCACTCAGTTACATTTCTGAAAAAAAGGTACTTTATCTTTGTTGACTATTATCCTTAACCATTTCTCCTTGCACAGGAGTTTTGTAGTTGTTTTTTTTGTTGTTGTTGTTGTTGTTTTTATATTACTTTTTTTTTAAGTTATGGAGATACAAGAAGAAACTTACTTTTTAGTAGTCGTTGGAAATATTTTTCTTAAACACTCATATTAAACAACATATTCTCTTCTCTTATCCCCAGCACCTGGCACAGGGCTTGGGATATGGTAGATACCTAATAAAAACTAGTCATGTCAACAGATGGAAGAATGCATGAAAGTTTTTATAGCGGGAATACTGTAAAAACAAGATAGCAAGTAGAAAAATATTATTAAATTCAACAGTTGATCATCTTGAAGTACTCTTCTTAAAATGTTTTTTTCTTTTAAAAATCTTAATAGTAAGTCTTCTACCTCAAATAACAATAACAAAATTAGACAGCCAATTTTCTATCAGTTCTTAAAATGCTCTTTCACTAGCAAGTAATATCATGATGATCATTAAACATTTTCAAAAGAATGAAAATAAAAAGAAACGATTAAATCTTGAACACGTAATTTTACAAGTGAAAGAACTTACAATTTACTGGTAGAAAGTGTGTTACTAGAAGTTAGGGAATTGTGTTCTCTATACTTCTGAAAAGATGACATAGATTCCTAGAAGCACTTTCATGTCTCCTACAATGCTAATGACTCACATTTATATCTTCATCCCCAACCTCTTTCCTGAGCTCTGGAATCAATTGCAAATTAATGATGGGAAATCTCTAGAGTCATCTCAAACTCAACCGTTTCCAAATGTACTCATTTTCTTTCTTTTCACACAATCATCCAAAACTGAAACCCAACATAGACACTTCACTTTTGAAGTTTGATTGGTTACCTAATCTTGAGATTTCTACAAAAGTAAAGCCCCTTAACTCCTACTTTTAAGTCCCTTTACAGGTAGGGCTACTATCTTTGTCCTAGCCTATATCTTCTTTATTCTGTGTAGTCAAAACACTTCATTATTCACATACATCTTATAGGATTCCATTTATATATTTTATACATGCTACATTAGAATTAAAATCTGATTAATATCTCCAATAATTATCCACCACCCAAAGAATAAAGTAAAAATTGAATAGTTAAGATATACAAAACCCCTTATAATTTTATTCCCATCTGGCTTTCCATCCTAGTCTTCCTTGATGTTCTAATACTTCCTTGTGCTCTCGAAATATATCTGATAACTTTTATTTCTTGCATACTCTGTATATTTTCATATCTCTACAGTTCACTGATACTGTTTTCTCTAATTACACTATTGGCCACACACTGCTCCAGTCACAAACTTAAGACATACTCACTGTTTAAACCCCCCCAAAATTAGGTTCTTTTTGGTACCTTTTGGCCAGCAACTTCTTAATTTAAACAGAACAAATTTTTAATGGATAAATTATTATTTATTTAATCAATCCGTTATTATTTAACACACAGTGTTATTTTTGAATTTCCATTGTTATAGACCGGGCTCAATACTCTTGTAGCTAAAACCTGATAAGCATCATATTGACTTCTTTAGAAATAATGTCTAGAGGTAAATTGATAGATCGCAGGTTATACAACAGAATAAGGCTTTTAATAGACAGTGACAAATCGTTCTTTTTACCAATTTAATAGGACTAAGTGCTAAAATAAGAAGAGGCACTAAGATAAACATTTAATATGCATCATCTTTGATTCTCACAACAGTCTATGAAGGTACATAATGTTGTTATCCTGATTTTACTCATGAATCTAATGGAAAAGCTGAGAGATTTGTAAGATGATTGAGGTGGTAAAGTCAGTCTGAACCTAAATTTGGCAGACTCAACACCAAATTTATATTCACTATTCTCTATACTTTTATTGGTTCCCAACCATGGTCTCCAGGATTGTGATTACCATGGCCAACCCTAACTGGGTATTGTATTTTATTTGTTTTTCATCATTGCCAATTTAGTATGGGAGACACATTGTATCTTATTTTCAATCATATTTCTCACATCATCAATGCATTTAAGCATTTTTTAAATTGTCATTAATACTTTGTGAATTTCCTAATCATGTTTTGCTTATGTTTTCTTTGGAGGTTGAAGGGATTCTTTTGTCTCTCATGTACTTATGAAAACATTTTATTAAGTAGATTATGACCTTTTGTCATGTTGCAAATATTTGTCTGACCTAACATTTTGTTTATAGTGTTTTCATAGGTAGACTTTTAAACAGTTTATGTATTCTAATAATTGTTCGCTTTTATGTTTTCTATTTTTGATATAGAAATACCATTCTTTTTAAATAAGATGCTTTTAAATGACATATACATCATTTTTTAAGGAGCCAATACCAAAACTGGCAAATAGATCTTAGTCTATTGGGCATATGTTATGTCAACTCACATATGATACTATTTTATGACACTAATTTTTATTTAAAATTTATATAAATATATTTGGGTATAAATTAAATTAACGTTATATTTATAAAATAACCTTTTACTTTGATATCAAATATCAATATACAATTTTCAAAAATTCAGTGTTATTTCTCTTTGATTTACAATACATCTTTAATCCAAAAGGGGAGAAAAAAGCAGCCCCTGTACATATTGTGCCCATACTTTCCAGAGATAGAAAATATAAAGTAAGGGAGAAATACTCATATTTTAGCCAATGCAGTTATAATGTTTCTCTTTTTCCCTGGAGCCACTCATTTGGAGAGCTAGAAATCACATGGAAACATTCCATGTAAATTATTGCAGTAAATGATTCAGATCTATTTTTCAGGGTAGAAAGCCTTTAAAGAAGCTTATGCTAACCATTTATTAAAACCCTGTTTTCTGTCAAGATAAAGAAGAGATCATTAGGTCTTACCTATATTTTCCTACAAATTTCTGTTCCTCCTCTAAAATGTGATTACTTATACTTAAGAAGAATCTAACCTCATGACAGGTGTATTACACATTTTTGAAAGTAGATACTTTCTCTCCTCCTTACAGTCCGTCTCTTAGAGAAAGCTTAATTATTTTAGTAATGCATTCTAGTGTAGTCACAGATTGTAATGAATACATTCATTCAACACATATGTATTTATTTTTAAGTTTGCATTTTTATAAGTACTATAATTACTTAGAAACCATTTTTACACTAATTTTATCCACTTTTAGTATCTTATATAATAGAATTAAAACTCACCAGGGATTTCACAAAGTAAATTTGCAAGCAAAATGAAATGGCCTATGCGGAAAGAAAGAACATGTACCATTCATTAAATGTTTAAATGAGTTGGATACATGCAAGCTAGAAGAGAACATAATTATTATAACTTCTATGAAATAGGAATTTTTGTAAGAACCTTTCAATCTCATTAATGCTTGGCTAGGAGAATTTCTCTAGTCTTTGATTGGCTCATGCTCCTACCTACCAGAATATACTGAGGATGGAATGATAACTGGGCTCAATCATTTATCCAACAAAACCTGGTTATCCTAACCTGTAATAGACACTCTAGATGATGTTAGTATACGGTGTTAGTTGGAGAAAATACCCAAAGACAAACATTTCACATTGGCCCAGTTTTTCCAGAGATCATGAGGTCCCTCCCCATCCTCAAGTCCACCAATCCAAGAATTAGTTTTTTAAGCCTCAGTAGGTCCTGCTATTGTGGGATTAGTCAAAGTGTCAGCAAAGCCTTTGGGATCCATGTACAGGTCAGAGAGTCTATTACTTTTGTGCCACTTTGTTTATTCTTGATTCTTTACATTTTACTTTCCTAGGAAAGCAATCCCCTCAAATTTACGTATAAGGAAGCTCCAAAGTCATATCAGTTCCTGATCTGCCACCTGTTGTTTCAAACTGACTAATACACATTTATACTTAAATGAGCAAATGCTGCCTCAAACTCAGTGTGCCTATAATTACATCTTTTGTCCAAAGCCTTAAATTCTTTATTCATCCATCTTTTGTGTTTTTTTTTTTCTCTTATTTTTCATTACCTACTGCCCTTCTCAAATTAGACACTAAACCCTGTGGATTCTTTCTATGTGTTATTTTTATCTATTTCTTCCTTTCTTACATTAATAATTCTACTTTCCCAGTCTAGGCTTTGATTGCCTCAACAGTTTCATAACTATAATAATTTTCAATATACTTTTTCCATAGCTCCAGCCTGTCTTCATCTTCACTCTACTCACATTCAATAATGAAGTGAGGACTCCTTCCAACATATCACTCTCAGCTGGAAAAACAAAAACACCTTTTAAAAGTTCCTAGTTTTTAAAAGATAAAGTTAACATTCTGTACTAATCGAAGTTCTGTATGATCTGACCACTTCCTACCTTTCTAATTTTATCTCTGTTGCTCACCTATACAAACTCTCAACTCCATCAGCTTTGTTAGATATAGCCTAACCAGACATTTTAAAAATTGTTATTATGATCTTTTTAAAAATCATATCTTCCCTTTTCTTATACCCACTTGGCATGACCTTTCTGCACTTTCTAACTAGGTAAATTCTAGTTATATAGTCCATAATTTACATAGTTTACTTAGTTCCACTTCCAAACTCAATCTTCTTCATGTGGAATTGTACTTTTTCTGCTTTTCAATCCATATTGATATTTTCTTCTTCTGAACTCATAACACTTAAAATTTTTCTCATTTGTTTTTTTACTTATATACTATCTCTCAATATTTCTTTTGTTTTTTAGCTCTTATTTTGTCATTCAATTATGTATGTTTATTCATCATAGCTCCAAAAATAAATTGTAAACTTTTCTTGAAAGCAGTAATTAGTTACTGTCCTTTTTATCCCCTACAGCAATGTGTTTATTATAAGAATAAGTGAGTAAAAAAAAAAATCATACAAAAATTTCAAAGTTACTCAAGAGCCTGCTGTTATCACAAAAATAGTTGCAACATTTTTAGGAAACCACATCAAGGAAAATCTTCCTGGAGGATGAAATTGTTCTTATAGACATGCCTAGCTAGTTTGGAGCTATAGTAGGCTAAAAACTGACCCCCAAAGATGTCCACATTCTTACCCTTAGAACCTGTGAATGTTACATTATATGGCAAAAAGTAACTTTGCAATAGAATTAAGTTAGAGATCTTAAAGCAGGGCAATTATTCTGGATTATCTGGTTTGCAGTAAATTTGACCACATGTATAATTATAAGAAATACACCCCTTTTTTCCTCAAAAAATTAAAAACAGAACTATCTTTTGACTCAGCAATTGCACTTATGGATATTTATCCAAAGAAAACCCAAACACTGGTTCGTAAAGATCTATGAACCCCTATGTTTACAGTAGTGCTATTCGCAGTAGCCAAGATATGGAAGTAACCTAAGTGCCCATCGACAGACATTGGATAAAGAAGTTATGGTACATATATACAACAGAATATTACTCAGTTATTAAAAAAAACTAAATCTTACCATTTGCAACAACATAGATGGACCTAGAGGGTATTATGCTGAATGAAATAAGTCAGACAGAGAAGGACAAATACCATATGATTTCACTTATATAAGGAATCTAAGGAACAAGAGAAATGAACCAACTAAACAAAAGCAGACTCACAGATACAGAGAACAAACTGGTGCTTCCAAAGGAGAGTGGGGTTTGGGGACTGGGTGAAAAAAGTGAAAAGCCACTAGAATTTAGAGGATAGCATAGGGTATATAGTTAATACTACTGTAATGGTTGTGTGTAGTGCCAGATGGGCACTAGAGTAATCGGGGGATCACTTCATGGATTGTATAAATGTCTAACTCTTTTAAATTTAAAATTAAAAAATGGGTACAGATTTTTAAAAAAGAATATATCCCTTTGGAGAAGAGATTTAAGATACTAAATCCTCCTCAATGTTGGAAACATGTTATTTCATCTTGCTACTTCAAGAAATGACGTGGTAGCTGAAAAGAATGACATTAAATTACTGGTTCTACAGATTTTTTTAATTATAGAAAATTCATTTTTATAGATTTCATTTTGTTTTGGCTTTTTGTGATCATAATAAATTAAATTTTCAATGAGCTCTAAATCCTATATGAATACAAATTTTAAAATATAAAAAGACTAAAAGTAAATTCTTAAAATATTAAATGATAAGATAATGTCCTTTCAGTTAACAGTTAATAAATTCTGCACAGGAATTTTAAAAATTATTTTAAGCTGCTTTTTTTTTTTTTCAAATTTTAATTCAAGAACTGTATAATCACAAATAACACTTTATTAATTCAAATAAATTGCATTGTTATTTGTATTAAAATTACATCTATTAAATTTAGAGTTGATTAAAATTCATAGAAACTTAATCCCATGATCTGATTCTACCTAATTTTGCCAGGCCAGAGTATTTCCTGGCATAGAAAGAAATGACAAACATGTTGTGTTCTAATGCTTTTCATTCCCTGGTAGGAGTTACTCGGAGATTGTGAGATTTTTTTCCTTAACGTTTCCTAAGAACTGAGCCTTAATATTGGCTGTTTCTTAGATCTGTCTCTTATTCTGAATGTTGTACAGTCTAACTTTATTTCTGAAAAATGATAGTTAATGTCTATCACATACAACATTTTTTTAAGAGTTACAGAAAAATCGGTAATGCAAGTCAACCTAGAAAGTACTTTTACTATTTTACTGTAAAGTATTTAAAATTAATTCCCTGAAGTCCCACATTCATTTAAATAATTGCTCCAAGCTTTCTAGATGTAAGCATAAAATTGGTTCTGTAATTCATTGTGTCAATAATGTAAAAACAAACCAGTTTCAAAAAAATTCAAATATTCCTGGTGTTAAGATAATAAAAATGTCTACTGTGACTGCTGATGAAGAAAGCAATAAATGGATAAAGAGGCTATATGAACAACAAGGGGGATATCAAACTAAACTTGGAGGAAACAGCAGTCTCTAAGAAGGCATCTTAGGAAGAAATGATAATAATATCAAAGACATCAGTGCACATGATAGGAAAGAAAGATGTATTCTATTGATTAATCAATTATAGTATATCATCATATCAGTCCATGATCTAAATATCTGTAAATTAAATGTCTATAAGGCTTAAATTTTAAAACTTTAAGCTCTTTAGGAAAATTCACATAAATTTGTATTCATTTTATTAATGGGATTCCCAGAATGTTTTGAAAAACCTCCCTTATAACGTAAAATATCACATATTCTCGTAAAGCAGAAAGTGTAATAATATCCTAATTTAATAAAACCCCAACACGCACACATGCTCACACACATATGTACCTCTCTTACACCACTAAAAAATTTTCTTACTGAGAAGAGTATCCTGTTTACCAATAAATCTACTACAACAAAAATGTTTTGCTATTAGCAGCATTAATCTGCTCCCTCAGCCCACCAGTTTATCCCATCTGAAGCCCCTGTTACTTAGAGATGGACTCCAAGGTTTCTGCTAACTTTATGAAGATATAGGCTTGTCTCTATTAAACTATTTAGTTCCAGTAGAACTTTTCTCCTCAGTACTTTTTCAATCTTCTGAACCTCAATTCTTTTGAGGTTCAGAAGATTGAAGTGCTTTTCTCCTGTCTTATGGAGAATTCTTCACAGGGCTGAGAGGAAGAGAGAATAATCTCTGGCCTCTTTTTATTTTACTAGGGCACTAATCTCATTATGGGGGCCTCATATTCATGACCTCATCAAAATCTAATTACTTCCCAAAGACCTCACCTCCAAATACCATCTTGCAGCAGTTAGGGTTCAACATATGAAATGGGGAGGGGGCACCCACATTCAGTCCATAGTTGTGGCTTTATAAAAGTCCTTTGTCCTTTCTGGCCTTCAGTGTCTAATACTATAAATTGATATGGTTTGTCAGTTCTTAATCTCTTTTGTTAAATAAGCAAAATCCAGATGATTTGTGAAATCTGGTCCAGGGACAGGGGTCATGAATTTAAAAAGCTTGAATTTAGAAAAAAAAATAAAAAATAAAAAACAAATGGTTTTAAAAAATGTCTCAGAACAATATGAAAAATTTGAGCAATCTACCAGGCAACCAAAAACTAATGCATTAAAACAAACAAACAAACAAACAAACAAAAACCTTATTAATCAAGAATTCATTGAACACCATAGATGTACCCAGTAATATATGGGCACCAAGACAAATACAAGAATATACTTAGAACTAAAACTCTTTTTTTTTTTTTTGTATAATAAAGTTGATGATGATGCTGTTCATTATAGGGCATAGTTCTTCCCATGAGTATTCCTAAGAGAATTTCCTATTTTACTGGATATGAGGGAGAGTTGTTTGTCTCCTGAGAAGCAGTTTTCCTTTCTTTTCTTTTCTTTTCTTTTTCTTTACAATGAAAACATTGCCCTTACAGAGAAAATTAATAACATAGAATATTATTGACAATTATTTATATTAGCCTCATTCTTAGATTCTATTACGTTATCATTGTTTATGTGGATGGGTTTTTTCTCATTTATTTTTTATCTATTGTATTCACATAAAATTCTGTTTAATTCCACTTTCACTTTTTAACAAGATGAAATATAAACAAGTAAATAGGAACACAATCCCTTATGCTCAGTCTCAATGGGAATATAAAACAATGATTCTTGAAACAAAGAATGTTTATACTGCTATATAGAAGGCATTCAGAATAAAGTCTCATAAGGACAGGAGTGGTTCTAAAAGACTTCACAAAGCTGTCAGTGTGCACAGAGAATGGAGAGTGTGCAGGGACAGCGAGGATATAGACCCGAATGGAGTGTCAGGCCTGGACTTGGGAGAGTGGAAAATTAAGTTTTACATGTAGAGGACTTAAGCTTATAATAGAATGTAAATGTCAAGCAAGGGGATTGTGATTTGAGAGGACAAGAGGAGCAAAGAGCATTCAGGCTGCAAAGGTTGTCAAAAGATAGCTTGTAACCTATTTCCAATACAACCCCATGAAAATACTTGGACATGCACTTTTGTTATTAAAAATGGCATGGTGAATGAATACAGTCAAAATGAAAAGGGCTTTTTATTCTTGTTATTTAGTGCCCAAACATAATTTCACCACAAGCAGGGACAGAAGTATAGAAGTTTTATTCAGTTCATTTCTTTTATTCTGTTATCAAAGGACTTGATCCAGTACAGAGCAAGAAGCTACATGTGGTATGTACAGAAATGATACCTTTCCATTAAAGGAAAAAAGGCCCCAGTAAGTTACCATGGAAACAGTCGCCATGCATTCTAATTTCTAATAAAGAATCTTAGTCTTCTAATGAAAACCTACCAGATATGCATATTTCTACTCCAACTCTCTAGTTGCTAACTTTCTACATAAATTTGGGGTTTTTAAAAATTTATTTAAAAGAAGTAAAATATGTGCATCTGGCTGGAATATGCAGAAATTGGTATATTTTTGTTTTAAGAGGCACTTTTGTTTTTTCCAAAAATACAACATCCAGCAAATTCAGAGTTGCATATTATGGTCACTGTAACACCAGGGAATGCTCAAAGTGGTCTTTTAAGGTCACAGTTGCCAGTGTTCAATCCTCAGCTTACATATTGCTAAGAGATGGTCCTACTTCTAGGTGGCAGAAATAGTCACATTACAATCCACCTACAAAAGAGAGCTTTTCTTCATTAAGTGAATGAAACAAGTAGCCCATTACTAGATTTACCTTTTATTACAGGAATTTGAATAAATTGTAAGTCTTATATAAAGACATAGTGACTAATTTTAGACTGAAGTTAAGACGTGTTCAAATGGATCTCTGAGATGTCCTGTACAGGAGAATTCCAAATAATTTATGGAGGTGATCTACATTCCAGAGGCGTAACTTTTCTCTCTTTCCCCCAATGTGTGTGGGCTGTGCTTATTGACTTGCTTCCAAAAAGTAGACTGGTGTGGTGACTTTACAGTGAATAAACACAAGCGCTACCTTGGATGAGTGATCAAAGTTCTAAATGGTGAGTCATGTTAATACTGGGCACCCTGGATATGACATGATAAGAATGACATTCCGCCTTTGTAGTCTTCCTCCCAAAAACCTATAACCCCAATCTAACCATTAGATAGGCATTAGATAACTGAGGGACATTACCTAACCACTGCTATTCAAAACAATCAAAGTCTTCAAAAAGAAGGTTAAAGATATATGACAACTAAATGTAATGTGGTAATCTAGATGGTATTCTGTATAAAATGAACACAGGATCATATGGAATATTAGGGAAAAACTAATAAAATTTGAATAAAGTTTGGAGTTTCTTTTTTATTTTTTTAATTATCACTAAAAAGCAAAATGCTAGTGTGAAAAAGGGTATGTGAAAAGTGTGTGAAAAGAGCATGCGATTGAAGACTGATAGACTGTGGTTCAAAGATGAGTTCTCCCATTTGGAAAATAAGTGACTTTGGGGAAATTATTTCCAGCCTCATATTCCTCATTTTTAAAAAAGGAATAATAATGCTCATCTTGAATACCTTGAAAAGTTATTGAAGAAATATATAGTATATGATATGTGCTGTATCATATATAATACAATATATTTTAAATGAATGATATTTTGCTGAACACACAGCAGGTGCTCCCAACATGTTTAACTTCTTTCCTTCCATTTGCTTCCAGCCTAGCATCTAAAAGCTAGAACCTCTGTTTCTTTGCCTGAGCTAGAACCTCTGTTTTTTTTCACTGCCATAGGCTACTTTGCTCACCTGGTTACGCCTGGGGAATGAATCAGTTCTACTCCCCAGAAGCACATCTTAAGCAAAAGCTGAGGGCAGGTGGTATATAATTATCTCAGCTCCTTCATCCTTGGAGGAGATTGACTCTGAGGTGCTTGTCTTATACTGATTATCAGAGATCCTCAACAGGATTAAGCTCCATTTACCCACAATGTAACTCAGATACCCTTTGTTGGCTGCTTTCCCTTCCCTACTCTTCTGCTGGTCTGTCCTGGGATCATCTACCTGATGAGCTACTTGTACTTGAATCCTTATCTCAATGTCAGCTTTTGGAAGAAGCCAAACCAAACAGAGCCTGATTTTAGTTTGCAGCAGTGATGAATGCCATAAGCAAACAGAATTTCTTTAAGCTTGAAACCAGCTAAAAACTTAGCATTAATTTCATCTGGTGCAAATGTAGTGGTAATAAAGTAAAGATTAAATATTTTAATTATGTCTAATTTAAACTAAAGAGTAGTTGCCTTTTACAGGTCAGAAGCATTTAAAACTGACACACAAGAACAGTATCTTTGTGCCATCGGGGACATTATATTTTGCCTTTTGATATATATACATAAAATTATTTTTTTCTAATTATCACATACCATATACCAGAGTTTTAGAAGTGCTAATGATATAGTGTAAGTGAAAACCTTGTAAGATATGAAATATTACCAACATAGCAGTAAAAATACATTCAAAAAAGATGGTACAAAGTTAATTTGCAGATAATAAAACAAACACTAAAACAAATATAATAATTTATAAAAATGTCATGTTTGTTATATATATTATTACTGCTATTTCTATTTTACATTCACAGGTATAAATCAGTAAGAACCTCAAAACCCAAATGTTTTGCTGTTCCATGTATCAACCAATGAGGTAGTGATGAAGGGAAAGTATGTATTACATTGCCCATGGTTAAAAGAGAATACCCTATCTAAGAATTCACTTTTCCACCCTTGCAATTTATGCATGTGAGGGATACTTCTTCAGAGAATAAATATTTAAGGAATGATATAACCAGGGGAAAACATATCAGGCAATACCATCAAGAGAAAGATAATTTGTAAAAGAAAATTATTATATTGAGAATATTAAGAACTAAATTCAAGGCAAGCTGGAATAGTGGAGGACACTCTTATGGAAATGTTGGCACTCACTTAGATGTTTGTGTATCGAATTCAGAGTTTCTTGAAGGGCCTATGTTGTTTGGATAAAGCCTGAAACATTCAACATGCCCAAAAGTATCAGTTGAGTAAATAGATGGATGAATGATTGAATGAATAAATAAATGATAGAGATATAGCATGGGAGAAGGTGTTCCACGCGGTGAAAATATTCTAAGTTGTGCATATATCTCCTTTTTTTCCAGATGTTGAGTGTGTTCATTTGCTATTGTTGTGTAACAAATTACTACAAATTTAGTGGCTTGAAACAACCCAAAAGTATTCCTTTACAATTCTGTGGGTTGGAAATTCAGGCACAACATGTCTGGGTTCTCTGCTCAGGGTCTCAAACACCTAAAATCAAGGTGTTGGCTGGAGATGTAATTTCATTGGAGGGTCAGAGTCCTCTTCCAAGCTTTCTGGCTATTGGCCAATTTCAGTTCCTTGCAGTAGATGGACTAAGATCTCATCCTTTTGTTTTGTGGTGATTTTTTTTCTGGCTTTCTGCCAGTGGTTACTCTCAGTAGTTAGGGGCTACCCTTGTTTTCCTGCTACATGGCCTTTAAAACATGGCAGTTTGCATCTTCAAAACCAGTAGGAAAATCTCTCTCTTGTGTTGGCTAATGTGAAGTCTTATATAACATAATGTAATCATGGAGTGATTTTCCTGTCATAGTTAAAGTCTTATCCACATTCAAAGGAAGGATGCTTATACAGGGCATTTACACTAGGGGACAGGAAAGTTGGGGCCATCTGAGAATTCTACTGTAGTCACATAAAAAGCAACATCCGAAGCATTTAAATGCCTAGTGGGGTATCTTTTGGTAGAGATTCTGACTGAGCTTAAATTTTAAATTTTTATTCAGTACTACAATAATAAAATATGAGTATCTAGAGTACAATGTTTATATATTAGATTTCTTGAATTGTAGACTTCCTTTAAAATCCTTCAAGGCAGAGTGAAGTATTAAACCTAGTTAACCTTTAACATGAGTAGTGCATAAATGGGAAGATTTAACAATGAAATAGAAAGAAAATAGAAACATCATTCACGTTTTATTATTGTTAGTGCATCCTGCTTATTATATTATCTTACTCTCTTGCTCTGTTTTCCACAAAGTGAACCAAAGTATTCCAAAGACAAATTATTTTCATTCAATTCAGTAAGTAATTATTGGGCATATACTCTTTTTTCTAAAATTGTTTCCATAGGTGTTGAAAATATATCCTTAGCATGGTTTTGGGATAGCAAGTTTTAAAAAATAAAAGATGAAACAATATAATAAATGTTGCTTATATGTCTAGATTTTGCAGAGATAATAACTAATACTTAGACGTTACTTAGGGCAACTACTGTGTTTAGAGTTTACATGAATTACCTTATTCAACCTCTGAAATAGCCCAGGAAATAGGAAATATCTTTATTCCTTTTTTTAGATGAGGAAACTAAGATTTTGACAAAGCCTCACAGTAAATCTGTTCCGATGGGTTGTGGCAGAAAGTCTCAAATCCAGGTCTATCATTTTTCAAAATCCGCTGTTTTAGTGCTGTCCTGCTCTTAGATATATACAAATGATGTCATACTTACAACTCAATGCAGATAAGCTCTGTAGGTAAGAGTAGTTACAAAGTGCTACATGAAGAAAATAAAGAATGTACTAAGACATTAAAGAGGGTAGTCTTTTTCTGGGCAAAGTGGAATGGAAAGGATAGTCCTAGTGATGTCATCAGCACATACCAGGTCAGAATGAGATGACTGCTGAGCACAAATTAGAAAATATTAGATTGTTACAGATTGTTACAGTTATAT